>NC_045543.1:95311058-95623558 GCF_009769535.1 Thamnophis elegans
AAAAGTCTGATTGGGCTTATTATCTGCAGAAGTGTTATTTTCAGGGAAACAGGATATATTTTTGGTAATTCTAAGAAAACTATAAGGTATTAAAATAAGTTTCACATTAATTGATCTCAAATGTATAATTAAATCACATTGGTTACAATCAATGTTCCCTTTAATTTCTCATATGCTGTGTGTGGGGAAAAAAGTTACAAAAATAACAACTATTGTGTAACTTGTGTGTCCTGAAACTCAACAGAAGTTGATTAAACCTTTGTTGGAGGGAAGATGGAAATTAATTAAACCTTTTTTTTAAAGAGGAAGATACTTTTTCATATATAGGAAGCTCTGGAGTTGTGCCTGACATATTTGAAGCTGGACTGGAGCTTCCACTCAGTCTGCACTGAGGAGCAGCTTCTGCCTAGGAGCTTCTACTTAGTCTGGACTGAGGTGACACCAAGCAATTTTGCTGATGCAATTAAACCAAAGCAGCAAGCTTGTATAGGACTCCTCGTGAGCCATGAGTTTTATGGTGCTTAAATTTATTATTACTAGGAAATAATTTAATGTTCTTTGTGCCTGTGTGCATAGGTTTGATAAGTAATGTTCATGTGCACAGGTTCATATGCTAGACAGAATATAAATTACAATATATAAACCATATACATCAAAACTTTTATTTATTGAATGTTATTTAGTTTGTAGCTATTCTTACCGTGGCATATAGTTGCTTGTTTTTCGCCATGAAAAACCGTCGACAGATCGAGGATGAATCAGATAAATAAATGAAAAACTGAGTTCCTCCATTTTGCTTTCTGGTGTTGTATGTTGTGATGCAATTACTGATTTCCAGCAATCAGTGTTATACCACACCTTTACAAGACAGTCATCCTGTACAATAATGAATAAATAATTCATACATATACATGCATACATGCATACATCTGTAGCTTCTACAGAAGATTTTTTTCAATTGTAACAGTCATAAATTCACTTATTTTTTATAACATGAATTAGTCTGTAGTTCAATTCAGTAACATTCCTATTTATGAAGGGAAAATGACAAGGAATTACTTAGATAAATAATCCACATTTAAGTATAGTAATTGGAACTGGAATTTCTATTGCTAAGCAATTCAACTGTAAGCACAAAATCATTTAATCACATACCTGAATCCCCCTTGCTGTTAAGTAGGGATTGTGGGTTGTTAAGAAACAACTTTCAACTTCCCACAAGCAAAGTGAATGCACGTGTACATGTATACATATTACATATATTATGTACGTATGTTATGCATTTATATACACACACACACACATGGACAAAATCTGTAGTGGTCCTCAATTGATTTATTTTTTCTGCTACTTTATTGCCAGCTAAAGCTTTAAATATATTAATACTAAAATCATTTGCCATTATTATTATTATTATACAATTGTATCACAGCGGCCAGTTGTTTCGACGGATTTGGCATTGGTTACTAGTCGGGCCTAACTCAGGGGCCTAGAACGTTGTAACGTATTTTCGTAATATGCGTGCAGATCCTAGCAGTGCTGCTTTTTGCATTTGACTGATGGTGATTTTGTCAATTTTTAACTGTTTTAAATGTAATTCCAGTGCTTTTGGAATAGCACCCAGTGTGCCAATTACCACTGGAATTACCACTGCTGGTTTGTGTCGTTGAATTTCGATTTTTAAGTCCTGGTATCTTGCGATTTTTTCATGTTCCTTCCCGGCGACCCTGCTATCACCTGGTATTGCGATGTCTATGATTGTGACCTTATTTTTCTCAACCAATGTGATGTCTGGTGTATTATGCGCTAGTATTTTGTCGGTTTGTATACGGAAATCCCACAAGATCTTGACCATCTGATTTTCGGTGGCTTTTTCAGGCTGATGTTCCCACCAGTTTGTTGCTGTTTTAATATTATAATTTTTGCACAAATTCCAATGGATCATTTGTGCTACTGAATTGTGCCGCAATTTATAATCAGTCTGCGCGATTTTTTTTACAGCAACTGAGTATGTGATCAACAGTTTCATCAGCTTCTTTGCAAAGTCTGCATTTGGCATCATCAGAGGATTTTTCGATTTTGGCCTTAATGGCATTTGTGCGGATAGCTTGTTCTTGCGCAGCCAGGATTAGTGACTCTGTTTCTTTCTTTAATGTACCTGTTGTTAACCATAACCAAGTTTGTTCACTGTCCACTTTATCTTTTATTTTTTCCAGAAATTGGCCATGCAGTGCTTTGTTCTGCCAACTCTCCATTCTTGATTTTATCACATCTTTTCTGTATTCTTGTTTTGTCTGTTGGGCCTTCAGTAGATTTTTGTTCTTTACTTCGATTAATAGATGTTCTTGACTTTCTTTTAAATAATCAGCCAGTGCATGTTTTTCTTCTTCAACTGTTTCCTTCACTTGTAATAATCCTCTGCCACCTGATTTTCGGGGCAGATATAGTCTATCAGTATCACCACGTGGATGTAAACTGTAGTGCATTGTCATTAGTTTCCTGGTTTTTCGGTCCAAAAGATCCAAATCAGCTTGTGTCCAGTTAACTATACCAGCTGTGTATCTTATAACTGGTATTGCCCAGGTATTTATGGCCTTGATTGTATTTCCACCATTATTATTATTATTATTATTATTATTATTATTATTATTATTATTATTATTATTATTGCTATTTCAAAATATTGATGTCCTACACAAAAAGTTGATACAAATTGAAATGAAAAATAAAGTACATCATACCTTTCCTGCAGTAGCAAAAAATTCTCCATCTGGTGAAAACATCATTAGATGAACTTGAGAAGCGGTTCTATAAAAAGGGAAAGCATGATAATTGAGATTTAAAAAGCTTAATAATTTGTTGTGACAAATTTGTTAAGACACTTTTTGGATATAATCATTTTTCCCATCAGCATAAATACTGCTTCTAATTCGGACATACTTAAATGTCAAACTAATCTACTTTGAAGGAATTTCTTTCATATTTTGATGTCTGAATATGTGGACAACATAACTAGAATTATGATCTAGCCTACCACATGGCCTTTTGACTCATCATGAGACCATCACAGATCAATCTATAATCAATTTCATCCACCCATATATCTTGGGTGCATCTTGCTTATTTTAGCAAACCAAAGACAGTTTATAGGTAGTCCTTATTTAGCGACAATTGGGAAAGGCAACTTGGTTGTTAAATAAAGTGTTGTTAAGTGTGACTATGCTTATCATCTTATTTCAGCTTTCTTTTGCTTTATAGATTTGTAACAATCATAAAAGCAAGGATTGATTAGAAAGTTACTTTTTCATCATTGTTTTTACTGTGAAAAGTCACTAAATCAGGCAATCACTAAATGAACACTATCTGAATCAGGTGGAGTCGGAGAGGATTGAAAACATTGTGATGAAGCCCTCCTGCCAGCTATAAGGGATGCAATGACCTGTATAATGTTGAAGATAGTCTCTCTGTAACCAATTATTTCAATCATCTCTCAGTCACAAAACAGCAGCTTTTAAAGAAAACATTCTTAAGAACAGTATCTATACTGGCAAATGTTCTTGCAAGTTAAGAGATTATCTCAAGTCTTTTCAGACTCAGTTCATGAATTGTTTGGAAATAGAATCAGCTTTGGCTGGCATAACAGATGACTTCTTGCAGGAACAACACAGAGGGAATGTGATTGTATTAATCTCTCAGCACCTTCTGATACTTAGCCATTATATTCTCCTGGACCATCTCTATTTGTCAAAGATTGGAGCTATGTTACAGTAGTCCAACTCCTACTTCCAGTATCGTCAGAGAAAATATAAATACTGAATAACTGTATGTCTGTATCTTGACAGCCATAGCATAATGTGGGTTGACAGAAGACATTACTTAGTTTCTGATGGTTTTTAATATTTATGTGAAGCTATCAGTACAAAATGTCAGGTCTTTTGCAAATAATGGTTATCAAAATGCTGGTGACATTTGGGTTTATTTATTTATAAATCTAGACTGGGATAGGCTGCATTTTGATCATCTGTTTCTGCTGTTACAAAACTCAAACAACTGCAAAAATTGTGAGGTCTTCCTGCTTATGCCAAGATTATACTCTGGAATATTCTTCTTCCTTGAAAGTTTAAAGATTCCTACTGTAATATCTTGAGTTACTTGTTGAACCTTTTTATCTTGTCCTTTGTATTCTTGTAAAGTATGTTGGATCAATAGATTCTCTTAGGGCTTTCTTCCTTACCCATCCCCAAATTTCTAATGGATATTTTGTATCGTTATCATCATCATCATTACTGTTGTTGTTACTGTTGTTGTAATTCACTGCTTTATATTACTGTAAAAATGTTTTATACATGTATTTGGAGATATTACAAAGGCTAAACTATTAGTATTACAGGTTAAAAGATAAAATGTAGTTTTTCACTGTATTTTCTAAAATGCAACACATACTATCTTACACTAAACCAGTGGTTCCAAAGTGGGCGGTGCTGCCCCCTTGGGGCGGATGGATGACAGGGGGGCACTAAGAAGCAAGGGGGGGCAGCAGGGGGGGCGCGGAAAAAAGATTGTGTATTGTGTTGGCTGCAGAGGGCGTCGCCCCTAGGTTGGTAGCTTCCCCTTAGCTAATTCTCAGATGGAAAGGAGAAACTTGCCGAGCAGGACTGTTTAAAGCCCATTGGTGCAGGCACAAGGACGAAATTACCCAAACAAACCTGGAAATAGCTGCAGGTTTCCCTTTAAGCAATGTCACCACCCTCCCCTCTAATCACCGCCTTCCTCCCAAGAGAGGGACGCGCACCACTTCAATCGCCTGCCCAACACTGCCGGCATCTTAAGCAACTGGCTTGGCTTATGAAAAGTTTTTTTAAAAAACGGTTGGTTGGGCAGGGAGATCATCCACAGTATTGTTGGGGGGGAGGGAAACCCCACCAATCGAATTCTAATTGAGAGAGAGCTCTTTACCACTGGTTTAAAAAACGGTCACATATTTCGTGCCATCCTTTTCCTTTGCATGGAGACGCTGCTGGGTAAAAGTAACTGGGGGGAATGATGAGCAGAAGTGCGGTCGCTCCCTTTTGGTGGTGTGGATTTTGGTTAGGGAGGTTTTGATTACTAGCAGGAGGGAGCTCGCATTGCAATCTTCCGTTGCTAGCCTTGGAAATACGGGTGTTCAACTCACGGGAGCTTTCTTTGATATAGGTATAGTATACTATATGTATATATTACAGGAGTCCCCACACTTGGCAACTTTAAGACTTGTGGACTTCAACTCCCACAATTCTCCAGCCAGCATAGCTGGGAGTTGAAGTCCATAGCTGTCTGGAGAATTCTGGGAGTTGAAGTCCACAAGTCTTAAAGTTGCCAAGTTTGAAGACCTCTGGTATAGGTTCTCCTGCTTGAACAGGGGGGCTGGACCAGAAGACCTCCAAGGTCCCTTCCAGCTCATTTATTCTAATCTAAAGCTTATAAAAGCTCCATTCAATGCTGGTCGCAGGTGGATTTTCTTTTAGGATATGTGTTTAGTTTTTTAAATATCCTCATTCCCATCCTCTCTCTTTGCGGAATTACTAGTTTTGAATAGTTGGTTCGGTGAGCAGTTTAGCCATTGAAACCACGTAAGCATTTAAAGACAGAATGTCTGTGTCGTGCAAAATAATTGGCAATCTGAAGGAGATAAGATTATATTGTATGCCTTTGTATGTGTGGATATGTGCACACATAAATTTTGCAGCAGGGTTAACAATGACCAGAGCACCTCTTGGTTAGCATAGCCAATAAGAAACTTGGCCAATAATATTAAGGCAAGTAAGAGCAATTATCTGTTCATGGTTGCTTAAAAAAATGACACCAGAGATTCTTGCCATTTTTGGACGGGGACTGGATGAAAACAGTAATACAAATCTTAAAATTGAGATTTTTTTTTAAAAAAAGGAAAAATAATTGTACTTCAGTTTTGCTTAGATGTGTGAAGTGAGTCAACCGTTTTTGCTATTTAGACCACCAAATTTTAAAGACTATGCAGAAGGGGCTTGGAAGGGGTTAGTAGCAAAGCTAGTGTTGATATTGTGGAAATTAATGAAACTGAAAATTACAATGATGTTATTGCAGGGATGTGACTATCCAGCTAAAGTTGTTTCTCTGACATTCTAAGACTTAGATGTCTGAGTGATATCAGGATCTTTTTTTGATGGAAATTCCAGATTGGGTGATAAATCCATTTTCAGATACTGAGGAAGATGGGGTAGTGGAGGAACAACTCATAGAGCTGTAAAATGACATTGAACTGAAGCCAAAGTTTAAGAAATCGTAGCAAGAGTTTTGGTTACAGAAAGAAATTTCTGATCGCTATCCTGCACAATGGACAGTGGTTAAGAAGCTCCTTGTTGCGTTTCCAACATCATATTTGGTGGAATGTGGCTTCAATGTTCTCTCCAAGCAAAGAAATTGACTCCACGTTCCTGAATGTGCTGATTTAAGACTCCTGCTAAGTGACTTAAAACCAGACCTTGGGAAACTGGTATCGCTTCATCAAACCCATCCATCACATTAAGAATTTACAAAACAGTGAAGTAGTTACTAAATTTTACTGAGTTTACTAAGTTACTAGTTACTAGTTACTAAGGTTCTTGATAAACGACTATCAGACTTTGAAAACTTGGTATCACTGGATCATGTTCAAATTTTTTTGTTGAATTAACATTAACTAAAAAGGTTTTTAAATTAGATTTTGAATAAATGTGCAATTAATTGTTACAGTTTTGAATTTTACTGTTACTATCTTCCTTCCGTCGTGCAAACCACCCAGTGACATGACCCCCCAGCCACACCCACCAAGCCATGCCCACAGAACCGGTAGTAAAAAAAATTGAATTCCACCACTGGATGGGGGGCACTCAGGATCAGTTTGTAGCACCAAGGGGGCGGTGGACTGAAAAGGTTTGGGAACCACTGTACTAAACTATAAATCAAATATAAAAACATAATAATGTTTTAAAGGCAATATTTTAAAGGCAGTAAGGCAATTATATATTTATTACTTGGTCTGCCAGATGATTCTCCAGTTCTGAGTATCAGCTTTTTCACGATTTTCATCTTCTGACAGATTTTCAAAACTGACATTAGACCAAAGCTGCAAACAACTTGAACTAGTCAATAGACGAGAACCTATATTTTTCAAATTAAAAAGCACAGATTTGTTTAGCTTAACAGATAAAAATTCCATTATGGAATTCAACATATTTAGATGAAAAATTTGAAGTATGTACTATAAAACCATGGAGAATACCATACAGTAGATAAAAGTTAGATAGACAAACAGACATTAAAAAAAAAACCTAGCAAATGAACATCACTTTAAAAATTATTCCTTTTTGTCCCATAAAAATGTTTGAATTGTAGACTGTAATCAATTACATGAAATGTGAATGTCAATCTCTATTTATATTGGTCACCATTTGGAAGAAAATAAAAGATAAGTTGGTTCTGTGACATTTGACTGCTTTAACTGTACCACATTCAATTATATTTAATTTTTAGGTGCCTTATAATCAGTGTAACAATGAGTAAAAGATTACTTTACATGAATATAAAAATGAAAGGATGCTTACAAAATTGAAATACTGATAGTAATACTAAAATTCCAATATATAGTATACAAGATGCCACTATAAGCGAATATATATTAAAATAATTTAAACACCAACTTATTTTATGGATATATTTTTGCAATCTATACATTTAACTATTCCTAATAGTCTCTTTCCTTTAATCAATCTTCTAATCTAAAGTATCATAAACATTTAAAATATTTAAATAAATAACACTCTGGTGATTAAAGCACCAAGCTGAAATGAATAAATATAACAATCAATTTACAAGACAAAAAAAGGAATATCAAAGTCTTTATGTAGAGAGGTGAGGAAAGTGAGATAGATCTGAACTAAAAACTTTGAATAATGGAAAATGAACACATACTTCATAAAGTAGTAAACTGCTTCTGGTAATTTTTTAACTTGTAGATTTTAACTTTTTCTTTTGTATAGCTTTATATATTAGAAGAACTTTTTTAATTTATAGAACTGGGGGAAAATCTCAAGTTGAAAGTAAGCTAAAAGTAAACAATTAAAAGCTATGAATACATATATGCATGTCTATGTGTGTGGGTATTATGAGTGTATATTCTTGCCTTGCTTGGATAATTTAAAGCATCTGGAAATATACTGAAAAGTGACTAGAAATGTTTAAAATAAAACTAGATCAGAGTGAAACCTAAGAAAGAAGTATCTTTCCTTACCTGTGGGATCCCAGGTTAAATTATGCACAACATGTTCCAAGCAAATCTGATCTGAATTCTGCCATTGATAAAATAATCCCTAAAATCACATAAAACACAAGGTGAAATCCTTAAATATAGCATGTAATCTGTTGAAAATGAAAAATTTGTAATAAATCTAACAGAATTGTTTTTTTATTAAACCAGAATACTGATATGGCAAAAAATGTTTTGAAACATTTGTACCTTTTTAAAACAACATTTAGCATAAATGGAAATAAAACTATGTATCTGGTTAGCTGTTATTATAGAAAGAAAAACACTAAAACCAAGTTTAACAAGACAAACACAATAGACCATTGATGTAACAGGTATCACACAAACATATTAATCTATTCCACAAAACAAACCGTATTAGGAGCAAAGTTTGATCATTATAATTCTATATATATATGTATATGTATGTAATGTGTATATGTATGTATGTATGTATGTATGTATGTATACACACACACACACACATACTATAATAGGTCATATTGAATTAAATAAACTTTATTACAGTATGAAGCATGAAAGGTTGTGCTGCAATGTTCCTTTTGTTTGACAATGTGTCATTTATTCATTCCAACTGTACTTATTTCCTTAAATGTTTAAATAAGAAGCTTGTATAAAACATTTCAGGAAATAAGTACTAGCTTGTCCATTCCCTCCAATTATCTAGCTTTAAAGAATAAACATGGGAAAGATTCATCTTTATATCTTAGATGTTACTTTTCAGTATATGTGGCTTTGATTTCTTTTTTCTCCCTCTGAAGAACTCCCTCTGAATTTTGTTTTAGTGTCTTTCAGGCAAATTCACTGAAACTCGTGTGGTCAATTAATTTTGAAATGTAATTGAAAAGCAGTGATCAGTATTGTACCATGAAAGACACTACAGTTGCATAAGTCAAACTTCCAGTGCTTTGTATTTCAAGATCATTTGTACTTTCAGGACACCTGAAAGTTTCCATTCTTTTATGGAATGAATAAGTAAAGGGCTAAAAATCCAGACATCTTAATATAAAAATAAAGCAGTCAAACCAAATGTGACTTAAACTTTCCACTCCCTAGAATGCTACTTGTAATCTGTGCAGCTTAATCCTTCGATTAAAAATTCTCTGGAAATTCCAGGACTATAGGAAGAGAAAGGGAAAAAAATTGCCACTCAGCAATGTACACCGTATGGTAGTTATGGTGTACATGGAAAGAAAGCTGGCTTTTTTCAGACACTTTACAAAAGTCTGGTGCTAATTCAACAGTTTCTATAATACTTTGTGCTTTGTCTAATAGTTGATAAAAATTTAAAACATGGGAGCTAAAACTAGCCTCAAGACTGAAGGCCATTAGTTGCTATTAAAAACCGTTAACTGTGCAAATGCTGGATAAAATCAATCAAATGAATTAAACTTACCAAAAATTCCATGAAAAATTTAAACTTAAGTCAACAATATAGTTTTTCTTAATGTCTTAAGTACAATGCACTCTATTATGATTTCAGGAAAATTTGTGTAATTGTTAATAATCCACTTAAACTTTATTACATTTCAGAAATAATCAAAGCAAATCACATTGTGTGTATAATTAATTAATATGACAGAAAAGATGAATCACTTACATAATTATTCTTCTTCTGCTTTAGATGTTTGACTGGCTCAAAGATGCAAATTATATTTCCATAAGCAGCTGCAATCTAAAACAAATTGCAATTTAAGTCAGAGTTTTTGTAGTCTCCATTTCATAGAATTATTAAGGCACAGAAGTTTATTCAACCATGTCCTGTTGACTGAAAAAATATCAGCCAATAAAATAATTATTTATTTACAATATCTGTAAGGCAGTCCAAGTCAAACAGTATGATTGTGGGTTGCATACAACATAAAGACAAATAATACCATGTTTTCCCCAAAATAAGACCCTGTCTCATATTTTTGAACCCCGAAATAAACTCTTGGCCTTACTATTTTGGGGGTGGCAGGTGGGGAGGGGGAGAAGCGAGAAGCACATTTTACCTGACTTCCAGCTCCGTCAACAGCTCTGTCAATGGTGAAAAATGTGATGGAGCTGGAAGTCAGGCAAGATGCCCCCACCCCACCTGCCACCCTCAAATTGCATCCATAAAGGGGGTGAAGGACAGGAAGCCCTGCCGTGCCTAGCAAGAGGAGGAGAAGAGACAGCAAGAATTGCAGCTGCTTTTACAGCTGATTTGAGGCTGCACAAGCAGCAGGAGGCCCCGCGTGCCTCGCGCCCCCTTCAAGAACAGTCTTATCGCAATGCCAAGAGCTTGGCCCCAATTGAGGCTCTCTGGGGTGAAGCCTGCAGCCTGGCGCTTGAGAGGGTCTTGTATAAAGGGGGAAAGCCCTTTATACAACCCAGCCTCTCTTTCAGGTGGACAGGAAGCTCCCTCTTACCATGCAGCTGGCTGGTTGAGAATCAGGCAATCCTGGGAATTGCCTGCAATTCTTGTTACTGTGAGAGGCTGCACGTTGCAAAGAAGAATGAAGCAAAGTGGTGGTGGTGGTGGAGGATGAAGCAAGGCAGGGGCTGCAGAGCTGCCCTAAGGCCCCATACAGGCTTACCTGAAGGCCCTTCAGCCAGGCTACCCATCCCAAACCCTCCTCCCTCCCCAGGGGAGCCACATCCCTTCACTAACTGCTTTCCAGTTCCGTTCTCTGCTGCACATTCAGGTCAAGAAAATTAGTCTGTGCGACCATGTTAAAAAAAAACAAACCAGAAATGCAGACCTTCCAACTTCTCATTAAAAAAAAGTCTCTCTCTCTCTCTCTCTCTCTCTCTCTCTCACACACACACACACACACACACACACACACACACACTCACACACACCACATTCTTTCTTTGGGATCGCAGCACAGACGCCCCTCCTAGAATTGTAAGGCTGAAGGTTTAGGATTGAGCCTTTTGGGGATGTGTTTTTGGTGCTGCAATCCCAAATCCAGAATGATCGGCAGGAAATGGGAGGAAGCCGGCAGCTGGCTCAGTGGGCATTAAGCGGCTGAACCTCCATGAGGTGCTAGGGAAGGGAAAAACTGTCTCCTTTGCTGGCCACCCCATCCCTTCACTAGTGCTTATTTTCAGGGGAGGGCGTATATTTATGCCCACCACAAAAATCAGGGTTGGCCTTCTTTTTGGGACAGGTCATATTTTCAGGGAAACACGGTATACTGCTATATCTATATTCCTAGCTTCTCTAGAACAAAAATCAATGCATACACAGACACACACAGATTGATATAGCATATATATGTTGCATGAAGTGTGTGTGTATGTGTGTGAGAGAGAGAGAGAGGGGGAGGGAGGGAGAGAGAGAGAGAGAGAAAGAGAGGAGAGAAAGTAAATTTATTCAACATAATTATTAATAAATACATTTGAATCTAGAAATATAATTGAGTGCTCAACTGCAAGAAATTGTTATGTATTAAGTATGTATTTCCATTTAAGTCTAATTAAGTATATATTTATGGACTTTTTATCTATTTAAGCATAGATCCATGTGAATCACTCCCAACAGCAAGTACAGAATTTGATATGTCATTATTATAATCATATTGTATAGCAAATTAGAATAAAGCTTAAGTACCATTACTACTTACCTTCCCTTGCTGCATGGAACAATCTACACATCCCACTTGTATATTTCCATATTTTGCTCCAGGAATTATTTGTAATCTTTCAAAATCTGTCCCCAATATCACTATGTCACATCCTGATGCATAAGCCTACAGGAGGAAAAAAGGAAAATTGACTAAATAATTGTTATTTTTATTTTCTGTTAATAGCCCAAAGAAAGGAACAATATCTAGTGTCCATAACCCAGTCTACACATGTACTTTCAATCATGTTTATAATGCAAAGGAATATTACCTTAATATCTACTACTAACATAAATAAAAAAGTTTTTCAGATGCTATGTGGATAGTCACTTTATATGTTTCCTCCCAGAATACCTTTAATTTTTATCTCATGAATTTCATTAAGATATAATCACCAAGGGAAAATGTATAATCTATGAACCATATAAGCTTTCCTTTTATGAGCTCTCAAACTTGAGATATAACTGTTTTATAAGAGATGCCTTCACTTTGGAGATTTATGACTCCACCAAGGGGGGAGGAACTATTTGAGCATCCTGTGGCTTTTACATATCACATGATTATCAGGAGGTAGTGAATGACTAGTTTTGTCCTTATAAATGAAACTGCATAACATAATGACTCTTGGATCATCATTTCAGAGATAGCCTTAAAAGATTCCTAAATGCCTTCAATAAGGGCAAAGCTTATAATATATTTGAAAAGTTCTTAAAAATTCAGGGAGATATTCAGAAATGATATGACTTGAAAGTAGTCCATGTTAAACTGTCAGAAATGTCATATAACACGTTCTACATTTTTCTAAATATACCTATTTGCCAGTCGAAAAGGCCATTGGATTCAATCACTTAATAAGGAAGAGAAAAAGAAACATCAAACTATTTTCTTCTACATTTACAATGTAGTAGAAATGGATCTAAAATTTGGCCTCAGTTAAAATTTGGGCCTATAATAGCTAAAACCAGACCACTAGAAGAATCATGTGCAATCTCAAAGGTATCAACAAACAATAAACAATTATTATTATAGCCATGTAATTGTTTATCCTAAGCTGATCAGCTCAGGTGTTGCAGGGAAGTAGGACTTCCTGTTCAGTTTATTTATTTATTTACTGTATGGTATATTATACATGTACTAGCAATACAAATTAACATTTCAAATACATTAGTAGAATCCCAAAAACTATAAATGTCAAAAAGATCTATATTCAAATGTCAACGTCTCGTCTAACCATTGAGGTAGAGTATTGTTTATATTTTAAAAAACTCAGATACTGGACTGGTAAATGCCCTCAGCTTACAGTGGTCATGATGTGATCTACAGTTTGACATGGGACCCCACAGTCATTAGCCCTAGGATTGGTATGCTCCTGTTTAATCCATTCAAGGTGATTAATGGCCTTTGATGGGCTTCAAAGGCACATTGGGATTTTTCCTGGGTAGCTGGTGGTCAGTTTCACTTGAGAGCTTAAACTTCACCTGGAATAGATATGGACAGGAATCTTGAATCAGATTGTACTCATATGGCTTTACCATATTCATCAATCCCATGGGGCTTCCTGGATTTCTGAAGGGCTTAGGAAATGAAACTACAAAAGAGATGTCTAGATCATCACTGGAAGATGATGAACAAAACCAGCCAGAGGTGTAAACTCCCTACTTAAGGATTACATTGTGGCAATAAGAGCAGCTAAACAAGGTACCCCACAAGTAAGGCTTTCTTTCTCCTCTGACTGGAACTAACTTCTAAGGGAGGTGAATCACTGAAGGATAGTGCCTTGCACTCCTGATTCCCATAACCAGTCAGAAGGTTACTGTGGTCAGACAGCATCAAAAGCTGACAAAAGTTCAAGGAACATTAGGATAGATGCACCCCCACCCCATCCTAGCTCTGACAAAGGTCTTTAACTAACCTTCACCAGAAAGATTGAAAACTGACAGATAATTCTCCAACAGAAAATCATGACCTCTTGAGGAGGGAGAATACCACCACTTCCTTTAAGTCTGGTGGGATCACACTTGTCTCAGGGTCAAAAGAACTGTGTTGTTACTTTCTGGCTGTTTTACTAACCCAGGTGTGGCCAAAATCTAATAAATAGGTAGCTGGACTGACAAAGTATCTTTTCCATTTTCTTGGGCATAACACAATCATAATCCAATTAATATTACAAGACTATTCCTTGGCAATTCAATAGAACTTAACCAATCAGATTCCAATCTTTGAGAGAATATGAGGAACTCTGCTGGACAGCAATATTCCTCAGAACAGTCCTGGAAATATTCCTATGGATCCTATTCCTTCAATCGGGAGTGGTTCTTCCTTAAGAGGAAGCTATATAGCTTGGCAGCTATAGAGAGATGCAATAAGAGTGGAGAAATAGCAATGTTTTGCCATCCTTATTGCGCTGATATATGTCTGAATATAGGCTCTCATTTGTGCTTGATCAGATTCATTCTTTGTCTTTCTGCAACACTCCTCTAGACATTGCTAGTGTTTCATCTCTTGGAGCTCCAGAAAACTATAAACCACCCCAAGATCAGCATACAGAGAAAGAAGCATAGGAGCAATTTAGTCCAGGGCCGCCCCCATACGCCAATCCAGGCTTCTGCCAAGGTCACTGCTGTAGTGCTGATATATGAACATCTCCAGTATATTTAGCCCTCTTAAACTATTATATTTAAAAAAATATTGAGATCTTCAGCATTATAACGCAATTTAGACCAATTCTACATTAAAGATACATATAGTATTCATATAGTAATTCTCAGTTGAGGCGATAGTTGACTACCGTATATACTCGAGTATAAGCCGAGTTTTTCAGCCCACTTTTTGGGCTGAAAAAAGCCGCCTCGGCTTATACTCGAGTCTACAACTGGATCCGGCAGTGCTGTTGCCTGTTGGAGGAGGAGGAGGCGAACCAGCCTGCCACCGCCAGCCACCGCCACCCCGCCGCTCTTCCCGCCCCCTTCCAAGCCCCACAGTCCAGCGGACGCAGCAGAAGCAGCCCCGGGGCTCCGCTGCCGCTCCCTGCATTTTGTGGACGGGGTCTCGCAGGAAGGAATCCCCTCTCCAAGGGATCCCTGTCCAGAAAATGCGGGGAGCGGCAGCGGAGCCCTGGGGCTGCTTCTGCTCCGTCCGCTCCTCTCTGCTCTCCTGTCGCCAGCTGGTGGGGCTGACCCTGATCCATAAACACTGCCGAATTCAGCCTCGGATCTTTGTCGGGACCTCTTTCTGGTCCACCTCTGAAGTCCATATTCTCCATAGTCTCTCAAACTGCTCCCCCCCACCTCCAGTTTCTTCCTAGTTTGATCCCACGCACCGCTGACCTAGGAACCGCATACCTGCCAGCAGTTTTTTCAGGCTGCTCCCAGATGGGAAGGGAGGGGGATTGTATTAGCCAAAGGGGGGAAAGCGAGCGAGCGAGCGAGCGAAGCAGTGGGAGGGGGAAAGGGTCCCTGTGAAGCCCTGTGGCCAAGGAGCGCTGCCTGCTTTTAAAGAAAACCTGGAAGGGGAAGAGGGCGGGTTTTTCCCCCCTCCCTTTTTCTTTTCGTTCCCGTGGCTCAGCCTCTCCTTTCCTTGGGGCCGCTGACCTAGGAACCGCATACCTGCCAGCAGTTTTTTCAGGCTGCTCCCAGATGGGAAGGGAGGGGGATTGTATTAGCCAAAGGGGGGAAAGCGAGCGAGCGAGCGAAGCAGTGGGAGGGGGAAAGGGTCCCTGTGAAGCCCTGCGGCCAAGGAGCGCTGCCTGCTTTTAAAAAAAACCTGGAAGGGGAAGAGGGCGGGTTTTTCCCCCCTCCCTTTTTCTTTTCGTTCCCGTGGCTCAGCCTCTCCTTTCCTTGGGGCCGCTGACCTAGGAACCGCATACCTGCCAGCAGTTTTTTCAGGCTGCTCCCAGATGGGAAGGGAGGGGGATTGTATTAGCCAAAGGGGGGAAAGCGAGCGAGCGAGCGAAGCAGTGGGAGGGGGAAAGGGTCCCTGTGAAGCCCTGCGGCCAAGGAGCGCTGCCTGCTTTTAAAGAAAACCTGGAAGGGGAAGAGGGCAGGTTTTTTCCCCTCAGTTGTGAGGGCAATGCTGCTCGCGACTTTCCCCTAAATGTTGGAGAAAACTTTTCACCGCTGTCCTCCTCGGCTCATTTGGGAAGGACGATTGTAACAGGTTGAGATTTCCTTTCAAAACAAAACAAAACCAACCCCTCCCCCGGTCCCAATGTTTCAAACAACCCCCTTTCCTGCTGGGAAGAGCCCAGCCAACCCCCCCGTCCCTTCCCATTCGAAAGGGAAGCTCGTATCACCTTCTAGAGAAAGTGGCAAATGCCCTCCGTGACTTCCTTGGTTTTTCTCCGGGCTCTGCTCTTCGGCATTGCCCTTGGGGAAAACTGCCGCGGTTTGTTTCCTTGAATATATTAACAGGCGCGTGGAAAGCAACTAAGCCAAGGAGCGTACGTAGTCCAGCCAAGCGAGTCTAGTTTCCTGGGGTCCCTTGCTCGCTCGCTTTCCCCCCTTTGGCTAATTTGGGCTTCTCTTTCAAAGAAAGAAAAAAAGAAAGAAAGAAAGAGAGCCTGAACTCTGGAAGAGGAGGAGCCAGGGTGTAGAAGGGGTTTACAATCCCATCTGGGAGCAGCCTGAAAAACTGCTGCCGCGCCACGCCTGCGCCCCAAACAGAGCTGGGTCCAATCAGCCTTTTTTCCCCTTTTTATGCCCTGTCTCAGACGTGCAGGCGCGCATGCTGTGAACTTGCCCACTTAGACGTCGAGGTTGCCACGTGCACTCTTGTATTTTCCCCTTCCTCTTACGTGTCCCCCTTGGTGCAGCGGGCTAACGCTGGTGAAAGGAATGGGGTGGACACAACTGGTAAATTATAAACCACAGATTTTAATCCTATTTAATTTTTAATGGTATCAAATTTAGCTATAAAGAAGAGAGAAAGAAAGAGGGAGTGTGTGCACAGGAGTGTGGATTTTCTAAAAATCCCATTGAATCCAGAGGAGGGAAGAGAGAAAGAAAGAAGGAGTGTATGAGGGTGGGAGATTTCCTAAACCCCATTGAATCCAGAGGAGGGAAGAAAGAAAGAAAGAAGAAGTGTGTGCACAGGAGTGTGGATTTTCTAAAAATCCCATTGAATCCAGAGGAGGGAAGAGAGAAAGAAAGAAGGAGTGTATGAGGGTGGGAGATTTCCTAAACCCCATTGAATCCAGAGGAGGGAAGAAAGAAAGAAAGAAGTGTGTGCACAGGAGTGTGGATTTTCTAAAAATCCCATTGAATCCAGAGGAGGGAAGAGAGAAAGAAAGAAGGAGTGTATGAGGGTGGGAGATTTCCTAAACCCCATTGAATCCAGAGGAGGGAAGAAAGAAAGAAAGAAGAAGTGTGTGCACAGGAGTGTGGATTTTCTAAAAATCCCATTGAATCCAGAGGAGGGAAGAGAGAAAGAAAGAAGGAGTGTATGAGGGTGGGAGAACGACAGCTCTGATGGTGATGACTGCGAACTCAGTGATGATGACAATGTCTATGCTGATAACCTCACACTAGCTAATGCTGAAGCTCTGTTTGGACATACAGATGATGAGGAGGAATCCAGTTTTGAAGGATTTTAACTCTTATGTTTTAGCTTGGTTGCTGAATGAGCTAAGGTTTTTGTACATTTAAAGTTATTGTTGATACCATATTGTTTTTATTGACCCACTTTTCCACTTACAGAGCTAGTTATTTATTTATAAATAAATAATATTTATTTATTCAAAAACATTATTGGTATCTATTTTTATTTTTGAAATTTACCGGTAGCTGCTGCATTTCCCACCCTAGGCTTATACTCGAGTCAATAACTTTTCCAGCTTTTTGGGGTAAAATTAGGTGCCTCGGCTTATATTCGGGTCGGCTTATACTCGAGTATATACGGTATACTGAATTTACCACCTTCCTCATCTTCCTTGATTTGATTATCTTATTGAAGTGTTAAATCTATTATCTTGCCTTGCAATATTCCATTTTTTGGGGTGTACTGTTAGAAATTTATCAGAATGAAGAAAATAGAAAGAGACAATAGAACCTCCATCTACAATAAGAGAATGCCTTCCAAGGAACCTGAAACAAGAATGTGATTTCTGAGGTAAAAGCTTCCTTGTATTCTCATCAACTATCATTGTTGACATTAAATATTCTTGGATTATTTGGTAAACAATACATATGCTTAGCTTGTAAAATTCTGGTTCTTCAAGGTCTGTCAGGTTCTTCTCTGCTTGAAAAATGCAAGATGATGTCACAATAAAAAACCTGATAGAGCATTCTTAATACACTTTCCAATGCACAAGGTCCCACTTTCAATTCCTATATATAGTAATATATATAAAATGTAGAGATAAATGGGAATTAACATATAATGGCTGCTACCATCTAATTTTACTCTAAGAGGAATAATTACAACAGTTATTCTTTCCACATAGCCAATGTTTAATGTAACATACCAAAATATTTGCTGTATATCCTATATAAGCAATATTCTTGCATTGCTAATGAATTATTTCACTAATGGATATAATTTCACAAAGCAGCAAATTAAGACTTTTAAATGAAATCTTTTGTAAGAAACACTGAAAGTATAGTTTTAGTAGCCATGTCTATTCGTCACCAAACAAATAACACCCTAATAAATTCCAATTCCACAATTCTTCAGTGAGATTAGTATATACTGTACAGATGATACATGATTTTGTGCTGTCCTTTAAGACCATTAGTTCAGAATAAATGGTACATTTTTGTAACACCTCCCCTGCAAAAAGTGCAGTGGCTACCAGTAGGCTTATGGGTGTTATTCAAATAGTTGATTCTTATATACAAAGTCCTTTAACTTAAGGCCTAGTTATCTTAGGGAACATTATTCTCCCATTATTTCTGACTATTCTGAAAATCAGACTCAGCATACTTCGATTCTCATCCAAGAAGCAATATCATTTTATGGAACATGGGAGATGTTGGTTGTGTCATGACACTTGCCTTTGAATCAGCATTGCCCCAGTTTAAATGGCACATTTCTCCTTAAATATATTTTGAAACTGAGTTTTTCCCCAAGCTTTGAATTAAATTACAATTTGTAATGGCATGTGGTAATGACATTGGAAGGCAGGGGGAAGACTCATATCCAGGGCCAATGGTCAGATAAGCAGTGGATTAGCCAGCAAAAAGAATGTGGCTATGGCAAACATCTCAGAAATAATTTTTCATAGTTTCTTAGGCTATAAAGGTAACGGGGGATAAATGTACTTTCAGATTGGCAACAATCTGTTAATGTATTCTTACAATACAGTAGAACTAGTACTCTGGTTATGCTTCTTGTTTGGACCACCTCACAATACTGACAGATGTGGGCTCCAGAGGTGGGTTGCTCCCGGTTCAGCCGGGTTCGGGCGAACTAGTAGTGGTGGCAGCAGGAGGTTCTACCCACCTGCCCGGACGCTTCTGCGCATGCAGAGAACCTTCTGCACATGCACAGAAGCCTCACACGTATGCACTGGTAATAAAAAAAATAGAAACCCACCACTGGTAGGCTCCATTTGTAAAAGCTTTTAAAAGACATTTATTCTATTTCACATTTGATATTATTTGTTTTTAATTCTGTTTAACACCTAGAGTCAGCTCAAGGACTTTCATGAGCTATAAATATGAGTTATAAATAAATAGAAATTACAAATTTAATGAAGAACCAGAAGTCAGTCTTTGAATACAAAGTCAGACCGAAATAAAATAATTGGGGTCAACAGAGACACATTGTATTCGCAAGATGCAAGAATTCTCATATTCAATGCACTGTGCTAGATTACAATGGAATTGGGATTAGAGATTGCAGTGGGAAACATACTGTGTGAGATCAGATCAGTATGTTAAGCAGTAATATGATTTACTGGGTTGGACATTATAGATGATTATAGAATAACAGACTTGGTAGGGACCTCAGAAGTCTTCTAGTCCAACCCCTTGCTTAGGCAGGAAACCCTACTACTGTTCCTTAACCAAGGCTTGGGGCTTAAGCATACTGTGAATGTAGCTAGATTTTCACAAACTAGTCAGATAATTTAACCTAGTATTCCCATAACCAGTCAGAAGGTTACAAAGCCGGTTGTTTGTTTATAATCCAAAAGGGAGTCATGTGAACCCAGAAAATGAAGTACGAACAAATAAGCCTTCCCCTTTCTGACTATAAGGAAGCTAAAAACAAAAGCTTGAATTCTAGCACCTCTTCCTCCTCTTCACTCTGATATTCATGTTTCATATATTTAAATTAGTCGCTGAGGGGTGGAATGAGGGAGGAATACAATTCAGTTGTTACATTATTTCTTTGGTAAAGGCGAATTCAGGATGAATAGGAGCAAAAATACTGACAAGAGAAAGGAAGACGGAGGAGGAAACCAAAGGATTAATAAAGCCTTCCCAAACTAGCCCCTTTTCTTAGTTCAGAAAGGACAGGATTCATCTACCACCCACCCCCGTTTTTAAAACTAACATGGGCGCCGACACCGACGCTGTGCGGACAGGTCGCGCGCAGGTTAATAAGGCACCTGCTGAACCACCCGCCAACGACATCCGGCTCCGCGCTGAGGTTGAGGCCAAACCCAGCCAGGAGCCGGGGAGAGGACGCAGGAGGAATCCGTTAACCGGCCCCGACAGTGAGGCAGACTCACCGTGAAAGGGTGGCCGTCGACGTTCCCCACGGAGAAGCAGTTGTCCCCGGGGTTGACAGCCCCCGTTAGCACCTGGTGCAGGTTCATAGCGGAACCGTCCTTTTTCCGCTCTAGACCGACCGGCCGGCCGGCCACGCAGCCGTCTGAGCCCACCGCCGATGCTCTGTGAGCTGCTCGGCCGCTGATCAGTCTCTCAGGAGCCGGAGGAGGAGGTGACGGGCGGACATAGTGTGGGGCGGGCCTCCTCACAGGCTCCTCCCCGCCATGGGCAGACCGAGAGCTTCTTTCTGGCTAATCACGCAGGCGAGCTCTCCTTCCGCCTCAAGACGCCTTCCTCCGACAGCCTCAATCCGAGAGCCTGCGCCGAAAGCTCATAATGCGAGGAAACATCGCGAGATCAATGAAACAATGACGTCTCTCCCCTAAACGACGAACATTTTTTTTGTTTTCCCTTTCTCTAATATAAACAGCACTAGGTTGGATGACAGCGGACACACGCATGCGCTCTAACATAAACAGCACTAGGTTGGATGACAGCGGACACACGCATGCGCTCTTTTGAAAGACGGGGGTATGGGCTCGGAAGCATGCGTAGTGTTGACACGCGGCGATATTTTACGACAGCTCTCGGCCGCCGATGAAGGTGGCAAGAAAGCTCTATTGCATCTGCGTTGATACGTTTGTGCTTCTCTAGGATAAATATCAGATTAAGGCGCGTGAAGTGGATAAAAAATATGTGACAATAGCGGTGCTAGTTTACTTCCGTGCAGCGTGAGAACTATTACATTTCGATAAAGTTGCAATGTTCAGAGCAAACGACCCAGGAAGACATAATGTGAAAACAAATTGGATTCTCTTCCTCCTATATTCAAGTCCTATATGTATTTACGTAGAAATAAGCCCCTTAGTTCAGTGGACCTTATGTTTGCGGATAGAGTGTTCCGTTAGTTGGGACTGGCAGATGGGTTATGTTAAGTTTGCTACATTACTGAAAAACTAAATAGATGAGAATTTGTCGGATTCACAGCACTGTTGTAAGTTTCTGTTTAGGTATTGATTTTGGACTTTCAACCCATGCGATTTCTCTGCGGGTTGTTCATGAAGCCAATGAGGAAGGAACACTCGGACACGAATTCCCTTCGAGACGAACCGACCCAGAACGGAGTCCGGGGGTCCTTTTTTATTGAGCATACACAAGGGAGGGGTGGATTCACATAGCCAATGGGGACCAATCATGAATTGTGCAAGCTTACAGTATATGGTAACTCATTTACTTCCATGTAGACCTAAAGAATACTCATAGTCAATAAACCTTTTATCGCCATGTAAACTTCCAATCCTTAATTAATGTTTGAGAGTTAATTAGTTGTAACCCCTGATTTAATTAACGAACTCCCTGATTTAATCAACGCTTATAATTAAGAGTCTGTGATTGCTGATCTTACTTAGTGTTAAGAGGTAAACAGTTGGTCTTACTGATCCAATCATATGGTTAGTCATTACTTCTATACATGTTTCAGCATAGCTAACGTATGCCTGCGCGTATATCGCAACAAACCCAATCCATCTCAGGGTTATTTTGGGGAAAACAGGAGGAAGGAGTATTAGATATATTCATCACCTTGCATTGTTTATAAACAAAAGTGGGTTAAAAATCAAATATTGTACTGCAAATGCTAAAATAAAATTGAAATACTTTTTCATTTTATTTAGAACTGTTTTATGTGTGGGCTGTCCATTTTCCCTAGCTAACCAACCACTATAACTGATAATTTACATGAGCTGATGTGTGACATATTCAGAGACTATCAAGTTGATAAAAACTGGTCTATATAGTGATGAAACAGGTAGATGTGGGAAGGAATATCTACTTACTTGTAGTTTCTGATCTTTTAGGCTGCAAGTATCTGTGCATCATAAGTGTGATTGACATAGAGCTCTTGGTGGGATTCACATATCAATAGAAAGCACTATAAGATTACAATTATGGTTACAATTCCAGATAGTAAACTTGCCTCACATTTACACAGTTGTGTAATAGCAATAGCAGTTAGACTTATATACCGCTTCATAGGGCTTTCAGCCCTCTCTAAGCGGTTTACAGAGTCAGCATATTGCCCCCAACAACAATACGGGTCCTCATTTTACCCACCTCAGAAGGATGGAAGGCTGAGTCAACCCTGAGCCGGTGAGATTAGAACCGCTGAACTGCAGTTAACAGTCAGCTGAAGTGGCCTGCAGTACTGCACCCTAACCACTGCGCCACCTTGGCTCTTGTGTACTACAAGGTTATGTTTAAACAGCAATGTAACCCATGGTACTTGTGAACCAAGCCAACTGGGTATATTAAGTTAAAACCAATGTAACCCATGGTTTTAACCTTAATATACCCAGTTGGCTTGGTTCACAACAGTAATAAGTCATAAACCTTCTGAAAAGGACATTTATGGAGACAAAATTAAGCTATGCTTTTTAATCCCCTGAACAGTATTGAAAATACACTATATTGCCAAAAGTATTCACTCACCCATCCAAATAATCAGAATCAGGTGTTCCAATCACTTCCATGGCCACAGGTGTATAAAATTAAGTACCTAGGCATGCAGACTGTACAAACATTTGTGAAAGAAGGGGTGGCTCTCAGGAGCTCAGTGAATTCCAGAGTGGAACTGTGATAGGATGCCACCAGTGCAACAAATCCAGTCGTGAAATTTCCTTGCTCCTAAATATTTCAGTCAACTGTCAGCTGTATTATAAGAATGTGGAAGTGTTTGGGAAGGACAGCAACTCAGCCACAAAGTGGTAGGCCACATAAACTGACAGTGGAGTCAGCAGATGCTGAGGCGCATAGTGCGAAGAGGTCGTCAACTTTCTGCAGAATCAATTGCTACAGACCTCCAAACGTCATGTGGCCTTCAGATTAGCTCAAGGACAGTGTGCAGAGAGCTTCATGGAATGGGTTTCCATGGCTAAGCAGCTGCATCCAGGCCATGCATCACCACATGCAATGCAAAGCATTGGATGCAGTGGTGTAAAGCATGCCGCCTCTGAAATCTCGAGCAGTGGAGACGCATTCTCTGGAATGACGAATCACGCTTCTCCATCTGGCAACTTGATGGACGAGTCTGGGTTAGGCGGTTGCCAGGAGAACAGTACTTGTCTGACTGCATTGTGCAAAGTGTAACGTTTGGTGGAGGAGGGATTATGGTGTGGGGTTGTTTTTCAGGAGCTGGGCTTGGCCCCTTAGTTCCAGTGAAAGGAACTCTGAATGCTTCAGCATACCAAGACATTTTGGACAATTCCATGCTCCCAACTGGCCCCTTCCTCTTCCAACATGACTGTGCACCAGTGCACAAAGCAAGGTCCATAAAGACATGGATGACAGAGTCTGGTGTAGAGGAACTTGACTGGCCTGCACAGAGTCCTGACCTCAACCTGATAGAACACCTTTGGGATGAATTAAAGAGTGGAGACTGAGAGCCAGGTCTTCTCGTCCAACATTAGTGTGTGATCTCACAAATGCACTTCTGGAAGAATGGTCAAAAATTCCCATAAACACAGTCTTAAACTTTGTGGACAGCCTTCCCAGAAGCTGTTATAGCTGCAAAGGTAGGGACTGATGTCATGTTGAACCCTATGGATTAGGAATGGGATGTCACTTACAGTAAGTTCATATGCAAGTAAAGGCAGATGAGCGAATACTTTTGGCAATATAGTTTATTTTGCACAGTGTAAGTGATGAAATGTATATCATGACCTTATGCAATCATAATTTAACATAGTTGTGTTAGATTTCAGGACTTCTACATAATTGTGGAGTTTAGATATTAAGAGAATTTTAATTTGACAGTTCAATGCTTTGGAGTTCTACAAAAAGCATTTTGGAGGATGTAGAAAAATGACTTTAGCATCCACCTGCCATACCTTCAGATAGATGCAACTTTCCTTATTATTGTGTTGTAGTTGTAGTTTTAAAAAAAGCATACATGCTTTAAGAAGATGTATACAGATTCTATGTGTTCCATATATCAAAAGTAAATTTTTGCCTCTGAATCTTAGAGGTGTTGCACCTTGCCGATTTCTGAAATAGTCACTACAGTAGACACAGGACTTATATGTGATTTTTTTAAAAGTTTAATCTTATGCTACTTAGAAAATCATTTTTATCATCCCATAAACAAGCTTAAATTACAAAGTGTTAATACAGCTTTTCCAAGTCTGGCATACAGTGAACTTATTGGGACCTACCCAGTGATTGAGAGTTTGGATAGTAGCAAGTCCTAGTTGTCCAAGGCACCACAAACCAGGCAGCATTCTACTTCCACATGCTGTGAAACTGAACATTCGGCAATCCACTTTATGTTGTTCAAATTAAAGCAAATGATTCCAGTAAACCAGTCTTGAGTAAAATCAAAGATCTGAAAGTAAACTGGGAAGATCAGTTTAATAGGGCTGCTGTATTGGGACAGATTACAAGACTTGTTTCTAAACATGACTCTTATTTATAGGCATGCTTCCCTGGAACTAAAGCCTTCTAACTACGTGGAGCATTGGCAAATAAACTTTTCATACTAAACAATACCGAACCACGCCCGCATTCTTCTCCATCACACGAAACTAACAAGACTTTCTAGCTGAGCCCCCTTGCGGCCAATGACAGACCCATTTTTTGCATTTGTTGTGGATGCCAGGAAAGGGGAAGGCGGACACATTCTAACCACGTGTCCAAGCTTTGCTTTTCGGGCTTCTTCGGTTTCAGAGCCGGTCTTTCTTCACGTGTCCTTAAGAGACGCACATCAGGAAACAGAGGTGGACCAGGCTGCCGTTTCGGCTGCTTAGAAGATTTCAAGGCAGGCTCCCTCAGCTCTGCCTGCAGACTCCAGGGATTACAGCTGGCCCGTTCTGCACATAAAGCAGTCGAGTTCACTCTTCGCAGCAGCCATGGAAAAGGGGCCGTTGTCGGTTGACGCAGCGGAGAACGGAGAGGAGCAGCGGCAGCCTACAGCTCCTGCACCTGAGAACGCAACCGAGGGAAGCGAAGAGTGCTACGAAGGTCTCTGGGAGCTGCCCGTGGAGCTCAGCGCGCGGAGACCCGAATGCGGCCGCTGCGGGTGAGTGGACGAGCTAAGCCGCCTGATCCGTGGGACGGTCACGTGTCGCTGAGTGTTTCCCTCCCTCCTCCCGGTATTTCCCGCCCTCTGCTGGCTAAGTGGTCGCAATGCACTCGTTCCCGCCCGGTCTCTGTTACTCTTTCCCCTCCCCCCGCCGCCTTTGCAAACACGCTTCTCAGGGCTTTGTTCTCACTTCAGGTGTACATCATGGCCAAACTAACCACAGTCCTCCACGTAACATAATATTGCTCACATCCTACTCTGAACAGTATCTTAATCACACGTTGTGGTCGTTATTCCAAAATACAGCATCCTTGCCTTAGCGCACTCCCAGGAAGACTTTGACGCCTCCCGTTGTTTGAACGGACCAAGGAATGTCAGCCTTCTCTTACTTGCCTGGCTTCTTCCTTTTGGAAGAACTTTTCGAAGTAAGTTGGAAGTAGATTTGTAGGAGGCACTAAACCCTAAACAATGACAGCTGGTTGATATTGAAACGCTAAGGTGGATCAGGTAATGTATTTGAGTGGATAGGAGAATACCAGGAAATCCCATATTTGTGGGCTACGTTGTTATGTTAAAAATAAATAAACTACAGAAAGACAGAAACTACTTGGATGAATTGGTGAAGTTACCAGAGGATGAGCTCAATTTGAAGGAGGTTTTATAGTTACCCCATTTGTTCATTTTGTCATGTAAATGCTGGTAGCTCATGCTATCTAGGTAAGGAAACATTTGATTGCTGGGAAAGGGAGAAATCAGATAATTTATTTCCTTATTTAGTTCATCTGCCTGTGTGTGTGCGGCAAGGAATATTGAGCTTTGTGGCACTATTTAGACTCCATAAAAATTCATGTCCCACAATAATTGCCTAAAACTATAGTGTACATCATTCTAAATATACTGCAGTGTGATTTCTGGTGTCCGTCTAGTATAAACTCATCCATTATATGTTGTAAGCCACTGATTGTTTTAGGAGGTAAAGACAGTCATGCTTAAAATCATATGGTGTAGCATAATGTGAGAATGTTTTCTCACATTAGGCTAAACCATGTGATTTTAAGCATGATTGTATTTAACTCTTAAAAGCAAAATATGCTTTTCTGCAACCTACTATCTCCACATTTGTTTGAAACTAAGTGAGTTTATAATTAACTTTCTTGAAAAATACCCAGATGGGAAGGTGAAGTTCTGGAGAGAATGTGAACAGCTATAGGTAACAGGGAGATGCCACTTCAGCTATTCACTTACTTGTTTATTTGTGCTGTCACACTTTCTCAGGCTGACTTACTGTTGGGAAATGGGTCTAAAAAGCCCAGTCTTCTTTATAGTCTACCTGGGGTACATAGTTAGTCAGATACATGGTGACCAGAAGGCTGGCATTAGGAGACTGGTTTTGTCCTGTTTAGGACTTATTGAAGTAGTGGGTTTTGGATCCTATTCCACCGGTACGGTTGGAATGGACCTGGCGTCGTCCACATGGGTGCATGCAGCGTGCATGCGTCTTGCCATCCAGCAACGCCTCTGCGAGTCTCCGCAATGCTCCAGCTGCTCGGTGGAGCATCATGCAGGTGCTGTACGCACCGTGCGCAGAAGCACTGAAGTCTTTAAAGACAGGTAAGGAGTGCGGGTGGGCCCTCCAGAGCACCCTACCCAAGTGGTACCTGATGCTCCGGGAAGGCTCCGGTAATTCTGTACCGGGGCGTACCGCCTGCGACCCACCACTGACTTATCGGATGTTATTTTGTGAGGTCCAAGCACTTAAGGACCTTTACATTCTTTCAGAGATAGAATCAGTTTTCTCAAGAATGATGTAATTTGTAATGTATTGCTTTTTTTAAAAAGTTTGGATATCATATTAAGCCGTATAACATAGACAAACATCAGAGCAAAAATTTTAATGACATTTTGTATTTCATAAAATGCTTTATGATAATTTATATCATAAATTGTTTTAAAAAATTTAAATTTAAAAAATTCCAAACAAGCTGTGTGGCATAATAACAGCCCTTTATCGCCATACATCCTGTAAAGTAAAAGCCTATAATGAAGAAAGTGACGCTTTCACTGTAAACTCTGGAGTCAGGCAAGGTGGTATCTTGTCACCAACTTTATTCAACATCGGAATGGATGCTATATTGTCGAAAGCGCTTGATAATCAACCGGGAGGAGTCATTATCTACCCAAATAACTTTATACTGACCGACTTAACATTCGCCGATGACATTGCCCTGTTCGCAGATTCGTTGGATTCACTACAAGGCATGGTGGATAGAGTGGCAAAAGAAGCTGCAAGTCTAGGCTTAGTCCTTAGTGGCAACAAGTCCAAGCTTATGATATGCTGCAACCACATAGACGACCAAACCATCCACATTCAAAATGAACCAATTGAAGCTGTTGATCATTTCACCTACCTTGGCAGCAACATTACGGGAAATGGAGATGTTTCTTCAGAAATAAGTGCTAGAATTCAAAAAGCAACAATTGCCTGGAGCTCACTCAAGAAACTCTGGGCTAGGAAAGACATTCGCCTGAAAACCAAAGTCCGTATATACAAGGCTGCTATCATACCAACGTTATTATACGGTTGTGAAACCTGGCCAATAAAAATTGCTCATCAACACAAACTGGACTTATTTCAAAACCGTTGCTTGCGTAGACTTACGAAAATCAAGTACTCTGAAAGAATATCCAATGCTGAAATCCGCCGAAAATGTGAGATCAATGAAAATGTATCTGCCATTATAGAACTTAGACGCTGGCGCTGGCTAGGCCATACATTGAGAATGCCAGAAAATCAAATCCCAAAAATTTCCCTGCTTGCAGAGCCTGGTCCGACCTGGAAACGGCCAAAAGGAGGTGTTCGTCTAACCACTCTGGGTCACTTCAAACGGAAAGCGGAAGATATAGTCATGCGCCCATTCAATCTTAGCCGAAAATCATATAATAGCGACTGGCTGCACCACCTGACAACCCTAGCCCAGGACCGAAAACAGTGGCATCAAATTTCCATGGAAGTCGCCTATACCCACGATGGGTGAAGAGGCGTCAAGTATAAGTACAAGTAAATTGTTTTATAGTTTTTGCCAAATTTCAATTCTATAAGGGCATTTACAATATGTAACAGTGTTATGTGTTTTGAAAGCTTAGAGGAAAGTGAATTGGTAGATTACATGATTTCTGAGTATAAATATGTGCAAAATTATACATAAATATGGATCATTAAATATTACACTTTATATATAAACTTCACATTTCACATTAGTTTAATCAGTGAAAAGCAGGCATTATGGAATTATTTCTGTCCACTTGTTTATTTATACAAGTAGTCTTCAATGTACGACCATAATTGAGACCATAATTTATGTTGCTAAGTGATAAATTTGTTAAGTGAGTTTTGCCCAATGTTATCACTTTTCTTGCCACATTTGTTAAGTGAATCACTGCAATTCTTAAATTAGTAACACAGCTGTTAAGTGAATCTTGTTTCCCCATTAACTGCTTGTCAGAATGTTGCAAAAAGGGTTCACATGAGTCAGTTGCCAAGCATATTAATTTTGATCACATGGATATAGGGATGCTAAGTCACTTTTTTCAGTGCTAACTTTGAACAGTCACTGAATGAACTGTTGTAAATCGAGGATTATCTGTAATCTATACTATATTTGTCTCTGGTGCTAAAGGAGATTGCTCTTGTATATTTTGCAATGTTAATTGCACAGATTCAAATAACTTAATAGTCTAACAACAGTTTGGTTCTTATTTGAAACAAATGTGTTAATCTTACTTAGTTAGCTTGACACTAGTGCTATTCCTACGGTAATTACATTTTTGTTTAAGACAAATTTGCATTTACAGTAACTGGAGTCAATATTATACTGAAAGACATGTAATAGCTATTGTATTTGGTACGCCTTGATGATCCTGTACTGCCATCTAGTGACCAGTTGTATACTTGAACACAATTTTGTAATAACTTGTCTCCCTTTTGCCTATATTGTATATAGTACTCAATTTAGTAAGTGAATGTTTGGAACATCTTAATTCAAGGGTGTTTGCTAAATTCATTTAAATACTGAGATATTTTAATATACCCTTTTCAGTCTTGTAAACTACTTCAAATTTGTAGGTCACATAAACTAATGAATACAAGTGCATATCAAATCAAAATTGCACCTGTCTCTAAAATTGCACCTGTCTCCACTTACAGAATGCCTGGGCAAATGTTCTTCTCAACACTTGTTTGACTATTTCTGAGAATGAGGTTACCATTAAAAATGGAAGAAAGAGACAGTTATTCACCTTTTGTAGGAAGTCCACGAGGCAACCATGTTTCATTTTAAAATGCTACAGTACATGGCATTCAAGATGCCACCCAGCCAGGAATTGGTGTTCCCTTACTTCAATGCTCAGCATTCCATCGCTGCTTTATATTTTTGCAAATGTCAGGGTTTCTTTGCACATATTGATCATTTTAGCTTGTTTCTTAGTAGCCCCATTTTTATTCCTTAGTTGAATTCTGCTTTTTATAGGATTTATGTTTAATTAAAAAAAATGTTACTGAAACTAGGTTATAGTATAGTAATGCACCTACAATAACACTCAAGTGAAAGAAAGCATAAAAGCATAATTTCAGTAAAATGGGGCAAACTCTTGCTGGGGAAAATAGTATTTCAGATCACTTAGTCCTAAATCATGTAGGGTTTTAAATATCATAATCATGTCTTTGAGTTGTATTCATTGTATTAGGTACATATAAATTAAGATTTTATCAATAGAAGACTAACAACCTTTAAATCATACAGTATTCGGAAACCACAGTCTTGTATTGTTCACAGCCTGCATTTAGGCAACATAGTATACTGAAATAATTGAACAGCCATTTGTTTTCCTGCATAATTTAGAGCACTGTAAGAATTTTAAAGCTTTGAATTATTAAAGATTGCAATATTTTAAAGATTCTCTTTTCTCATGCAAAGCTACCCATCTATTGAAATCACCAGAAACTCCCCCATGTATGGCTATAACCTCTGATACACTTTTTGATGGGACTAGAACAATACTTTCTGGAAACTCAGCCAAATAACTAGAATTCCTTTCTAAGGGAAATCCTTCCCATTAAAATAATTGTTCTTTTATTTCAGGAAGACCTTGCGTTTTTACATGTAATATTAAAAAAATGCCTTGATGTTACATGTTGCTATTCCTCCTGCTGTTTTATTCTTTCTTGATCATCTTAATTCTGTATGGTTTTTTTTAACTATTATGAAGCACTAGGAACTTAGTGGAGGATTGGCAGGAAGTTTTAAATAATACAGTGGGGCAAAAAAGTATTTAGTCAGCCACCAATTGTGCAAGTTCTCCCACTTAAAAAGATGAGCGAGACCTGTAATTGACATCATAGGTAGACCTCAACTATGAGAGACAAAATGAGAAAGCAAATCCAGACAGTCACATTGTCTGATTTGGAAAGAATTTTTTTGCAAATTATGGTGGAAAATAAGTATTTGGTCCATATCAAAAGTTCATCTCAATTCATCTCACAGTAGGTATGGTGTTCTTTGGATGCAACTCAGCATTCTCTCTCCTCCAAACACGACGAGTTGTGTTTCTACCAAACAGTTCTACTTTGGTTTCATCTGACCATATGACATTCTCCCAATCCTCTTCTGGATCATCCAAATGCTCTCTAGCAAACTTCAGACGGGCCCAGACATGTACTGGCTTAAGCAGGGGGACACATCTGGCACTGCAGGATCTGAGTCCCTGGCGGCATAGTGTGTTACTGATGGTAGCCTTTGTTACGTTGGTCCCAGCTCTCTGCAGGTCATTCACTAGGTCCCCCGTGTGGTTCTGGGATGCTCACTGTTCTTGTGATCATTTTGACCCCATGGGGTGAGATCTTACGTGGAGCCCCAGATCGAGGGAGATTATCAGTGGTCTTGTATGTCTTCCATTTTATAATTATTGTTCCCACAGTTGATTTCTTCACACCAAGCTGCTTGCCTATTGCAGATTCAGTCTTCCCAGCCTGGTGCAGGTCTACAATTTTGTTTCTGGAGTTCTTCGACAGTTCTTTGGTCTTCACCATAGTGGAGTTTGGAGTGTGACTGTTTGAGGTTGTGGACAGGTGTCTTTTATACTGCTAACAAGTTCAAACAGGTGCCATTAATACAGGTAATGAGTGGAGGACAGAGGAGCCTCTTAAAGAAGAAGTTACAGGTCTGTGAGAGCCAGAAATCTTGCTTGTTTGTAGGTGACCAAATACTTATTTTCCACCATAATTTGCAAAAAAAATCTTATCGTATCAGACAATGTGATTGTCTGGATTTGTTTTCTCATTTTGTCTCTCATAGTTGAGGTATACCTATGATGTCAATTACAGGCCTCTCTCATCTTTTTAAGTGGGAGAACTTGCACAATTGGTGGCTGACTAAATACTTTTTTGCCCCACTGTATATAAGCCCAAGGGTCAGCAATTAATAAGAATATTAGGTTGGGGGATCAAATTCAGCTGGGTAAACTGTTCAGGTAATATGCACTTTGGTTTAAAGCATATGGATTATTTATAGAATTGACACCGGGTATGGAAATATGTGCATACATAGGAAAATGTAACTACATAAATATGGAAATGTATTTACCATGGGGGGCAATATGGTATCTCAAGGAAGGAATTACAAAAATACTTATATTGAAAAAGCTCTTCATAGTAACCAAGATCTAATGTTAGAGCATTTATTAGAGTAATTCAGTGTTTTCTGTTCAAAGGTAAAAGAGTGCAGGTGGCATGAATGTAACAGCTGACAGCAACTCCTAAAACAAAATGCATCTTCTCCCTAGCGTTTCAGTCTCCAAGAAAGAAAGTGTTTCTTTACGGAATTGCTAACTAGTTTTAATTTTACACCCCTGTGTATGTACTCCAAAATATCTTTTTGTCTTTGAATCAGGACCACTGCATAGCTCTAATGTTTATCCAATATAGATGTCTGTAATTCTACACTGTGTAGGCTAAAACTATAGAAAAGGGCCTTTATTCTCTGAAGTGTGGATGATCTGAAATATATTTGGAGGGCTAACCTACATCTTTAAGACATGATAATTTCTATCATAATCTACAGGGAATTTTGAAAGATGCAGTATCAGATAAGGGCATTATGATGAGTAGGCCAGGTTCAAAATATGTCTCTTAACATGCAGGGCATTAATATGTCCTTAATCAAAGCCAAGGCAGATTTACTTTATGAATTATGAATCAGTTGCTTCAAAGATTTCCATGCTTTTCCTCTAACAATCTCAAAAGTTAAATTTAATAAATTATGTTGGTACTAATGGTTATGACTGACATGAAGTAAAAATAGCATGGCTGGTACGCATATATCTGAAGAACAAAGTATATATCTGAAGCAGAAAGAAAGCATTGCTACAGGAAGTTTACAGGTCATGAACAGATTTATATGTATGACTTTATATTGTTCTGGTGTATTAAGCCTCATACTTCACTCATTTCATAGCTACTGGGCACAAAGCAATTACATGGAAATCATCACTTTGTGAATTCATCTGAATCCTTCATCTAGTCAAATAGAACTGGCTTTTTGGATTGATACTGTTCTTAGTATATAAATCACTTTAGACAGTAATTTTCTTGCTTACTTGAATGCAAATTGAGATGTCTTAACCTACATTAAAAAAAAATCAAAACAGGTTTCAAGACAGCATTTGGAAAAATGCACTTAATTAAAAAAATGTTTATTAGGCCACATGCATCAGACATACTTAACTCCTTATTCAGGAATTAGCTTTCTTATTAGATAACTTATAACTAGATAACACTTCGCAGATAAATTAGCTTTTTTTAAAAATTGCCGGATATATAGGTAATCCATAGGACTGATCACTTAATGGCTAGTGGATCCCCTGTTTCTGTTAATCTGCATTAACACTTGACATTTAATTTAGAATTTGCAGAAATTCCTTGAGAAATTTAGAAATTTAATAAAGCTTTAAAAAGGTTTATTAAGAAATTGTCCATAAATACTTATGTTAGGAGGATGTGACCCCCTGTCATCTGGGTGAATCATAATCATAGGGAAGTTCATGTTCTGGAATTCAACTCACAAGGAAGTGGGAAAAAGGGCTAACTCTTATGCACCATTTCCCCCACCCTTTCAAATCCTCATCTCAGATCTGAGACATTTAGCAAGGGAAAATCAATGTTAGCATTTACATTCATTGGAGAGGAAGGAATTACAATACAGTAAGTAAGTATACAATGGCAAATACACATTGAAAGTAATGCCTTGATGCTGGCAAGCTTAACATGCTTTAGAATCTCTTTCCTCTGCAAGAGAAGAAATTCTGGGAGGAAGGGAGAGTAGAAAATATACCATGCAGCACAATTCCAGAAGTGGATGCCCTGTTCTCAGCTACCACTGGATATAAATGTTATCCAGGGCTTTGCCCTCCCTGCTTGATCAACTTTTATTTAATTTTAGAGATGAAACTGCTGGCCAATAAGCAGTAAAATCTTATGTGATGAAGTAATGCGATGAAGATCTTTGTGACATATTGTCCCAAAATAAACTTCTTAGTCTACTATACAGATATCATAAACCATTGAAAACATGTCTGAGGTAAATTGACTTGACTGGATTAATAAGTTCTGGTCAGCAGCCTTCTTTGTATCCTTCAAGAAAGATTGATACCCTGCCCCTTCCCTATATCTGTCAACAGGTGAATGGTGTTTGAGGAGTTATCGGAATCTCTCTCTCTCTCTCTCTCTCTCTCTGTGTGTGTGTGTGTGTGTGTGTCTGTCTGTCTGTCTGTCTCTGTATGTCCCTCCCTCCCTCCCTCAACTGGCCATGTCACTACTTTTAATAACAGATTTATATAGGCTCTTTGTGAAAGCGTTATAATTATGGCAAAGTAGCTCTCCCATAGGTAGCCTTTGAGAAATTAAAAAAGTTAAAAATGATTTCTATCAGAATAAAACTGACCAATGAAACATACGACATTGTTAAACTATGTTAATACTGTTAGCCCATCATATGGAATTTGAAAATATTTGGAACCATCACACTATAGCTTAACTAGGATGATAGTCATTCAGTGAGCACAGCATTATTTGAAACGTTTTTAAGTCAACTTCATAACTAATCATAACACTTTGTAAACAACACAAGTAAATTTGGATGCTGTCATACTTTGAAAGAGAAAGTTAACTGATCAATTCACACCCTTCCTACAGCAGTTCTTAAGAACAAGATATGTAATCCACTCATTGAAAGACTCTGTCCATGAGTACAATATATTAATAACACTTGCCCATAATTTTTGTACTTGTCTTTTTAATACTGATACCTGAAATTCATAATAGCTTCCCTAATATTAAAAAAATAATAGGTTTCAGATGTTTACATAAACTGTTCAAAAATTGTATGGCAAATATGATCAGGAAGCCTGGCGGATGCTTTATTGATACAAAAGGTGAAGTGAAAATTTAGGTAGGAAAATAAAATCAATAAAATTGAAAAAAAATTCTTTTAATCACATGAAATTTTAATCTTCAATCTGTGATTGTATGATTGGATTGATCGTGATATTTTGGAATTTTTATTTTTCAGAAGTTTTATATTTTAGTTGCTTAGTGATTTAGCATCAGTATTTTAATGACTTAAATAATTGATTAATTTAAATTTTAATTATTTCAGTATATTTAATTATAAATAAATATATTTATGTAACAATTTTATTATCTGCACCTGTATTATTTAGGTTTGTTCTAATTTGTATAATTTAATTTAGTACTTAAATAAACTTTTATTTATCAAAGATTAGATCTATACCAAAATGCTAGCTACTCTTCACAGCATTATTTAGAAAATTGCCAATTTGATAGCATTGTCAGATGGTAACTGGCCAGTATCTAAAGGAATACATTGCTATATATCACTATACATATATTACATTACATTACTTTATTATCTAGAAAGGGTGGGGATGAATCAGTAAATCATTCACATTCTTGAATTTAGATCATCCTTATAATACTACATGCAAATAAATATAATATCTGGCTGGCAATGTATAACTTAAATTCACACCATTAATTCCTTCATCTGTAAAATCAGGCATTGTGGGGATAGATATAAATAAATCAGTAGCAAAATAAAGTATTCATGCTTCAAAGTTCCACCAATGCTCAGTGAGCATGAAAGAGCATATTAATAATATTCTTGAAGATCAGTAGAAACCAACAGTCTTACGGTATCATACCCCTCACATCTTCCAAGGAAAGCATTATTCAAACTTGTTCAAACTACAATATTCAGCTCCCTTGGTGCTTCAAAAATGCTTCATACAATAAAAATTGTATATGAGTCCTCTCAGTCAATCAACTAGCAGTATTCCCCAAGATAAAGGTGATGATCTGTAAACACAGGGAATATCAGTCAAGCAGGTTAGGCAATTATCTGTGGACATGTCAGTACTTCTGAAAGGACATTACAATCAGAGACAGGAAGAGTTAGATTGTACACTACAAAGTCATGTATTTTCACTGAAAGCTCTTCTATGAAAACAGATTGAAGTGGGTAATCAAAATGAATAGCTGAAAGAACTACCGAATTCACTCAGTAGCTACAACTGGTCATCTATTCACTTATTGTGGGAGTATGGCAGCAATTAAGTTGCAGCCATCATCTTTATGAACAGAAGTCTCTGCTTTTAGACAAATTGTTTTCAAGCATGTTTTTAAGCAAAAGGTTTGTAACTTCTTTAGCAGATCTTCTATTTGATCAGTCCATGGAGGGCACAGACAAGCTATTCTTTTTTCTGTCACTAGGAGATGTTCTTTTATTAGCACTGATTTCTGCTCTCTATCATTTGACCTTGGTGGAAAAAACAGCATTAGATCTGCTGGTCAAAAGTGTATGTGGAGGGTGGGGGGAGGGAAATGTTGTTTTTAAGAGTAGATTCTAAAACAAGCTAATTTTTAAAAAAAAGAGAATAGAAAGAAGGAGTAGAAAGTATAAGAAAAAGAAATTAGTATTTTGGGAGTATGCTTTAGATATTCAAATGATTAGGAAATTTTCCATTAATTGAAAAGACTGCGTTCAAATCCATTTTTCATTTCATAATTTCATGAACAAGAATTACAGAATGGGGCAGATATAAATTAAATTGTTTTATAATTTCCATGTCATCCAGGACTTAGTTTACCTATTGCGTTAATGATTTGTTCAATTATAAGTTAATGAAGAAAATACAATTTGATGGATTCATACAATATTTTAATCTAGTGATGATAATTGACAAACCACAATAGTTTGCACACAACTTTATATCATTAGTTGAACAAACTACAGCATGGCTTAGCATAAAATACGAATGCATTCAGGGCGTGTCACTAATTGCAGCGAACTCTGCCTGTCTGGTTTCCTAACCTTAAGGCACACATTTTCAGTTTTGATTTTCCTGTGCTTTCTTTATCACATACGTGATTATTAATATTATATGCAAGGAAAATGTTTAACATTAAGATGAATAATACGGTATCTATACAGGAGAAGTTTGTATACTAGAGAAAGTTTATATTATTTAGAGGGTTTTTCAAATTTTATATTCTCAGTCCATAATACAGGTTACGATCTGACAAATATTTTTACTTTCACTGAATCTCAGGGTGTAGTTCTTTATTTTTCCTAGACTGAATGGCAATATAGTTATTATATACTACTTAAGTGTGACATAAAGTTCTTACCTGCTCCACTGATGTCATTGTCCTATCCTAGGCCCTATTTCTTACACTACAATCCTATGCACATTTTATTCAGGAATAAGTTCCCCTTTCTTCACTGGAACTGTTTCCTTGATGCTGTATTTAGAATTGCAACCTTTGTAATGCAACTTGAAGGAAATATTGAGAAGAAGCTTTGCAAATCAGTGTTAATAAAAATAGATTTTAGATAACAGTGGACTTTTAAGGATGCTTAGTAATTGGCCAATTTATGAAGGTTTGTTCGATTATTAAAAACCTAGAGCATTTCTTGTTACCTTCTGTTACTTCAGCTACCTTTCTGAAGAACTTTGCACTCATGCCATTATTTGTAGCAGCTTCATTGTGACATGGGGATCTTCACTAGCATTTTACACCGGATTTTTAGTGAAGTAGCATGTTGTCCTACTTTGAAGACATTATTAGAGATTAGTTATTACATGATGTCTTGTGATCTTTTCAGGACAATTCACACTATGCCTCAAAGAGTAGTTGCCTCTTTTGGCATTTAAAAAACAATGGAAAACCAAATCTGTTGGCTGATGAGAACAAATGCCTTTGACCACATTACAGATAAATCTTCTTAATTAATGTTACTACCCTTCAGATCAACTTTGTCTTCTGTAATTATCTTAACTGCAATCTTGCTTCAAGGCATGTATCATGTGCAATTGAGAAAAGGGGTGTATTTCCATATAGGCTGATATTGTAGAATAATGTCAGAATCCATATTAACGATAGAAAATTTTAATTTGAAGGATGACCTAGTTTAGAAAAATGAACCATTAACATTTTGCTTTCTAATATATGCAATATAATACATGAAATGCTAACTTTTCAATTACTGAAAAGATATAAATGTACTTAAATAATATACATTTATGAACATTTTTAAATATTCTTCTTAGTGTTTTCCTGCAAGTTCAGAGTCCCCAATTGATTGTGACAGGAATTGACCAACCAGTTATTGCTGAATTCTGACATGATGGGCTGAGGGAGAATGATTTACCCAGAGTCAGCCAGTTGGCTTTCAATCCTAAACCAGGACTGGAAAGCATGGTCTCCTGGTTTCTGGCCAAGTGCTTTAACCACTAGACTAAACTGGCTCTCTAAAATTGAGCCAGTCTTGATTCCTGATGATTGCTTGGACAAGTCCCTGCAGTTTTCTTGGCAAGATTTCAGAAGTGGTTTGCCATTGCTTCCTTACTAGGACTAAAAGAGTGACTGGCCGAAAGCCACCCAGTCGGCTTTGTGCGTAAGGCAGGGCTAGAACTAGCTGTTTTGTGTTTCCTAGCCTGGTGGCTTACCACTGAACCAAAAAGGTTCTTGAAAAAAAATTATAAATGAAGTACATTATTTAATTAAAGTTGAACATGGTAATTTGTTCTCAGGATTTGCACTTTGAAAATATAAATGCAGAAATAAATTACATTTTATTTTTATTTTAAGATTTTTCATCAATTTACAGATTAGACCAAGAACTCTTTTAGATTATTCTGATAAGTCTAAATATAAACTGGCATGCCATAATCCACTATTTTCTCATCTTTTTACATTTATATCAAAATAATATATTTTTAAGTTTTCTTCTTGTATGCAGGAAGAGATATTATGGAACTTCTATTAAGCCTCCCTCATTATATCTTTAGATTGAGATGGGAAAGAAGGCTTGAGGTCTGAAAGGGCCAGTTTCAGATCCTGTGTTGTTTCTAGCTGAAAATAGAAAATGAATTGCTGACTTTGTTCTTCCCTTCTCATAGTGATTCTTATTTAAATTGAGAGCCAGATATTTACCTGAGAGTAAGGAAACAACAAAAGGTCAACTTGATAATTAATGCAATAGGTAATTTGTCACTATGTTGTCATTAGCATCATTGCAACCATATGTTTGTGTTTAATTCTTGAAAGTCCTGAAATTATTTAATAGAAATAGATGGAATGCCCCTCAAGTGAGATAACACTCAACACTACTATTGAGTAGTAATGGCAATAGCAGTTAGACTTGTATACTGTTTCACAGTGCATTACAGTCTTCTCTAAGCGATTTACAGAATCAGCATATTGCCCCAACAATCTGGGTCCTCATTTTACCGACTTCGGAAAGATGAAAGGCTGAGTCAAGCTTGAGCTGGTATGACTAGTAGACACACACGGATTTCTGGACCACTTCCTCTTATACCACTTCACAGCCTGGCAGTTGACTATATAGGGCCTGCCCACCCCCAGGTTGATTCCCAACCCAGATGTTGGTGAACCTGTATTAATCTTGTCATGCTAAGCTAATCCTGTCACACTCGGAGAAATTTGTCACAGTGACAGTATAAATGTGCTGATGCAACCACACCAGGGAATTCTATGGTCTGCTGTTGGCAATTCCAAATGCAATTGGCATGATAAATAACAGTGGAATACATGAACAGGAAATACAAGGCTGGGCTTATGCCAAGAAGCCAAGCATCAGTAGCTTCATTAACATTTAGACATACCCGAATCAAAGAATATACCATATGTGCTATACACAAGTACAGTGAATCAAAGAATATACCATATGTGCTATATACAAGTACAATGAAGGCTAAACTCACATGTCAGTGGCTTAAATTGAGCCTTACGGACCTCTGTAGTTGAAGTTGTCTGGGAGAGTATTGTAAAATACACCTAGTTCAGCTCTGGAGGGGCAGTGGCACAAAGCCTTGCATCAGGTGTGGAGTAGGTGTGATAAACCATTTCTCATTGCATCAGGGCTGTGGATATGAGCTGAGGAACTTTCAGAGTATTAATGGCATTGTATAACATAAATTAAAACCTTTCCTACACTGTTTTTTCCAAAATAAGACCTCCCCGGATAATAAGCCCAATGGGGCTTTTGAGCGCATGCACTAAAATAAACCCTCCCCGAAAATAAGCCCTCCCAAAATTTTTGCAACACAGCAGCAGCCATGAGTTTACCACGCTTGCTATCTCCTACACCTCAAAAATAATAAGACATCCCCAAAAATAAGGCCAAGTGCTTATTTCGGGGGTCAAAAGAAAATAAGACCTATCTTATTTTCAAAGAAACACAGTATGTGATGTTGCAGGAAAATAAAATTGAAAACTGCCAAGACAGAATTACAATTGGAACATGGAATGTCACAAGTGTGAATGTGCAAAAATTCAACATGGTTAAAGGAAAAATGAATTGGCTGAGTATTAGCAACCTGATCTGGATTAGAATTAGACACTTTGAGATAAAAAAAGGATAGTGTTTATTACTCAGGACACATACAGGAAAAAAAAAGATGTTTTTAGTCATTTCTGCTCTCTTATCATTTGACCTGAGAAAACAGCATTAGATCTTCTGGTCAAAAGTGTGCGTGCGTGCGTGCGTGCTTGCATGTGTAAATGTTGCTTCAAATACCCACATTAGCATTTGATGGGAGCAAAGATAGTGACTGTTCATATTTTTGTAGTGCTAAATAAAAAAAACAAACCTAGAATTTATTTCAACTGGAATATTGCAAGTTTTCATTGACAATGTAAAAGAGCTGGATCATTTCATTCCCCTGGTCCATCTGTCTCTCTCTGTTTGCACCGCATATGTGGATCACAAAATTTATGAATTTTACTTTGAATTATTGTTTTGTACTGTGCTTTAAATTCTTATGTTTTTATTAAAACCTTTAAATATCTTTCAAAGAAAGAAACTTGTATGAAAATTGAGCATATAGTTTTAGACTGAACTGCAGAGGGCAGTGGCGCATTTCTGTAATGTATTTTTGTCCTTTGAAATTTTGCAGACACTATTCTGTTTCCTTTCATTTGTACATTTTATAAAAATTCTTAATGCTTTTTAATTTATTTTACAGTTGTCACAACTGATGTAGTCAAACTCATTAGATCTGCAATTTATATATTCTGTGTTGTATAAAGCAATTGAAAATATTGCATCATAAACAATAAAAGCCAAACATAGAGTTTTATGTACTTTTTTTAAAAAAATCAGAATATTTTCAAATGAGTCTATGCAGGATTGTGCACAAAACAAGTGCTGAATTTGACACATGAAATGTGTCAAAAATAAACGGTCATGCATTGTAATTTCTGCTAAACTGTAGAAAATAAGGAACATGGTGTTGATGGAAATATGCAGGAACCATTAGCTAGGCAAAAGTGGTTGGAAGACATTTTAAGTCTAGAAAAACAGCAAAGTAATGTTCAGTCTCCCAGAGTTGCTTAGAGAGTGAGATGGATGCCTTATAAATTTAATAAATAAATAAAATATTCAGAAGTGGCTCTGATAACACTGAAGTAAATTCACTGAACTGTAAGATATAGGAATAGGTACAGAATTTTGCAATCAGTTTTGCAAGATTCTGTTATTATAGCTAATCTCAATAAAGGTAGTATTATCCTTCCTGTAGAGTTGATTTCCTGGTCTGGTCTTACTAGAGAGCTAACATAAGCTGTTTTCTGAATGAGAGCAATTTGGCAGAAAGAAAATGTGGAATGTTTTAGGGATTCAGCCACAATAAAAAATGAAAGTATTCTGGAGTGAGTTTATAAGGTAAAAAAGGCAAGGCTAACATGGCTTACCCCGGTTTGCCTGCTTTTCTCAATAGCTACTAGCATCACAAATTTGTTCGTCACTGCTCCAGATTTTCCTAGCAGCTTTCCTTTTTTCCATTCCATTTTTCCTCAGCCTCTGCTATTAATGTCTCAGTACCATATGTCCTACAATTCTTCCCCACTTCCCACCATGCCCCTCATTTTCCCAGGACTGTTCTTACATGGAGCAGTAAATCTTTCAAAATAAATCCATATGAAATATCTTTTTTCAGTTCAGTATTTCAGTTTGCAGTTTTTCCATTTGCAGTTCTGTTCCATTTTCCAACATGCTGACATATCTTAAAATTGGCAAGCTTGAAAAACACTGATCTGCACACTTTTCTACTGGGTTTCAAGCCAGGTTTTAGGGCTGTGTTTTATTACAGTTTGAATTGATCTGTTTGACTTAAGTTATGGATAGTGTATTAATCCTGTTTCTCTTTTGTTAGTCTATATTAGCATAAAATATTGTATCCCACTGGACTGATTGATTGGGTAACTTCCACTAAGCTGGTTATACAGTTGAGGTGCTTGAAGAGAGATACTGCTATGCCTCAAGGGGATAGTGTAGCAATAAAAGTCTACACTTCTCCTTAGCACCCAATTTCATGAGTAAGATTCATGCCTGGCTATCTATGGAACAGCATCTTCTAGGTGCCACCAAAATCTTCCATGTGACAATAACTACTTCATTTGCCTGTTCCCTCTTCCTTTGCCCACCCAGAGGCCCTCATTTTTATGCAATGACTTTCTCTAGCCATGGAACTTCTGACTGCCAGAACATCAGATTTAGTCTTTATAAAACTAAGCCACTCACACCCAATCAGCCCACCATTGCTGCACACAGAACTCTGTTACCTATGGGCTGGCCTATCCTTGAGTGTGGAAAGACAGACGCAAGTTGCCATAACCTTTTCTTTTTAATGTGTCCACTCACCCTTCTCCCAAGTTGTATATGCCCTTTTCTATCCTATTATTCTTTTCCCATCAGAAAGAATGAATTAGTCCTCTTCCAGTCTTGTACAATGCTCTTTCTCGTAAATAGATCCAAGGTCTCCTTCAAAACATTTCTGGAATTTACTTTTTCATATTTTCAACTATCTGAGTTCTAACCATAAAGAATTAAAAATAGATATTTCACTCAGAGAAGCTTCCAGCAATAGACCTTTAATATAATTTCCTCAAACAGACCAAAGTACCTGTACCTCTGTATCTTTCTCCTAAAAACAATAGAGGTATATCTAAAATATCTTATCTCCTTATTCTCAAACTAACCAGTCCACTTACAGTACATAAACATAAATGAAACAAGATAATTGTAATTTTGGAAGAGATTAAAATTCATTCATTTTAGAAACAGAAGTGAAATTGCAGTATTAAGAAGTTAAAAATCTCTAAAGGATAAAATGGGCGAACTGTTGTGTTTTTGTGTGTCATTGAAGTCAAAAAATCATTGTTCATAGCACAGGAATTTACTTAATTTCACATACTAAGAATGCAAGTATAAAATAGAACTGTCGAATTAATATTTTTGAATAAATTAATAATTGCTTTTAAAGAAAACTCACTGATTTTGTAGTTCCAATTATGTTGATTTGGAAATAAGTTCCATTGAACCATTTGGACTTACTCTAAGTAAATATGAATAGGATTACATTCATGCAGAGCTGTTTCCAGGGTGTTTCCCTTAAGATAGTATTGGCAGGAATTATAAACAGCTGATTAGGATTCTCTTCACACTTTTTCTGGAATTTGGCAGCAAACGGGAAAGAGAAAAGAGTCCCCTTCCAAAGATAAAAACTACATTCAAAATGAATCCTCCAATTTTCTTGTAGCTTAATTTACTGGATCTCCAGGGGTTGAAAGAGGATTTTTAAAAAAATCAAATCTTTAGAAAACAAAGGCAGCTTTTTGGCATGGAAGAATTGGCTTGGTAACTGATAAGTTTAATAGAGTTGGCATCTAGCATGTCTTAATTTTTTCCTTAAAAGCTTATGACGGACTAATCATCCAACCAAACTAAGCTGTAATTCATGAAATCTCAGAATTCCTATCAAACATAGATTCACACCTAAGCTGAGAGAGAATTCAATTGCAGACCAGGTCAGTCTGAAGCCAGGATGAAATTCAGCAGTTTTAGACAGGTTCTGGAGAACCTGTAGCAGAAATTTTGAGTTGTTGGAGAACCAGCAAATACCACCTCTGGCTGGCCCCAGAGTGGGGTGGGAATGGAGATTTTGCAGTATCCTTCCCCTGCCACACCCAATGAACCGGTAGTAAAAATTTTTGACTTTCACCACTAGTCTGAAGCAACTTCCAGTTCACAATGGCAGTCTAGCTGTGGTAATTCTAAGCCAGGAAAGTTTTTTTTAGATCTGTGGCTCAACTGTCAAAGTGATATTTGATTATGTGATTCAAACATGAATTATTTGTGTGTTTAATTCTACATGTTCTCAAACAGGCTATGTAATGTATTATTTTACTCGCCGGAGCACATGCGCCGGTAAACCCGGTGGCCAGGGTGGAGGGTGGAGGGACCATAGACGCGGGAGTGGGCCGAAACATTAGGGTCATAACGGGGAGGGGCAGATATGGCGGGAACTTTAGGGTGAGCCATTACCAGGGAAGGAGGGTTCCCTACATCATAGGGATCCCTCCTTCCAGCCCTATTAGTTCCACTCCAAGGCCAGATGGTGTGAGTAGTCAGGGCCCTGGTCTCAAGTTGCTGTTGCTAAATGCCAGGTCTGTGGTTCACAAGGCTCCCCGCATCCAGGACCTAATTTTAGACGAGAGGGCAGACCTGGCATGTATTACTGAAACCTGGCTGGGCCCGGAGGGAGGAGTCCTCCTCACTGAAATGTGCCCAGAGGGTTTTCAGGTGCTTCATCAACCGTGACTCAGAGAAGGGGTGGGGGAGTGGCCATTGTTATCCGGAAGTCCTTAGTTCCTCGTAGGATCCCTGCTCCGGAGCTTGTCGGGTGTTTGCTGGTGAAGTTGGACCTTGCGGGTCAAGTGGGCTTGTTGTTAACGTACCTGCCTCCCAATAGCGTGACAACAGCTCTCCCCTTGCTTCTCGAGTCAGTAGCCAAGCTGGCAGTTGAGTTCCCCAGGCTTATGGTGCTGGGGGACTTCAATCTGCCTTCGCTCGGCGAGCACTCTGATGGAGCGCAGGAGTTCATGGCTTCCATGGCAGCCATGGGCTTGACTCAAGTAATTCGGGCCTGGCTACAGCATGGAAACTGCTTTGGTCGCACTGACCGATGTTCTCTGGAGAGCCAGGGATGGAGGTCATGCCTCCGTCCTAGTGCTTCTTGACCTCTCAGCGGCCTTTGATACCATCGACCATGGTATCCTTCTGCGGCGGTTATGGGAGGTGGGGGTGGGAGGCACCGTTCTTTGGTGGTTCTCCTCCTACCTCTCGGACAGGTCGCAGTCGGTGTTGGTTGGGGGGGCAGAGGTCGACCCCTAGGCCCCTGAAATACAGGGTGCCACAGGGTTCGGTCCTGTCCCCCCTCCTGTTTAACATCTACATGAAGCCATTCGGTGGCACGGGATAAAATATCACCAATATGTGGACGATACCCAGTTGTATCTGTCCGCCCCGTGCCAACTCAGTAAAGCGGTTGACATGATGTGTCAGTGCCTGGAGGCTGTTAGGGTCTGGATGGGGGTAAACAAGCTTGCACTCAATCCTGACAAGACCAAGTGGCTGGTGTGTTTCCCTCCCAATAATTGGCTAAGTATTCCATTGCTCAGGCTGGGGGGTGAAATTCTACGCCCCTCAGACAGGGTTCGCAATTTGGGAGTCCTCCTGGATCCACAGCTGACTTTAGAACATCATCTGTCGGCTGTGACCAGGGGGGCATTTGCCCAGGTTCTCCTGGTGCACCAATTGCGTCCCTACCTGAACCGGGAGGCACTCGCAACAGTCACTCATGCCCTTGTGACCTCAAGACTGGACTACTGCAATGCGCTCTACATGGGGCAGCCCTTGAAGAGCATTCGGAGACTTCAGCTTGTCCAGAACGCAGCCGCGCGACCGATTGTGGGTGCACCTCGGTACACCCACGTTACACCTATCCTCCGCGAGCTGCACTGGCTACTTATTGGTCTCCGGATACGCTTCAAGGTGCTAGTCGTCACTTATAAAGCCCTTCATGGTATTGGACCTGGGTACTTGAGAGACCGCCTGCTGCCAATTACCTCCCAAAGACCCATTAGATCCCACAGATTAGGCCTCCTCCGGATTCCATCTACTGGCCAATGTCACCTGGCTACTATCTGGAGGAGGGCCTTCTCTGTGGCTGCTCCAGCCCTCTGGAACGAACTCCCCTCGGAGATTCGGACCCTCACCTCCCTCCAGGCTTTCCGTAAAGCTGTTAAAACCTGGCTGTTCCGGCAGGCCTGGGGTTGATGAGTTCCCTTCCCCCCTCAACTTGTCTGACTGTTGATTGTTTTTAAATTTTTCTCTGTATCCTGTTTTGTTGTGTTACCTTGTTTGTACTACCCCCCCTCCTGGGTTTGTTAGCCGCCCTGAGTCCCTCCGGGAATAGGGCGGCATATAAATGCAATAAACCTTTAAACCTTTAAACCATTTTATTTAAACTAATTATTTAAAATTAATTTTTATTTAAAATTAAAATTATTTTAAATAAAGAGATACCTCTTTGAGAACATTGTGTGTGTGTGTGTGTGTGTGTGTGTGTGTGTGTCAGAATAAGTATAGAATAGGTTTAGCTACTATTTCCATGCTTCTCTAATTATGTTAATATTAGTGGTTACTCACAGTGATGGACCTGGGTGAATAATCACAATGAGGTTCCCAAAATTAGTCCCAAGGGCTGTTTCTAGTGGTTTTTTTCACAAGTTCAAGGATATGTTTTATACAGAACATTTCTAACTAGTACTCATTACATGTCCTACAAAAGTCGTAGATTGCTGCAAACAGAAAGCAAGGGTATTATAAGCCTGAGAACTTTTTTTTAGCATGCTGTAAATCTTCTACCAATAATTGAGTGAGAGCTAAAGGGCAGCAATTTAGACAGAAAGTAGCAAAGACTGTTCAGAGAGAGGTTGCTTGCCCTCATAAATAATGCCAGTGCTGCAAGCCTTGAGAAGTTTGGAGGCAGGAATGCAGAGGGAAGTCCAAGATCATCCTTGGGTCAAGCACCAAAGAATTTCACAGAAGGCAGTCCAAACTGAAGGTCCAATTGCACAGCAAAAAAACCTGGGGAATTTAAAGTAGACTACCACGGGAGCACAGATCAGGAAGCAAGAGAATTATTTCCAGTTTGGAGAGTAGAAATAGAGCAAACTATTTCGTAATCTGAGTTCTTGGCTTTGCTTAATAGATAAATGAATACTTCCTTTGCTTGAGGAATTGCGCCAATAGGTTTTCATGGTAGTATAATTTAGGGTTTGACACTCTTCCAAGAACAGGCCCTGACACCTTACTGTCATAATCAGTGGCCATGGAGCCAGGCTCATCAATTACAGGTGACTGATAGGCTTATGAGCTGAGGTGGCACTGCAGGCTACTTAGCTGACCGCAGTTCGGCTGTTCAAATCTCACCGGCTCAGGGTTGACTCAGCCTTCCATCCTTCTGAGGTGGGTAAAATGAGGACCCAGATTGTTGTTGGGGGCAATATGCTGACTCTGTAAACCGCTTAGAGAGGGCTGAAAGCCCTATGAAGCGGTATATAAGTCTAACTGCTATTGCTATTGCTATTATTGAACTACAGATTTGGAATCTGCTAGGTTGTCTCCTTCAGCCTTAGAATCAGAGGAGTCCGTAGTATTAAGTCACATAATTACAGGTAGTCCTTGCCTTACAAGCATTAGTTTAGTGACCCTTGAAAGTTACAACGGCACTGAAAAAAGTGAGTGATGACCATCGTTCACACTTACAACTGTTGCAGCATCTGCATGGTCACGTGATCAAAATTCAGATGCATGGCAACTGGCATGTATTTATGATAGTTGCAGTGTCCTGGAATCAGCGGATCACCTTTTGTCATCTTCTAACAAGCAGAGTCAGTGGGGCAAACGGATTCACTTAACAACCATGTTACTAACTTAACAACTGCAGGGATTCACTTAACAACTGTGGCAAGAATGGTTGTAAAATGGGCAAACTCACTTAGCAGCTTCCTTGCTTAGCAACAGAAACATTGGGCTCAATTGTGGCTGTAAGTTGCAGCTGTAATGTAACAGCTAAAACAAAACAAAGTTTCCCTTTCCTCCATTGAGTGTGAATATCAATCTGTTAAGAAATATTGCTATTTTAAGTCCCTTATACATGAATGTATTCCTTTACCCATTTCTTCCTACCTAAACTTTAGTGACACCCCGAAATCTGAATTTTTCAATTGTTCTGTTCTGTTCCATGAATTCAGATTGTTGTTGGGATTGAAAATCATTGCAGTGTTACAGCTGTTTTGGAGATATATAAAGTCATGTAAAGTGAATTAGTGATGTCAGGCTAGGTGTCAACAGGGGAAAACTTGCAATAAAAGTAATTTTTTTTTGGTCTGTTTAAAAGCAAATCGCTTTCATGCTAATGTGTTTTATTTCCCATCCTTGAATAAAAAGGAAGGAACATTGGCATAAATTGTGCTATGTCTGTGGCATATCTTTATCACGTCTCAGCAGTAAGGCTAAAAACTGTTGCTGCCCTCGGAAAATTTAATGTGATGCTATCTCAGAGTTGTAATACCCTGTTATTATTTCCCCAGGCTAAATACCTCAGAGTATCCCCCCCCCCATCTTTTATTATCTTTTGGAGAAAAAAACAATAATCAGTCATCCTCTTGAACTTGTGCAAGAATATAAATAACAATATAATTGTTATTTATTTTTCTGTAATTTCTATTATTTCTGTACGCTTCTTTTGAAGGAACAATAAAACAGTTTCATAGGTACTGCCAATAAGAGTTTGTACAGATCCCTGCAAGTTGAGATTTTTACAGTACTGACCTGTGTTATTCCAATTGCATTAATTCAGATGATCTGGTAATCTCCTGTCAGAGAAATAGAAGACCAATGTACTAATACCTGAGTGCCTGAATGAGGGGCTGATTTGGAAGGCAAAGCCAAGCTCAGGCAGTGCTTTTGTGCTTCGGGGGCTTTCTTTCTTTCTTGATGCCAATTATGCTCATCAGGGTGTGAGGCAAAGTGTCTTTTTGCTTTCGTATTTCTGTGTGTGTGTGGGTGTTGCCTTCTTTATGATCAGACCCCTGCTTATCTCGTGCTGGCTGCTAAAGGAAGCCTAAAAAGGAAACAGAATGCACTTCTTCCAATAGCCAATACCCAGATAAATAGGAATCAGCATTAGATAAAAATCTAGATGACATAGTACTCTAATCAAGGAACTGTGAAGGAGAAAATCACAGCCTTACCAGGAGGGCAAGGTACTGCATATATAAATGTCCAATAATCTTCAATCTCCTTTGCACTGATGGTGTTTCCTAGCCTGGTAATGAAACATCTTCATAAAAAACAACCAAGCTCAGAGATCACCAAGAACCCAACGGTGATTTTATTATTGTTGGTAATAAAGGGTAAAATGTCTAATGCTCTGCCTCAGAGGATTCTGTCATGAGAGAACCACTCCTGGGAGTGCAGGATGGACTTCAGCCGGAGGAAGTAATAGGCATTTAGGCACGCTGATCCAGCCAGAAATAATCAGGAACAGCTGCATTCACTGTCAGGGGATAAGGAACAGGAGCTTGGGCATCTGGTCAATCCACGGGCATACCATGTGTTACAGTGAGCACAGATGCTCCGCAGGTCTCCTTGACTGGCAAGGGCATTCTTAGTCTTAGTGACTAACTGACATAGGATCTACTTAAGAGCCACCATTAGCCAAACTGTTCTTTCTCAAACATTTTTGTTAAGAAAAGGTTAGGTAAAGCCAATATCAACTGCAAAAAATATAAAGGATAAAAGCCACCACAAACTCCAAATATATATAGATATACATATAAATAAAATAAATTCAAAAAGGAGAGGGCAGAGGGAGGTGTGAAAAATAAAAAGAAAGGAAAAAAGAGAAAGGAAAAATAAATAACTTCCCTCTTCATCTCAACAGACAATGTTGCAACCATTGTTACGGTAAGCTGGTTGCCAAGCAATCAGATCATGATTATGTAACCGTAGGGATACTGCAACAGAAATTTGAAGACCCATTATAAATACCATTTGTCCAGCAACTTCATAGCTTCTGAACAAGAGAGGACTACCAGTATATAGATATTTAAAACATGCTATTTTAGGCAATTAAGTATCCATTATTATACCTTTGGAACTCATTGTTATTTCTGTGTTACACAGACTATATAATAGCACAGTGCAGTATATTTAGTGACCATTTGAAGTTACAACAGCACTGAAAAAAACATGACATGACTTTTTCACACTACATGATCAAAATCTGGGCGCTTGGCAACTGTCTCACATTTATGACAGCTGCAGTGTCCCGAGGTTGTGTGATCATCTTTTGGGACCTTCGACTAAGCAATGCTAATGGAGAAGCCAGATTTACACAACAACCATATTACTAACTTAACAACTTCAGTGATTCACTTAACAACTGTGGCAGGAAAGTTCATAAAATGGAGCAAAACTAATTTAACAGATGACTCAGTTAGCAACAGAAACCATAATCATTCTTATTAGGAATATTAGACCCGAAAATGGACAAAAAATTTCAATACATAATACTAAACATACTCAATGCAACTAGATCGCTTTCGGACAAAAGTGGAAACAAATTAATATACCCGCAGATGAAACAATAATTAGAAAGATACTCGAAAGTGCAGAGATGGACAAAATGACCTTGGAATTAAAAGAAAGAGAAGAATCGGATTTCTATAAAATATGGAATAGAATTTATAAGTGGCTAGAAAACAGAAGCCAAAACAGAAAATAGAAGTCTTTGTGTTTTTTCTCTAAACTAGTATTGAATAAAAATTAACCAGAGTTACTAATTACTATCAAAATTAAAATATTGACAACAATGTAAATAAAATAGTGATATGAACAATTAATAGTATTACAAGTGTTAGTACAACTGTTATTACACTATTACAGAAGTTAAAATCAATAGGAAGGCAATGGAGAATGGAGAATTACAAAGGCTAAACATGAATGCCGATACAGAAGGTTGCATAACAATTTTATATTGTAATGTTTGTCTTGTTTTTTATGTGTGTGTGTGGTTTTTTTTCCTGTTTTTTAAGGTAAAAATGTTCAATAAAAATTATTTAAAAAAAATAAATTTTGGGCTCAATTGTGGTTGTTACTTAAGGACTGCCTGTATAATTTAATTCCCATATGTCCAATTTTGTTATTTAATATTTTTGAATGTTTCCCTATTCATTTCCTAAATAAATATTCTGTGATTAAGGGAAAATGTGAATTATTATAATATAATAAAATAATAAACTTGCATAATACTTTCTTAACTGTATTTCTTTCTTTCTTTCTTTCTTTCTTTCTTTCTTTCTTTCTTTCTTTCTTTCTTTCTTTCTTTCTTTCTTTCTTTCTTTCTTTCTTTCTTTCTTTCTTTCTTTCTTTCTTTCTTTCTTCAATATAGTCGTCCTCAAAAGGTGTGCCTGTGTCCATTCTTGCCAGTTCATCCTTTGAAAGTCTCTACTTGTTTGTACATTATCCAGCATCCAGCAGAGGTGAGTAATGTTGATGTCAATTAGCCATTTGTTTATCAGCAAAAGGATGATGCAAGTGAAAACTAAACCATGACAAATTTTATCAGTAAAACTAACTTATTTCCTTTCATTTTTATTTTTTGTAACCCTCTGATTTATGGTATATATACACAATACAGACTTGAAGACATATAATCAATTGAAAATGTGCATAATGGATATTAGTAATAATGTGCAAAATGTGGACTGTAATAATAAAGAAATAATAAGTGAATGAAATTAGAGGAAAATACTTAACAATACATATTGTCTGTTGTTCTGCCCTTACAAATCATCCTTCGTGTCTTTATGTCCCTAAATGGGTAGCTTTATATAATGCTGTGATGCTTTAAACTTCTCCTTTCTCTCTAATAATTTTGTCAGTTCCTAAAAACCTTAATTTCTCTCATTTCAATCTATTCATTCTTTCTTCATAGGTTTATTTTCTTCTGATCCTCATTCATTCTACAACATATGATCATGTTTCAACTCACATTTATGTTCAGACTACATTCAGTACCTATGTCTTCCTGTTTTATCCCACACTCTTTTTTAGTATTGTATTGTTATGGCATTTCATTCAGCTTATTATTACTTTTCTCTTTTCTCCAACAAACCCCGCTATCATTTTTATATAACACGTCAGCATTGGCACCTACGTAATCTTTCTCACATACAATGAAAAAATGTTTGAAGAGGAATGGAGGATGAAAGATAGAAAGTAATTAAGGAGAGAACCAATCTAGAACTAAGGAGAGATTTCCTAACAGTTAGAGTAATTATTTAGTGGAAGGCTTGCCTTCAGAAATTGTGGGTGCTCCAATACTGGAGGTTTTTAAGAAGAGATTGGACAACTATTTGTCTGAAATGGTATATGATTTCCTGCTTGAGTAGGGGGTTGGACTACAAGACCTCCAAGGTCTCTTCCAACTCTTTTATTCTGATTATCAATCTTGTGACATTTCCTCATTCCAACACAACTGAAGTTGTTACAATGCAGGAAGACAAGAATTGGGGGAAAATGTAGTAATAAATATTACTGCAGAGACACATTGATACACTTCTATGCAGAAGTGGCAAATTTGATATATGTTGCACATCCAAAGGACTGAACTTTGCAATAAAATATATATTTTATTTAGTCAGCAAGAATATAATCTTTGGGTATTGTGTGTAATCGAATGGTATACTGTTTTAGTTTTCCCAGTCCTACAAAATTGATGAGAACTACAACATAGATAGCATTATTTCCTATAAACCTGCAGCCCCCTGCTCCCTGCCCAATTCACTGGCAAGCTCCATATGAACACTAGGCATATTTATTACACGAGGCTGGAGAGATAGCCTATTTGCCTGTTTGCTCACCTTGACTCACATTTTGCCTGTGTAGAGTTTATATATTGCTTGAGACGAGCCTAAGATTATTATTATTATTTTTGTAAAAGGGTGGTTTTTTTTGGACAAAGACAAACAAAACATAAAACATAAAACCTTCACCAGTTACATATCAATTACATATAGTGTGTCATTTGGTTACAGGCTTTTGTGCATCACCGCTTTCAATTGTATATAAAGTCACAAATTATCCATCAGATATACATAGGTACATTATTATCATTGTACATCATTTGTTCAGCTGCAATTGTTTTTTTTTTTTAAATATATTTTATTCATTTTCACATTCCATTTTACAATCACTTATATACAGAGTATTTGCTATAAGAAAAAAAAATAAAAAAAATAAAAATAAAAAATAAAAAAATAAAATAAAAAGAAAACACAACTCATCATTCACAACCCCACCTGACACTCCCATCCTCCATACACCCCATCTACCCCCTCCAACTTTCCTTTCCTCCCTCTAACGCTCCCCTCCTACTTCCCTTTCCCCTCAAACCTTCCTTCTCCCCTTACTCCCAACACACCCTCCTTGCATTCCCCTTACTCCTTCCTTACTCCTCCCTCCTCTTTCCCTCTACCTCCCTCCTTGGTGTATTCCTTTATTCAAGTGTTGTTTATTATAATCTGATAAAAAGTAAAATAAACCAAGGGAAAAAATTTTTTTTAAAGAAAGAAAAGAGTAAAAAAAAAAAAGGAGAAAAAAAAGAACAACCGTATATAAGTGCATTCTTGTTCTTATTGAGACTATGTTAACACCCACCCACCCACCCCCCAAAAATCCCCATCCCTACTCCTCCCGACTTCCCAGGGCCCACACCTGGCACTGCCTTCTATCTAAAGTATCTTATATTCATATGGATTAAAAATAAAAATAATATATTAAAGGAAAAAAAAAACAAAAAAAAGAAAGAAAAGAACAAAAAAAAAAAAGAAACTCTTTGTGTTAAGCTCAGCCCCCCATCTTTATCTATGCTTAAATAGTGTAAATCATTCTATCTATATTTTATTCTCGTCTCTTGCTTCTTTGTTATTTACCCTGACCTCCTGTAGACTCTCCCGTTCCTCTTCCTTAACCTTGTATTCAGATAAACATTTATCCAAATTTGTAAAATAATTTCACCAAGCTTTCCCTTCTAATAAAAATTAGATAGCATAGATCATTCCACATATTCAAATAATACTTTCAACAAAAATCAGTTTACCTTCCGTTTTAAAATTATCTTATCCAGCTTTCCCTTCTAACAGAATTTAAACAACATAAATCATTCTGCATTCATTTTACATATATACATTCAGTATCACCCCACCAATATACGTAAATCATTCCGCATGCATTTTACCCTCATCCCTTGCTTCTCTAATATTTGCCACTATCAAATTTATGCAAGCATTAGTTTAAAATCTAGCTCAAAATAATTAGTTTCAACAAAAATCAGTTTACCTTCTATTTTAAAATAATCTCTTCAAACTTTCCCTTCTAACAAGATTTAAACAGCATAAATCATTCTGCATGCATTTTACATATATACATTCAGTATCACCCCACCAATAAGTTCCCCTTTTCCTGCCGGAGAGAGGTCGCAAACCCCCATTCAATCCACAACTTTGGTGAATATTTTAGAATGTCTAAATCCTCAAACTCCGCTTTTCTGCTTCTCCTCTTTTCCAAGTGAATCAGGAAGTCCCGCCTTCAAAGTCTTGTAATAGAAATCCCGAGCCTCCGAAACAGAATTAAGACGAAGTTTTTGATTCTCAAATGTGACCGTAATACCGGCTGGGGCCTCCCATCTATATTGAATCTGTTGATTTCTAAGCTCTTTAGTTAAGAAGGTATAGTCCCTTCTTGCCTTTAACATCTGGAAAGGTATTTCTTTGAAGACAATCAAGTTCTGGCCGTCAATTCTCAAACTATTATTGTAAAATTTTTGCACGATCGCGTTTCTGGATTCTTTTGTGGAGAAATATATAATTATGTCCCTTGGGAGCTGTCGCTGTTCCGCTACCAACGAATTCTGGCGATAGATTTTCCGAATCTGCCAATCAAGGTTAAGTCCCGGGCTTCCCACCGCATGGCTGAGGGCTTCAACAAAGGTCTGTTTCAAATTCTCTCGCTCCTTTTCGCGGAATCCTCTGACTCTTATTGTGAATGCCTTCTTATTAAAGTTTATCATAACGAGCTGTTCCTGAGTGTCTCTAATTTTTTGTTGTAAAATTTGAATATTAGTAGTCAAATTAGAATTAGCCTCCTCCAAACTTTCCAATTTATTCTCTATTTCAGCGGTATAATCTGACAGGGCAGACACGGCTGCAAACGTATTCGCCTTCATTTGGTCAATTTTAGACTTTAAATCACCATATAGCTCCAATACAAATTCCTTAATTTCTTGTTTAAAATCATTAAAGATTTGAAAAAAAAATTCCTGTGTTAAGAATTCTCCAGTAGAGGGCGTAGGAGACAAGGGCTGCGATTCCAGTATAAATTCTTTAAATTCCTTCACAGATTCTTTAGGCACATTTGTAGAGAGACGCTTCGATTTTGACCTGGGTGCCATTATAAATCAACAAATAAACAGTGCTTTCGCTCCCCTCTGTTTCCAAAAAAAAAAACAAAAAAAAAATTATTTTGTTAAGGAGCGGTCTGCAGGAAGGTAAAACCGGCTACGTACATCCCTATCAGTCACCAACGGAGAGAAATCGCCATTTTGAAGTCCGTTTAAACAAAGAAGCCTCTAAGACGAATGGTGCTGGTATTTAAGATAGTAATAAAAGCATAAATCTCACAGGAGTGGGACCCGCCCGTATTAATCCTAGCTTCAAACAACTTTGCTTTGTCCTGGGGGGGGGGGGCTCGCCTGTCTGGGGCTGCAAAAAAAGGCAGCTGAGAAGAACTGGCTGGAGATAAAAGCTCCGCTCCCGCTGGATCTAATCTCTGTCCACAGCCAAAAAAAAGGAGAAAGGCTGTGAATTACGAATAGACCCTAGCACACAGAGCTACTTCCTGCCCCTTTCTTAGCCAAAAAGGGGTGATATCTATGATCTTAATTAGATATACAGACCAGTTCTCTGAGAGGAGCTCGGTTGAGCTCTCCTCGGCAACAGGCTCCGCCCCCCCGGCCCCGTTCAGCTGCAATTGTTATTCTGTCATTTTGAACAGAATATTCCAGGTATTGGGTTTATGTTTGTGTGTGTGTGTGTGTGTGTGTGTATGTATGTATGTATGTATGTATGTATGTATGTATGTCACAACCCCTGGTATGCCCAAATATGGGAGGAAGTTCACTGCTTTATTTATTTATCAGCACAAATACAACATACATACATACATACATACATACATACATACATACATACATACATACATACATACATACATATACACAGTCCAATATCTTTTAGCTTCTATGGAAGTCCACCATGATGACATTTCCAACACTTTTCGGATTTGTTCTTGAACATTCTTGCTATTCTCATCGGGGTAGATGCCACCTGTAAAACATCTTAAGTTTTCCTTATGTGCTGTTGACATTGTCATTTTATAATTTTGAGACCACAATTTCTGACATTTCTGTCCATATAATTTTTACCTATCAGAATTTTATCTAGCTCAGTCATTTTGTCATAGAAACCTATCTCTCTCTCTCTCTCTCTCTCTCTCTCTCTCTCTCTATCTCTATCTCTATCTCTATCTCTATCTCTATCTCTATCTATCTATCTATCTATCTATCTATCTATCTATTTGACTGTTGACTATGATGGACCTTGCTTGCTTGCTACTAATAATTAATTCAGTTCCCCCAAAAAATATTTATATAATAAAATGTATAAGCATTATACTTAGAATAAATATAATAATTTAGTATTACTAGAATTATTAGAAAATGTATATCTTAATCATGTATATTATGGATGGATGTCTGTTGTGACCCTGGTAGCTTAAACAAGCTAAATTAGTGTGCTAAGATTTGTAAGCAAATCTTTTCTAACTTACTGAAGCAGCTGTTGGGACTTTGAGCCAAAGGTATTGTCCCAGTAATAGGATGAGAACAGCCCTCATTGATCAAATGGCATCCTAATTGCAAACTGTTCCATTGTATTCCTCTGTCACTAGCTTTGTATCCAAGGACAAGGAAATGCTTTCAAGGCACTACAAGATGTTTCAGAAATAGTGACATATAGCTGCCTGTGCATGAAAGGACAATCTGATCTCTTACTGGAAAGGATTTTTGGCTTGCCCATCTTCCAGCTCCTAGCAGCAAACTGGCATAATTAGAAAAAGAAAGCCAAATGCAGCATTGCCAACGCATAACATTAGGCTTGTGGAAGGTGGCAGATATTTGCCACTTGGCTGAGCACAGAAACGTGACGGTGGAAGGGGGAGATGCTAACAAATGTACAGTATATAAGTAAGAAGGGGTGTGTATCCAACCATAGACCTGAGAGTATGAATTATTGATGGAGTACTGATGGGCTGACAGTTCTGTCTTTAACTATTTGTTGGAAATGACAAGTGCTAATTAGCTGCTAGTTGAAATGGAAAAGCTCTTTTTCTGGAAGAGCCCCAAATATCTGTGAGGTTGTTTTTGATCATTCTGGTTTATTTTAGCAGTTTTAAGTAGTTATACTTTTCTTTTAATGGCACAGGTGTTCATATTATCAACATTCCTTACATTGGTTGTCCCTTTATTATAACAATTAAAAAACCAGGATATGAGCCAGCATTCAGGTTTTGCTTTTATGCATCATAGGCACATATGTTGGAAATAATATAAATAAGATACCTAAAGAGAGATAGGCTGTTATGCTAAAAACAATACTATATCGGAGACAGAATTGGCCTACTTTGCCTCATTTTGAAAACTGGACTTCTGGAACACTCTACATCTGGTCTATGTCACGTTACAAGATATATTCCATCAAATGTTTGCATTATTTGGTAAATTAAAAATGCACAAGAGAAAATACATTTATGTACATATCAAACTTCCAATTTTATACACAGCTTTCCCAAATACTGGATGTTATTTGATTGTACATTTATGTACATATCAAACTTCCAATTTTATACACAGCTTTCCCAAATACTGGATGTTATTTGATTATCATGTACCATCAGGTTACTATCAATTTTTACTACTATATAGTTGGATTTTCTACAGGAAGATCTATACCCAATCAGATCTCCCAATGGTGTACCCATTGCCACCTACCATGCTACTAATTTGTTTGTTAATTCATATATTTGTCATATTTAAGAACCACTCATCTCTCTCATAGCGGGATTCTGGGTGCTGTACAATGCTGTACATCTTTTTATCCCCTTGTCTGTACCTCCTTCCCTGATTGAATTGTGAGCCGCCCTGAGTCCCCTTCGGGGAAAAGGGCAGCATATAAATGTAATAAATCAATCAATCAAATCAATAAAAGATTAAAAGCATAAAAATTGTGTTAAATTTAAAAGAGGCAAGAGATGTTAAAAGTTGATTAAAAGCAGGGAGGGCTTTCAGCCCCTTTACTGCATTTTCAGCTGTCTACCTACAAGCAAGGGTGCAGAGCCATGTTTTTATGCCTTTACAGAAGATCAAAAGAGTGGAGGCTCACTTCACCTCCAGAGGAAGTATTTTCCACAGGGTGGAGACAATAGCAGAGACAGCTCTCTTGCTGGATCCCACCAGTTGAAATTCTTCGGCTGATGGCATGCAGCACTCACCACTGACCTGCTACAACAGGATGATATAATGGGATGAAGATAGTTTGATAGGTAACCTGGCCCTATGCCATATAGTCTTTAAAGGTCAGAATCAACACCTTGAATTGGATCTGGAAGCAGACTGGTAGCTAATACACCTTATATAGCACAGGTGTAACATGCACCATTCTTTGGGCATCCAAGATTGTCCATGCTGCCACATATTTTTTTACCAGCTTTTGGATACTTTTCAAAGGTAAGCTCCATGTAGAGAATATTGCAGTAGTCCAATAGCAGATGACCGAGTAGAGAATCTCCCTATCTAGGAAAAGCATAACTGGTGCACAACACAAATTGAGGAAAGGCCCTCCTAGCCAGGACTGCCACATGTCCTTCGTGAGTCTAGGAGGACCCAGATTATTCCACAGGTCCTTTGGGACCTATTACCACAACCTCTCTTTTACCAGGGTTCAATTGAAGTTCGGTTGAATCCGGGCCTCTACAGCCACCAAGCACTGTAAAAGAACACCCACAGCATTCCGGGATGGAGATGTATAACTGGGTGTCATCAGCATCCTGGTGATACCACATCCCATGGCAGGAGATGATCTTGCTTAGTGGTTTATGTAGACATTAAAAAGAAGTAGGGAAAATATCGAGCCCTGCAAAGCAGGGGATGAGAGCTGGACCTCTTGTTCCCTGTCAACATAGATTGGGACCAACCTCAGAGAAAGGAATTAAACCAGCATAGAACTTTGCCACACATCTCAAACTCCCCAAGCGAGTCCAAAATGGTTGATGGTATCAAAAGGCATTGAGACTTTTAATTCAGTATATAATTATATTGTTCATTCACAACCAGTGCTTTGTTTATGTGCATGTTTTATCTAGGCATTCTCTTATGTTTCTAAATGGAAAACAATTACAATATTAAATCATATGTTATTATATTCAATTTTAACTGCAGGAAAGTAGAGTGTTACGAACTGTACCTCTTCTAACTGCTTGTCTTCCTGAAGACAAATGTAAAGTCTTGATTGGACGACGCTTCTGTGAAGACAGGTGAATATCACTATTAAAGTCAGGTTTTTTTATATTTTCTTTGAGAAAAATAGTAAAGCAATATTATTTTAGATTTGTAGTTCAGTGTTTTATAGTCCACATATCAGAATTAATCTTAAAAACTTTTAACATTGCAAAATGCTTAAGCATCAATAAAAGTTATAAATGATGATAGTTTCTGTATCTTCAAAATGTACCTTTCTTATCTTTCAATATCCTAATTATCTTTACTTTATCAATTGTTTTAGACTGGTTTTTATTTAGTTCATTTCCAATAAATCCAAGTTAGTCTCATCTGATTTCATTTCAATATTTCTATTATATTGAATTCAGCAACCGTATTAATGCTGGTTTCCTATTAATCATTCGTAACATTCTAATCTTTACATTTTATATCATATTTATCTGTTATTCTGCATTGTATTATCCTGCAAAATCTTCTATGAAGGACTGAAGAAACTTCTCTTTTTCTTTCTAGAAGTCTGGTGCACATATTTGAGAATAAATAAATAGTAATTGCTATTAGTCATTTCTCCACAGTATCTCATACCCTTTTAGCTGACAGTGTCTCATGTACTCATTACTTTTTCTAACTTTTAGTCAGCATACACTAAACCTCATTTCTGGCTTTTTGATGATCAGCCCAGTTACCAAAGCTATGTTCAGGGTAATCTGATCTCTTCATGTGTGTGTGTGTGTGTGTGTGTCTGTGTCTGTGTCTGTGTCTGTGTTTGTGTGTCTGTCTGTGTGTGTGTGTGTGTGTGTGTGTGTGTATTGTGTCACCACCCTGGTATGCCCAAATGCAACACACACACACACACAATTTCATTTTTAGACATTATAATGACAGTAATACTCCAGCTTTATCCTACTTTTATCCAATTAATACTTCCTAGTCAGTAACTAAAGAGAGAATTGCCATTTTTGGCTTTTCATCTTCCTGAATTATTACAAGTTTAAGGGTAAGGCATATTTGTGCATGGGATGGAGATAATAAATGTGATGCTACTAGAAAAATAAAATTAGGTATTTTTTGAAGTATCAGGAAAAGGAAATAAAAAGTACCTTAGCCCTATGTGGTAGTTCAACAACATAAAATGTAACCACACATCAGATTTTTGGCTCAATAACTTGTATGCTTTTGCTGAATATATCTTGGCAGAAATCTATTCAAGTAAACATTACTAGATTCAAAAACTGCTATATGTTCTCCTATATTATCTTTGTACTGTCATATTTAATTTAATGTGCGCAATAAATAAACAAAGTGTAACTTTGTTTAATAACCACCAAGTAAATGTGTGTTCTATTATTTATTTTGAACACAGTTTCAAATAATGAAAGCTCCTATTTGGGAACTTGTTTTCTTTTAGGTTTATAATTAATTTTGCAACCCGATCTTTCATCATAATTATTGTTTCATTTGAGGAAAAGATAATGTAATATTTATTCTAAAATAAATACTATCAACAAATTTTAAAAAGTCATTTTATCAGGGAGTAATTATCTTTATGGAGATTCTTAAATTATTTTCTTTTTGGTAAAGCAATCTTTTCTGTTGAGTTCATGTTTTGAATTTTTTTTTAAAAAAGTCTTGATACCTTGAATTTTGAGAGTGAAAAAGTTACAGCCTGATTGAAATGGCAGACAATACTACAGTTGTTTTAGAACTTAATAGTATTTTGCGTAGAATAAGTAGAATTATTTGCACATAAATATAGTGAATCCAACATAAATTCTTTTATATGGCATAACTAAATGTTACAGTGGAATAATCCAGACAAAAATACTGTTGTGCTTAGTATAAAAATGTTGCCACTTTAAAAAAGGACTTTCCTATTTTTTCTTAGTTGAGACTAAGGCTCTATTTTTCAACCATTTTAACAAATACCAGTATCTCAATACTAAAACTGTGCATAGTAATTGTGCATAGATAAGAAATTAACATCATAAAAAGTCATCACTTTTAGAAGAGGTGATATAAAGAGAATGAACAGTGATAGAGTTTACATGTCATACATTACAGGGGTGTCAAATTGGCGCCCCACAGGTTGGATGCATCATACACATGCCATGGCCACCCAGGCTCTGTAGAGGCAAAAAACATTGTGATATGTCACCTGATGCGATCAAGTTTGTCAATGAACCAAACTTTTTTCTCTTCAACTATTGTTATGTCTGGTGTGTTGTAGGCCAAATGCCTGTCAGTCTGAATTCTGAAATCCCACAAGATCTTTACTTTTTCATTCTCTAGAACCTTCTCAACCTGATGTTCCCAGTGGTTTTTGCTGTACTCAAATTCAAACTTCTGGCACAATTTCCAGTGAATGATCTTAGCAACTCGGTCATGGCATTGTAGGTAGTCAGTTTGTGAAATTTTGTTGCACCCACTGATCAAATGGTCGACTGTCTCATCTTTCTCATTACAGAGGTGACATTTGCTATTGGTGGTAACATGCTGAATTTTTGCCTTCATGTAATTTGTGGCTAAGGCTTGTCTTTGAGCTGCCAAAATAAAGCCTTCTGTTTCTTTTTTCAGTACTCCTGATCTTAACCAGTTCCAAGTTAGCTTTTGGTCAGCTTTGCCTTCAATACTTTTCAAGTGTTGGCTATGCATAGCTTTGCTTTTCCAATTTTCAGCTCACTTCTCAATTACTTCTTATATTCAGCTTTTGGCTTAGTTGTCTTCAGAAGGCCTACTTTATTTACTTCCTTAATCATTGGTTCTTCACTTTTCTGGATGTAGCCATTCAAGCTGTGTCTTTCTTCTTCCACAGTCTGCTTTACTTGTAGGAGTCTTCAACCACCTTCTACCCTTGGTAGATATAATCGGTCAACATCACTTTTAGGGTGCAAAGCATGATTCATTGTCATAAGCTTCCTTGTTTTTCTGTCCAAATTGTCCAACTCCATCTGGGTCCAGTCAATTATTCCTGCAGAATATCGGTTCACAGGTATAGCTCAGGTATTTATTGCATTTCCTTCACTCAATTTGGACTTTAATATTTTGCGAATTCATTGAATGTACTTGGCTGAAGTTGATTCCTTGACTTTATTATGCATTAAGTCAGAAGCCTCTAAAATCCCCAAGTACTTGTAACCTTCTTCTAGTTTTACTGCCTTGATCATTTCTTCATTCTCAAGTTCTATTCCATCATCATCTATGACCTTGCCTGCTTTGATTGCCGTTGTTGCACATAAATTGCATGCCAATGTCTTGACTAAATTCTTTTGCGCTTACAATTAATAAATTCAGTTCGGATTTTGTTTTACCAAACAGCTTCAAATCATCCATGTATACCAAATGTGAAATTTTCAGTCCTTTTTTTTCAAATTCGTATCCATGGGTCACCTTCTTCAAAATGATTGTCAGTGGTAGCATTGACAGTATAAAAAGTAAAGGTGAAAGGGAATCACCCTGGAAAATGCCTCGTTTAATTTCAACTTCACCCAGTTCTTCTCCATTAGTCATAAGCTTCGTTTTCCAGAGGTTCATTGAAGTTTCCATTGATTTTTGTATGTTGCTGCTGATACCAAAGTTTTTCAGGCATTTCTTGATCCAGCTGTTGTTGTTGTTGTTGTCGTCATCATCATCATCATCTGATACATGTTGCTGCTATAACATACATTTGTATTTGATGCTCTTTTGGGAATAATTAATGCCTGGTCCATTAAAACTAATGCACTTTTGTATTAGAACAAAACACTGCTCATTCTCTGGGTCTTCTGTGCTGTGCCCTTGTTTCTTTTTTTTTGCACTCTTTTTTAGTATGATTTTCTTATTCACTCCCTGGATATAAATTTTCTTTTTAAAAGACTTGGTGTGGACTGTATTAGTATAAATTAGTATTACACACACACAGTATAACACACACACACACACAGTATAAAGTAGTATAAATACTAATTTATTTATTATTCCTCCTTTTTAACTCATTGCTGAACAAATGTGCTTATAAAGTGTGTGGTGTTTGCATGTAGTAATTGACTCTCATGGGGAAATATGGCCAAGCAGAAGCAAGCAGTAGGTGCAGAGTCAAATGGCCTCTGAGGAACAGAAGGCTTGTTGTAGACTAGAGTCTCTCATGCTCAGTGAAGAAATTAATAAGAAAAGTACCATCTGCTGGATTCTTAAAGGCAATTAGTAACAATAGGTCACTAGGTAAATGGCAGTTGGCACATCTGTTATGTTTTACTATCTCAGTACTCAGTTCAATTTCTCTTAGAAATGGCTTTCCAAGAAATTGATCTAAAAGAGTCCGTGTAGTATTGGTCAGCTCTCTCTGTATAGGATATGTCTTCAATCCTAATTTAACTTCCTTTTTAAATGTGCAGCTATAATTGCTTTTTAAAAAAACTATACTAATTTCTACTTGAACAGAGGAATATCCCTGTAAATCTATGGCAGCAAAAACTAAAAACTACAGTGAGTCTTGGAGACCCTTGAAACAATAACATATTCCTTATGATAAAAGTTTTGTGAACACAAATCAGTCAGCTTCATATGATGCTGGAAAATTATTCTCATTGACAATTGTATTCAAACATGAATGTAGGGAAAAACAAAAAGTGAACAGTGAAATATGAGAAAAATAAAAGTGTTGAAAGTACAAATTGTGATAATTACATTGAAAGTTAAATGAGTGTTGAATAAATACAAAAACTATTCACAATCCTTTATTAAATATAATATAAACATATTGGCAACACTTGACAACTCAATTTTGCATAGATCTGTAATAATTTGGGTGAAGTCAACTGTTCTTGCATTTAACATTTAAGTGGCTGAGGTTTACAGCAACTCTCCACTTCCCCCCAAAAATGTCGCATTACTTTGGTCTTCTTGCCTATTTGCTCAGTGTAATCCATAATAGCAAAGCTCCAATTTGTTCTTCAGATGTAATACTTGATACTGAATGAAGAATACAAATGATTTTGGGGTGGGGTGGGGTTGATAAGCAAATATTAGTCTCAGTTTTCAGAGAGGGTCAGCTTGGAAGTAGGGTCAGACCTGCTATTTAATTTGATGAACTAATTGTGGGAACAGGATGAGAGCATGGAGAAAGTATTAGGTTTCTCAGAAATTTGGAAATGAATGAGAATTTGGACTTTTTGGTGAGTACATTAGAAAAAGTTTTATCTTGAATAAATGGGTTCAACCATTGATTCATATGAACAAAGAAATGTCTTAATACACATGACTGATTACATGGTTTCAGAGGGGATGACTGATTTTGACTGTGGAAGAGATAGTTGTTGAATGGATCTTGAGAAAAAATGGATACAGAAGAAAAGGAAACAAATGAGACTAGAATGAAGAAAAAATGATATGAAGAAATATATCAAATGAGTTTCTAGGAACTAATTTTAACTATTTTTCTTTTCTTTCCTCGTGGCTTTACTTGTTACTTACTATTTCTTACTCATTTTCTATGCTTTCCATTATATTGTTTACTTTACAATGGCATGAAGGGTATATACCTGTGATAGCATGCATGTGAAGCCATATTTGCCAGCACGGCAGTCCTCAGCAGCTGTCAGTTCCGGCGCGCATACATGTGCCAGTCGGCTGATTTCCAGAGGGCCGGGGGAGGCCATTTTCTCCCTCCAGAGGCTTTAGGAAAGCCTCTGGAGCCTAGAGAGGCAAAAAACAGGCCCAACAGCACAACCAGAAGTTTGGGTTCTGGTTGGCCCATTGCGCCTGTTTTTTCGCCCTCCCTAGGCTCTGGAGGCTTTCCTGAAGCCTAGGGAGGGAGAAAATGCTTGTGCATGCGTAGGTGGGGGTCGCTCGTGCATGTGCAGGTGGGTACGGTCACGTATGCGCAGGTGGGTGGGCACACATGCGCACACGATAGTGCACACACACACACACACAGTTTTGGCACACCACACCTTTAGAAAAAGGTTAGCCATCACTGGTATGTACACTAGAAAGTGTATATACATTAGAAATATTAAAAATTATTTCCAAATGATTACCACGAAAACTGCATAGACATGTCCAGGTAGTCACCAGGAGTCAAGTTTAAATTGTGGATATCTTTATTTTTAATTTTAAAAATATTATTCCTAACTGGCATAATATTCTATGTTTAGAAGGTAAATATTTTGGTTAGTGGGACAGCTATTTTCGAAAAGATAGGTTAGTTATTTTTAATTGCCTTAAATTATTAAAACTATATTTTTTTTAAAAAAAATGTTTATAGGTACCCTGAATTAGCATCCATGTGCAAAAGTTCAAATACCTTAATACTGTATCCTGGAGCTGGAGCAACAAATTTGGAAGAAATGGATTTGAGTTCCACTAATTCCTATGCGATCATAATCATTGATGGAACATGGAGTCAAGCAAAAGATATATTTTCAAAGAATCCCCTTTTTCAAATACCCAAGCAGGTAAGATTTAGAATTCTTATGAATACAGTTCAAGTTCTATGTTGGAAGAATTCTTTGCATATTTAAAATATTTGTAATTCTGTATTCATACATACTTTTTCTTAAATTTAACGTGCCTCCCCCTTCCATATATCTTGTATCTTTGTATCTTATCTTTTGAAAAATGTTTGATTTAAATCAAATCCTCACATTTTAAAAGTTCACAGCAGTTTAATATGCTTTGCCTCCAATTTTTTTAAAAAAATTGAATATAGCTGTTTGTTTAAATACATATTTTTGCCCATTCCTCAGGTAGATCAGCTGTCTTTATCTCATTTACCCCAAATGATCTTTTTTATTGGCTAAGGGCTGGTTCTATTTATAGACCAGTTTCTGTATCCATAATAAGCTTACAGTGTGTATGATATTTAGATATCATAGGCATCAATATATAATCATAGGCTTGATCATGCAGTTTTTCACTCTGGGATAGCAATAAAGCATTATTTGAATTGGCTTATGTGAATTAGGATAAGTTTTATTGATGTTTTGTTCTTTGCCTATCTCTAGCAATGGAAATAACATATAAATAGTGGTGACAATTAACTGAAAAAAATATATAACCAGCTAATTTATTTTCATGGCAAAGGAAGGCCATGGTCTTGATCATTATAAGTTTAGATGTGCACATTTTATACTTGATGGCAGATGAAAGCTGCAAGCGCTTTTGCTATTTGAATTGCTCTTTTAGAAAAGAGCATAATTTGCCCTTTTGTAAATGTGTTTCATGATTGATACGAAGACAGTAGTCCTACTGTGATATTGTAATAACAATTTAATGTCTTCAGCATAGAGCCTTTATTGGAATGATATTGCGTGACAGGATTAATTTTGACTTTTTTAATAATGTTGTACCAGATTGTGTATTTTTGTGGTATTGCATTTTGGCTGATACATGTGACAATTTTAGATTTTCATTATGTTCTTCAAATTAATGAGTGTCATAAGAGGAAGAATTGTCATTATTTTAAGGATCATGAATTAACTTCTCTTCAGTCATATTTTGACTCTTCAAGACTTCTAATTCACATAGTCTTAAGAAAAATTAGATCATTATCCAAGTTACAAATAATCCTTCTAGTTCAGAATAGATATTTGCCCTGTATTCTTATCTTCTATTAAAGATAAAGGTAAAGGTTCCCCTTGCATATATGTGCTAGTCATTCCCGATTCTAGGGGGCGGTGCTCATCTCCATTTCAAAGCCGAAGAGCCAGCGCTGTCCGAAGACAACACTGTCATGTGGCTGGCATGACTAAACACTGAAGGCGCACAGAACACTGTTACCTTCCCACCAAAGGTGGTTCCTATTTTTCTATTTGCATTTTTACATGCTTTCAAACTGCTAGGTTGGCAGAAACTGAGTCAATTAACTCGGCACTAGGGATTCAAACCACCGAACTGCCGACTTTTATCTTGTAGGAACACAGTAAAGGGAATAGAATTAATTAGTCTTAGAAATTATAGTAACATTCTTTTTAGAATGGTTAACATATTGTCTTTGAAAAAAAATTAATTCATCTTTCTTTCCAAAATGAGTATAGAGGCTTTTTAAATGTTAGAAATACTTGTGCAAAGTAAAGTAAAGTAAAGTTGTAATATGTAATAAGTTATTGAACTATGTTCCTTGTTGCTGTCCACAGGATGGTTCAGGTTTGCACTCAAGGTTAGATGATTGACTCATCTTTAGTTTCATCCTCAGCAAAAAATCCATTGGGTGATTTGGCCTAGTCACTGTCTTTCAGCCCAAGTTATTCTGCAACGTTGTTATGGAGAAAGTTGGATAAAGAGAGTGGTATTCTTGCTGCCTTAAATGCCTGAAAGAAAGACTGTAGAATGAACAAATGAGAGAAATATTAATTCTCCAATGTTGGTGGAGACAGCGGTCATGCATGGGTTAACTCAGTCAGTAACCAATAGAATTGAGTCTACCAAAGTGATGTCATCGCCTCGGGGGAGTGTCCTCCCACTTTTCTAGACTCAGTTTGATCGAACTGGCTGTGCTAACTTTCTCCTCAACTTTAATAGTTATTTAAATCGTATTTAATTGGATTTTGTTCTAAATTTCATCTAAATTGGAAGGAATCCGGATAGCTCTTCAAAACTATGTCTCTCAATTAGCCCGGGGCTATTGGAAGAGACTTTTGAGGCTTTTGCCTCTGGAGTTTGCCGGTAGAGAGGCTCTCCGGCAAACAGTGCCTTGTGGCAACGGCCATTGGAGGCCGTTGCCACCAATGGCCGCTATCTCTGCGCTGCTATCTCTGCTGGGCTTTGCACCGCCCCTCGTGCCGCAGCTGCTCCAGCTGCCGCCAAAAGTCACCAAGGACCGCCAGCAGCCTGGAGCAGCTGCCAGCAGTAGCAGCTTGCCCCCTCATGCCGACAAATTCATGAGGGTCAGGAGGAAGTCCCTTGTATTCCAAAAGATCTGAATCCCTTGCCGGGCATTGTTCTTTGCCAAAAACTGGTTGGAAGTGCCAGGGAGCTCATGCGACAATGAAGCTGAGAGATCCCCATCCCTGCGTCTGGAACCCAAGGAAGAAGCAGACCTGTGAGGGATAGAGTGGTTAGAAGATCTGTGAGGATCAGATAGCTCGGGGTCTCTGGTCCGACTCCGACCTTTCCCACAGTATGGATTGGCTAGAGTTGAGGGCCATCCATCTAGTTCTCCTTCTGTTCCATTCTCGGTTCACAACACACATGTGCTCATTTGGACGGACAACACGACAGCCAAGGCGCATGTCAACTGCCGGGGGGGGGGGGGGTTAGAGCTGTTTCTCTCATGGAGTCTGACTTTCACCTAGGGATCTGGGCGGAAGCCAACCTTCTCTCTCTCCACACCCAACACATCTCGGGCTCCAACAACTCCAGGGCGGACTGGTTGAGCAGTACAATAATTCCACGGAATGGACTCTCAACCATCACATCTTCCAAGAGCTGTCGACCAGGTACAGGGACCCGATCCTAGATCTCTTCGCAATGGCATCCAATAAACAGCTGCCCAGGTACCTGTCTCGTTACACGACACCAGGCGTGGAAAAGACGGACACCCTGATACAGAGGGTCATTCGGAAAATGATAGAGGAGGCCGAGCTCATTCTGCTCACCCCCCATTGGCCACGCTGGCCATGGTTCACGGACCTCATCAACCTCTCAGTGGGGTCAGAGTGGTGGCTTCCCCTGATACCGTCCCTTCTTCATCAGGGTTCCATCCAACACCCTGACCTCTCTTGGCTCCGCCTAAATGCATGGAGGCTGAGTGGGAGGTCTTGAGGGCGGCTAACCTTTCTGAGAATGTAATCCAAACCATTCAAGCTTCCTGACACCCAGACACTAATAGAATCTATGAATCAATGTGGCAGACTTTCAGCACATGGTGCCTCTCTAAAGTTGTCTCTCCCCTAGAGGCTTCGGTTTCCCAGGTTTTGGAGTTCCTACAACAGGGACTAAATAAAGGACTTATGCCTAACACCGGAGGCAGGTTTTGGCTCTGTCCTCGGTTCTCTCTCTTCACCAAAATGAGCCTCTCTCCTTGCACCCTCATGTACCACGCTTCATTAAGGGCACGTCTAACCTCTGCCCTCCTGTCATTCACTGCTTCCCCTCTTGGGGTCTCACCAGGGTCCTTGACTCCCTCACTGGACCACCCTTCGAGACTTTCAGGTCAGCCTCCCTGCATCACCTCACATTGAAGACAACCTTCCTGGTGGCTATCACATCGGCACAACGCGTCTCAGAATTGGCGACTCTTTCCATCGGTTCCGACCTGTGTACCTTTCACCCGGACTGTGTGGTCCTTCGGATTGATCACACCTTTGTCCCAAAGGTCAATTCGGCCTTTCATCGGTCCCTGGACCTCACACTACCAAACTTTTGCCCTAATCCCTCTCATAGTCTCGAGTGCAAATGGCACAAATTAGACGTCAGAAGGGCTCTTAAGATCCGAAGTGGTGCAGTGGTTAAATGCAGCACAGCAGGCTACTTCAGCTGACTGCTGTTCTACAGTTCGGCTGTTCAAATCTCACCGGCTCAGGGTTAACTCTGCCTTCCATCCTTCCGAGGTGGGTAAAATGAGGACCCGGATTGTTGTTGGGGGCAATATGCTGACTCTGTAAACCGCTTAGAGAGGGCTGAAAGCCCTATGAAGCGGTATATAAGTCTAACTGCTAACTGCTATTGTTATCTATATTGCCAAGACAGCCGTCTTCAGACACACTGAGGTGCTCTTCGTCTCTTTCCATCCCACAAATAAGAAGCTAAAGACTTCAACATCTATGGTTGGGCGCTGGATCCGATCGGCTATAACCAGGGCTTACGTGGCAAACAACCTCTCCCCTCCATCCAACATCAAGGCGCATTCCACACGAAGATTTGTAGATTTTTTGTAGATTTTATTAACATTTGTAGGCCGCCCTTTTCCCTGAGGGGACTCAGGGCGGCTCACATAAAATCAGGGAGGGGGAACACAAACAATGACATAGACACATATAATAAAAGTAATAAGCAACATACATTCATCATTCGGGAGGGGCGGCTATCCTTATCCCCAGGCCTGACGGGCTAGCCAGTTCTTAAGGGCTGTGCGGAAGGCCTGGACGGTGGAGAGGGTACGAATCTCCACGGGGAGCTCGTTCCAAAGGGTCAGGGCTACTACTGAGAAGGCCCTCCTCCTTGTAGTTGCCAGCCGGCACTGGCTGGCTGATGGAATACGGAGGAGGCCCAATCTATGAGATCGAATTGGTCGCAGGGAGGTAATTGGCAGAAGGCGGTCTCTCAAGTACCCAGATCCACTACCATGCAGGGCTTTATGGGTGACTAATAGCACCTTGAAGCGCATCCGGAGATCGACAGGTAGCCAGCGCAGCTCGCGGAGGATAGGTGTTATGTGGGTGAACCGAGGTGCACCCACAATTGCTCGCGCGGCCGCGTTCTGTACTAGCTGAAGTCGCCGGATGCTCTTCAAGGGCAGCCCCATGTAGAGCACATTGCAGTATTCCAGCCTAGAGGTCACAAGGGCCCGAGTGACTGTTGTGAGAGCCTCCCGATTCAGGTAGGGTCGCAACTGGCGCACCAGGCGAACCTGGGCGAATGCCCCCCTGGTCACAGCCATCAGGTGGTGGTCAAACGATAGCTGTGGATCCAGGAGGACTCCCAAGTTGCGAACCCTCTCTGAGGGGTATAGAATTTGACCCCCCAGCCTGAGTGATGGAATATTGATCGAATCTTTGGGAGGGAAGCACAACAGCCACTCGGTCTTTTCTGGGTTGAGCACAAGCTTGTTTACCCTCATCCAGTCCATAACGGCCTCAAGGCCTCGGTTCATCACGTCTGCCGCTTCATTGAGTTGGCACGGGGCGGACAGATACAACTGGGTATTGTCCGCATATTGATGGTATCTGATCCCGTGCCTGCGGATGATCTCTCCCAGCGGTTTCATGTAGATGTTGAATAGTAGGGGGGATAAGACCGAGCCCTGAGGCACCCCATATGTTAGGGGCCTAGGGGACGATCTCTGCCCGCCCACTAACACCGACTGCGACCTGTCCGAGAGGTAGGAGGAGAACCACCGCAACACGGTGCCTCCCACTCCCACCTCCCGCAGTCGTCGCAGAAGGATACCATGGTCGATGGTATCGAAAGCCGCTGAGAGGTCAAGGAGGACCAGGATGGAGGAATGTCCTCCATCTCTGGCTCTCCAGAGATCATCGGTCAATGCGACCAAAGCGGTTTCTGTGCTGTAACCGGGTCTGAAGCCTGACTGGAAGGGGTCGAGATAGTTTGCTTCCTCCAAGGACCGTTGTAGCTGGAAGGCCACCACCTTCTCAACAACCTTCCCAAGGAAGGGAAGGTTGGAGACTGGGCGATAGTTATTAAGAACAGCTGGATCCAGAGATGGCTTCTTTAGGAGGGGTCTCACCACCGCCGCTTTCAGTGCGGCAGGGAAGTTCCCCTCCCGAAGAGAGGCGGTAACAACCGCCTGGATCCAGCCTCGTGTCACCTCACTGCTGTTAGTAACCAGCCATGAGGGACACGGGTCCAGTACGCAGGTGGAGGCACTTACAGCCCTCATGGCCTTGTCCACATCCCCGGGGGTAACATCCTGAAACTCAACCCAGAGATGTTCTACTTGATCCTCCTGTGCCTCGGCTGGAACTGCGGGGATGGAGTCCAAGTCCGACCGAAACCGAGCAATTTTGTCCGCTAAGAATTGGGCATAGTCCTCAGCTCTGCCCTGCAAGGGTTCCCCCGCTTCCCTTTTATTCAATAGGGAGCGGGTTATCTTAAACAGGGCGGCTGGGCGAGACTCAGCGGACGCAACCAAGGTGGCTATGTGAGATCTTTTCGCTGCCCTAAGTGCCCTGGTGTATTCCTTGGTGCAGGTGGTTACCATTGCTCGGTTCGATTTGGACTTATCGGACCTCCATCGGTGCTCTAGGCATCTCCTCCGGCGCTTCATCTCCCGGAGTTCCTCGGTGAACCAAGGAGGTCTCCGGGATCCACCGCCTCGGAGGGGCCGTAGTGGCGCAATCCGGTCGAGGGCCTCCGATGCTGCCGAGTGCCAAGCAGCAACCAGAGTCTCTACCGGACTGTGGGCGAAAGTATCAGGAATGACCCCAAGCTCCGTCTGGAACCTTAACGGTTCCATAAGTCGCCTGGGGCGGAACCACCTGGTCAGTTCCTCCTCCCTACAGTGGGGGTTTGGTCTCCGGAAGTTGAGCCTCAGTAGGCAGTGGTCTGACCACGACAGGGGTATGATGTCGTTACCCCTCAGACCAAGATCACAAATCCACTGCTCCGAGAGGAATACGAGGTCGAGCATGTGACCCGCCGAATGGGTTGGGCCCCGAATTACTTGGGTCAAGCCCATGGCTGTCATGGAAGCCATGAACTCCTGCGCCCCATCAGAGTTTTCACCGAGCGACGGCAAATTAAAGTCCCCCAGGACCATCAACCTAGGGAACTCAATTGCCAGCTCGGCTACCGACTCAAGGAGCGAGGGGAGGGCTGCTGCAACGCTGTTGGGAGGCAGGTACATTAACAGCAGACCCACTTGACCCTTGAGGTCCAACTTTATCAGCAGAGACTCACACCCGACAAGCTCCGGAGCAGGGACCCTACGAGGAACTAACGACTCCCGGATAACAATGGCCACACCCCCACCCCTTCCCTGGGCTCTCGGCTGGTGTAGCACCTGAAATCCTTCTGGGCACAGCTCTACAAGGGGGACTCCTCCCTCTGGGCCCAGCCAGGTTTCAGTAATACATGCCAGGTCTGCCCTCTCGTCTAAAATTAAGTCCTGGACGAGAGGAGCTTTGTGTACAACAGACCTGGCATTTAGCGACAACAGCCTGAGACCAGGGTCCTGATTACTTGCGCCATCTGGTCTCGGAGTGGGACTCATAGGGCCGGAAGGAGGGATCTCTGTAATGTAGCGAACCCTCCTTCCCCGGTAATGGCCTGCCCTAAAGTCCCCGCCGTATCTGCCCCTCCCTGTTACGACCGTAATACCCCGACCCTCTCCCATGTCTCTGGTCCCCTCAACCACCCCCATGGCCCCCGCATCTCCCGGCAGGTCCTCCGAATCACACATACTCATGCACTCCCCCAAACAGTCCCCACGTAAGAGTTAAAAACACAAAAATTTACAACAATATGATAATAAAAAGTGGGACATTCATTCATCTCATACGTATCTCATGCATATCCCATACAAAGAGAGAAGAGAAAGATGAAAGAAAAGAAAGAAACTAAAAATAGTTGCGCAGTTGATTAAAATTTAAGGTGCGAGTTCAGATGGCAAAATTGGCTCTTAATGTTTGGAGTTAAAGTGGCTAGGGACCAGTTATAGTTCAGATGGAATATACGGGGGAGTGTCTTGTTGCCCCTCTCTTCTTTTGCAAATTTGCTGGTCAAAAGGTCCTGCGGGGGTTCAGTGCGAACACACAATACTGCCGTCGTCTGTCCACCCGCAGCCCGGGTCCAAAATTTCCTTCTGGGGGTAAAACCAGTATAATAGTGATGGTAACAGTCAGGGCTAAGAAAGACAGGATCACAGGCCCTAAATATATGGGTGAGGGAAGTCAGACAGTCAAAGTCCAGAGTGGCAGGAAACAAATGTTGGTAAAAAAGGTAGTGTTGAAACCAATGTTGATGGAAAAGGCAGCGTTGGAGAAGATGGTAAAGATGGTATAGATGGTATTGGGATAGAAGCTCCAAAGGGGCTAAGATGGTGTCTCTTAACAACAACGGGCGGCAATGATCGTACCAACCAGGACTAGATCGTGAGTCCAATGTCCAATGTCCAGTAGCCGTGAGTAAGGAACCATATGGTAAAGTCCCGTATAAGTAAGAGCAAACTGAAGACCAGGGAAAAAAGGAGAGGCCGTGCTGTAAAAAAGGCCTAGGGGGTAGATTAAGGGGTTGTGATAATGGCCGCAAGGCCAGCTGCCAGGTCTTATACCGCCCCATATCAAACCAACTACCCCTCTATAAAGTCAGCAACAGAGTCTAAAGAGATTCCAAGGAAAACAGGGCCAAAGATGTCGAAAAACGCCAAAAACATCCAGTAATATAATCCACCAGAGTAGAAAGGGAGGGGGGGGCGCCTAAAGAGACTACAGCAGCCGGGAGAAAACCAGCTGCCTTGCCTCCTCCAGCATCGTTCGAATCACCCACCTCCTTTGAATAACAATAGTCCTCCGGAGACAACTAAGCACCAGGGTCCTCCCAATCAGCAAAGGAAATAGGGCTAAAGCTAGGACCATAAAAAGATCGTAAAACACTGGTCCAAAGCTGCTTGTGGGTGACTAAAACGCCTAAGGCTTAAAAACGCCGAAGCAAAGCCTTTAGCGCAGCGCCGCCATTCCGCCAGCCTAAACGAGCGCTGCAAAGCACACTCCGGGCTGCCGCGTGGGACAGAGGACGTTTGGGAGCGTCGACCCTCCGAAAGATTGTTTGTTCAGCTCCCCAGGATCTCGCTCCGTTGCAGGGACCCTGTTTTGTAAGGCTCCGATCCAGAACGGCGGTTTATTTCGGCGTTTTTTTTCTCCACCGGACGGAGCAAAGGAAACCAGCGGCCATCCTGCCTCGCCCTCCTGTCATTCACTGCTTCCCCTCTTGGGATCTCACCAGGGTCCTTGACTCCCTCACTGGACCACCCTTCGAGACTTTCAGGTCAGCCTCCCTGCATCACCTCACATTGAAGACAACCTTCCTGGTGGCTATCACATCGGCACAACGCGTCTCAGAATTGGCGGCTCTTTCCATCGGTTCCGACCTGTGTACCTTTCACCCGGACTGTGTGGTCCTTCGGATTGGTCACACCTTTGTCCCAAAGGTCAATTCGGCCTTTCATCGGTCCCTGGACCTCACACTACCAAACTTTTGCCCTAATCCCTCTCATAGTCTCGAGTGCAAATGGCACAAATTAGACGTCAGAAGGGCTCTTAAGATCCGAAGTGGTGCAGTGGTTAAATGCAGCACAGCAGGCTACTTCAGCTGACTGCTGTTCTACAGTTCGGCTGTTCAAATCTCACCGGCTCAGGGTTAACTCTGCCTTCCATCCTTCCGAGGTGGGTAAAATGAGGACCCGGATTGTTGTTGGGGGCAATATGCTGACTCTGTAAACCGCTTAGAGAGGGCTGAAAGCCCTATGAAGCGGTATATAAGTCTAACTGCTAACTGCTATTGTTATCTATATTGCCAAGACAGCCGTCTTCAGACACACTGAGGTGCTCTTCGTCTCTTTCCATCCCACAAATAAGAAGCTAAAGACTTCAACATCTATGGTTGGGCGCTGGATCCGATCGGCTATAACCAGGGCTTACGTGGCAAACCACCTCTCCCCTCCATCCAACATCAAGGCGCATTCCACACGAAGCACGGCTACATCAGCAGTGTGGACAAGGCAGGCCTCAGCGGAAGAGATCTGCAAGGCGGCCACCTGGGTGACCCCTAATTCTTTTATCCGCCATTATAAGATGGACAGATATGCATTGGCGGATGGGCATTTGGATGGCGAGTCCTCCAGCAAGTTCTCCCTTCTTCAAGTTCCTAGCCCAGTCTCAATCCCACTCGGGGACAAGCCCAGTTCTGGTATATCTCATGCATGACCGGTATCTCCACCAACGTTGGAGAATGGGGTGTTGGTTCTTACCTGATACACCCCTTCTCTAGGCAGGTGGAAACAGCGGTCATCCCCACTCTTGGTTCCTGGCCTAGTAACGGTGGGCGTTATGGAGCTAGGGGGGGGGGATTTTTTTGGAGGATTGAAAGCAGTCAATTAACACACAGCAGTCTACTTATCTCTTTCGTCACAAAAGCGGGAGGACACTCCCTCGAGGCGATGACATCACTTTGGTAAACTCAGTTCTAGTGTTTACTGACTGAGTTAACCCATGCATGACCGCTGGCTTCACCTGCCTAGACAGGGTGCGTATCAGGTAAGAACCAACGCCCCAGGAACAGTAGCTTCAACAATGCAGTTGGGTCATTCTTATTTGAGTTTTCGTTCAATAACCCACTAATATAACTAAACTGATTTGTTAGGACTGCAGTAATCATTGAAAAGATTGGCATACAGAAAAATAGCAAATTTCTTCGTTGCATTTCATGCTCAAATCTGAATTTTAAATACTATCAGAAACAACTGCTCAGAAAGGATTTGAATTGTCCAGAAAGGTTCTGCCACTGGCTCTTTGATAAGGAAGCTCTTTCATGATTATTTCAACATCTCTTAACCTGAAATAGTACCAATTTAGCCATTTCAATTGACAGCAAAACCTCACTGTCAAATATAGATCATATTTCTTTGTCTATAAATTACTTTAATCCCTATTATGTACTTTGAAGCTGAAGTATTAGAAATTACATTAAATAATGAAAACATAGAAATTTGAATCATTTGCTAAGTTCCCAATACTTATATTTTTAAAATACAATTTATATATGAAAAGGAACAATTTGCTGTTGGCAGTAAAAATTATTGGTGTTTTTTTTAGTCTGAACGGCCAATACATTTAAAGAGCATCTTCCATGTCTTGTTTCTTTTAACACAAAATATGTATTATAGCACTATAATAATTATTCATATTATTGCAACTATCTTGCCTATGAATGTCTATGTATACACATATGCACATGCTGTATATGTCCTTGACTAATCTTATAATAATAAGATCCCTTATAATTGGTAATTCTTATTTTCTCTAGGGCAGTGTTGGCGAAACTTTTCAGCAGCAAGTGCCTGGAAGTTGAGCTTTCGGTTTCTGGCATGCGCACTGGTCACCTGGTTTTCCAGTTTCTGGCATGCATGTGTACATGAAGACCAACTGGCCAGTGTGCATGTGTGCGCTGGAAACAGGAAGCTCAGCTTCCCACATACCAGTGGTGGGTTCCTACTGGTTCAGACCAGTTCAGCCGAATCGGTATTGGTTTGACAGCCTGGGTCGTTGGAACCGGCAGCGACACAGGCCTGCCATGCCTCCAAACCAGTTTTCGCAGTGGGACTGTAGGCACCGCCATCTTGTTTTTGGCTTCTGTGCATGCACAGAAGCATTTTTATAGTATTACACACACAGTGCGCATCAAACACATGCACTGCGTGACCACGACTCAGCCGGCAGTAGCAGCTGCCGGAACCCACCCCTGCCGCATACACATGCACACCAGGGAGCTGTTCTTCTAGTTTCCAGCACTCCTGCACGTGTGAAGACCAGCTGGCCAGTGCGGATGTGTGTGCCAGAACCCGGAAGAGCAACTGGCGACAGCTGGCGTTCCCGGAGAGATAGCTCTGTGTGCCATTTACGGCACATGTGCCATAGGTTCACCCTCACGGCTTTAGGGAATTACCTGTTTACTAAATAACTTTTCATTTTCTACCATCATGTATATACTATAAATGTGAAGTAATTGAAGCAATTTCTCTTTCTCAAATAGTTCGTCAAAAGAATATCATATAAAATCTAGGATCATGAATCTGCAAACACATGTCAAAATATAATCATTTCATTAATTATAGTAGCATACTAAGTATTGTGTTTTCCAGAAAATAAGACATGTCCTGAAAATAAGGCCATGCTAGATTTTTGGGGTAGCAAAAATATAAGCCCTCCCCCAAAATAAGCCCTATTGAAATGGTGAGTATAGCCATTGGGTGCCATTCAGGCCTCTGCCTCCAGCAAGCACCAGTTTTGCTTTTGCAGCCAATTGCGGCTGCAAAAGAAGCCAGAGGCCAAGCAATGCACCTACATGTCTCACGCCCTCCTTACCTAACAGTGACAGTCACAGCAGGCAATTCCGTCCACAGAACAGGAAAGGAAGGCATGGAAATCAATACACCTGGAAGAAGCCCTGTGAGGAGACGCCACTGCTGATGTGCAGGAAATCTCCCCCCTCCCCATCTGCAGATCGTCCTTTCAAAGAGGAGTTTCACCAAGATGAAGGCGGCACAAATGCCATCTCCAGCCACCTTTGCATCCTGGTGAAACTCCTCTTTGAAAGGACGATCTGCAGATAGGGAGTGGGGAGATTTCCTGCACATAGGCAGCAGTGTCTCCTCGCAGGGCTTCTTCCGATGTCCCAGGTGTATGGATTTCCATGCCTATAGGAGGTCACTTCTCACCTGCATATTCACATTGAAGGCTCGAAATGGGCCCCTTTTTTCCTGGCAATCATTCTTTCCTTGGGATCTCAGCGCAGACACACATCCCCCAAATGCTCTACCTGAAGCCTTCAGCTTTGCAATCTGTGCGTCTGCAGAGCTCCCAAGGAAAGGATGGTGTGTGTGTGTGTCTGAGAGAGAGAGAGAGAGGGAGGAGGTTTCATCTTTCACTCTCTTTCCCTTCCTTCTACTGTGAGGTTTTGCATGGAGGAGCAGATCGCTTCTTGCAGGTTTGGCCTTGGCACCCACTTCAGACAGCAAACATAAGAGCTTTGCTCTCTTTCTTCAGGGCCTTTGAAATTCCCTCCCACCTTTTCTGCTATAAAATTCTGGGCTCTGGCAGAATTCTCTGCACAGTTTCCCAGGGGGGGAAAGGGGTGAGAGAGGAATGGGAAACAAATGGAAAGGACGCCCGGACTTGCGGTGCTTTGTTTTGTTTGAACACTGTGTCTCCTGAGAGGCCTCATAGAAAAGCAGTTCTGCTAGGAGGGCGAAGAGCCCCATGAGGCCAGAGCAGCACAGTCAGCTGTTTGGCGGCCAGCCAGCAGCAAGGCCAGCAAGCAGGATAGGTGAAGGCCAGGGCGCAAGAAGAAGTAGGGTTATTGCAGCCGCAGGTAAGCAGGTGGTAGGACAGAGAGGGTGGGGCCGATGGCTTGGTGCCTCATGCAACTTAAAAATAATAAGACCTCCCCAAAATTAAGGCCAAGCCCTTATTTCAGGGGTCAAAGGAAAATAACACACTGTCTTATTTTCGGGGAAATGCGGTATATACTTTGAGTGTATACTAAAAGTAGCAATGACATATCCTTTTCAAAATAAATATTTCTATCATTCTATGCTGTTACTTTCTATTTTCTGTTATTTGTTATGAAATGGAAGATAAGTCAGAAATAAATTTAAAGAAGTAGTAAACCAATTACTAAGTATGTTAATAAACTTTATTGCCATTAATGTTATTGTTTTTCAATTCTGATACATAAACTTTTTTGTATGTTGACATAGATTAAATGGAGTTATTTATGATATTACATATAGAACAGAATCTTAGAGGTAGAAGGAAGAGAGATAGTTATAGACCACTCAACTCAACATCTAGGAGTCTGATTGCTGATTGACCTTGTGTCAATATAAATAAGTAAACCTAAGTACTTCTACTTACAATGTAAATAAAGCTAAAACACTTACTTCGCTGCCTCCATTTAATCATTGAAAATCATCCAATACTCTATTAATGCTTGTGCGCTGAAAAAAATTGTTTTCCAAACCTAGAGTAATAAACTTGCAGAAACAATTCGAGATAGATAAGTCTTCTTGTCTTCATGATGATGTGTTATTATTGCTACAGTTCTAAAGAAGATGTTCAGTGCACAGTTTCATTTAATTTACGAGATAATCATAATTCCATAAATAAATCTCATAACTATGTGCTTTCTGTCTCTCTTTCTGTCTTCTTAACCCCAAGGTCCAAATTGTGGGCATTTTTATCCCATCTTCTTGAGTTTACAGACTTTTCAGTTCTCTTTCATTAGCCTTAAAGCTTTCTGCTGTATCTATCCCTTGCTTATGAAACAGCTCTTTATATTGTGCATAACACAGTTTTTTTTGTTTCACCTGGATTCTTATACCATCTCCCCACCTATGTTCACTTCCCTTTCCTCTTATCTAGGCTTTCTATAAATTATTGTTGATATTTAATTAGCATTGGTTTGTGTAGTGATAAACCAAAAGCCAAGTTAAAGTACAAAACATCCATCATAAAAGTCCTCTTCATAGCAGAAGCTAAGCATCCAGTTATCTTTGATAAATGATTCTAGGTAGGCCAGCTCAGTATTTGACAGAGGGCAATGGCATTATGCAGGAATCTATGCTCCAAGAATTAATAAATAATACAGACACAAAATCAGCTGGATGAAGAAGAATAGAATCTGTACTCCTATCTTTACCCATCAACAGAGTCTACATTTGGCAAATAAGAAACTCTGAAAATGAAGGTAGTTGTTGCTATTACCCCGACTCATGATTGTTTGATGGATTTTAATATTGTATTATTTTTCAACATTGACTGCAAACAATTTTGATTTCGCAGACCCCAGAGCAGGTCTTGTGGGAAATTCAGGGGACCTAGGAACACACTTTTAGAAAGCCTGATTTATTTTCTAAAAAAGGCAGAGATGAACTGATAAAATTATAATATAGGCAGTCCTCAACTCATAACCACAATTGGGATAGAGGTGATATTCAGCCAGTTCTGACAGGTTCTAGAGAACTAGTAGCAGAAATTTTGAATAGTTCGGAGGCCCGGCAAATAGGCTAGCCCCACCCCTGCTGCCTCCAGCTGATCTTCTTTTGTTGCTCTTAACAGGAGAAAGAAGAACAGAGCTGGAAAGCAGGTTAGTGGGCTGGGGAGAGAATGGGGATTTTGCAGTATCCTTCCCCTGCCACATCCCCAAAGCCACGCCCACAAAGCCGCACCAACAGAACTGGTAGGAAAAAAAAATTTGAATCCCACTACTGAATTGGGACCAGAATTTATATCAACAGTCATTGCAATAACCTCTGGGGAAATCCTGCAGGTAATCAAACAATTAAAGCTAGGGAAAGCACCAGGTACAGATGGCTTAACAGCCGTTTATTATAAAAACTTACAGTTAGAAATGGTAGAACCTCTTAGAGAATTATTTAATAAAATTCAATCGGAAGGTAAAGTGCCCCCCTCATGGAAGACAGCGTTTATATCGTTGATACCCAAAGAAGACCAAGATCTTACTCAGCCGAAAAATTATAGACCTATTTCACTACTTAATGTAGATTATAAAATTTTTACCAAAATATTAGCAAATAGGTTAATGGTGGTTATTCAACAAATGATACATACTGACCAAACAGGTTTTATACAGGGTAGACAGATGAAGAGCAATGTCAGGTTAATTACTAATGCATTAGAATACTTGGGAAAGAATAATCAAATCCCTGCCGCATTCATATTTTTGGACGCTGAGAAAGCCTTTGATCGAGTCAATTGGCAATTCTTGTTGAAGATATTGCAAAAAATGCAGATAGGAGATGGCTTTTTAAGGTCAATTGGTGCAATATATCAGCAGCAAAAAGCCCAAATTATAGTTAATGGAAGTTTAACAGATTCCTTTCAAATAGAAAAAGGTACAAGACAGGGTTGTCCTTTGTCCCCACTATTGTTTATTATAACTTTGGAAGTATTGCTGAACAAGATACGGGCTTTGGACGCTTTAAAAGGGATCAAGATCAGACAGCAAGAATACAGAGTCCGCGCTTTTGCGGACGACTTGGTTATAATATTGAAACAACCGCAGGAATCCAGCAAGGTTTTAATGAATACGATTAATCAATATGGTCAAGTCTCTGGATTTAAAATTAATTTAGGAAAAACCAAAATATTAGCAATGAATATGAATACCAAACAGAAGGAAGAATTGGGAGTGATGTTAGGATGTGAGGTTGTTAAAAAAGTCAAATATCTTGGAGTTAATATTTTAACTTCAAATGGGAAATTATACAAGCATAATTATGAACCACTCTGGCATAGTATACAAATGGAGATGAAAAGGTGGGAGAAACTGCATTTATCTTTGTTGGGAAGGATAGCGGCAGTGAAAATGAATATTTTACCAAAATTTTTATTTTTGTTTCAAATGTTACCAATACTTAAAAGAGATGCGAACCTTCTAGAATGGCAGAAGGGTATCAACAAATTTGTATGGGCAGGAAAGAAGCCGAGGGTTAAGATGAAAATAATGCAAGAGGTACGTGAAAGAGGAGAATTGAAATTACCAAATTTAAAATTATATTATGATGCAGTGGCTTTATCTGCAATTAGTGATTGGATCCATTTAACCAATGACAGAATACTGAATATTGAGGGACATGATTTGGTATATGGTTGGCATGCTTACTTGTTATTCAACAAAAAACTGGATAAGAATTTCAAAAATCATATTTTAAGAAATGCCTTATTGCGGGTTTGGAAAAAATATCAACATAAACTAAATGACAAGTTGCCCATGTGGGCAATTCCTAGACATGCAATTGAAAATATAAATATAGAACAAAAACACGATAGAACCACTTATAGACAACTTCTTAATACAGAAAGAGGGGTGCTGCAATTAAAATCTTTAGAGGTACTTAAAAAAGAGAAGGTAGTTCAAACGTGGTTTCAGTATGGCCAATTACAGGCCAGGTGGAAAATAGACCAAAAAATAGGTTTTGTAATAGCTGAGGATAACTTGTTTAAACAAATAAGAGATCAAAGTTTAATGCACATAAAGAGGATATATAATGTATTAGTACAGATGGACTCAGAAACCGAAATGGTTAAAGATTGTATGATAAAATGGGCTCAGAATATTGAAGAACCTATAATGCTGGACACATGGGAAAAAATATGGGTAAGAAATGTAAAATTTACACAAGCACAAAATTTGAGAGAAAATTTTTATAAGATGTTTTATAGATGGCACTTAGATCCCAAAAAGCTTGCTTCTATGTATTCAAATGTTCAGCCTAAATGTTGGAGATGTGGTTCTTTCGATGCTACATATTTTCATATATGGTGGACATGTCGTAATGTTAAGGCATTTTGGATAAAAATTTGGTGGATCCTGCAAAATATCTTCAAAAAAAGGATAAAATTCACTCCCAAACTGTTTTTACTAGGTATATGTACTGATTTCGTAGCAGTAGAGATTAATTTGGTTCTGTACTTAATAACGGCAGCAAGACTCTTGGTGGCGCAATACTGGAAGAAGAAAGACCTGCCTACAATTCAAGAATGGATTTTAAAGGTTACAAACTTAGCCGAAATGGCAAAAATTTCAGCATATCTTAAAGAACATTCAAATGAGAAGTATAAACGAGACTGGAAAAAATGGATTGATTATATACAAAGTAAATATGGGACTAGGAAATTCCAGATAGCTTATGCTTAAAATTAGTAATAACGTAAATTGTTAAAAATTTGGGTAACAGCAAGAAGCTGAGTTCAATGTAGAGATATTTTAGACTGTGATTGTCAAAAAGTTATACCATGTATGGGCTCTGGGAAGTCGGGGGGAGGGAAGGGAGGCGGGGATCTAGGGGGAGGGGGGGAGGGGGGAAATATAATATGTGTTAAATTCTAAAGCATGATTGCACTTGTATACTGTGGTTTTTATTAATGTTAGTGTTAAAACAGAACAAACTGAATATATCAGAAAGTAAGAGATACCGAAGGGAGGAGCTGAATGAAAGAAGAAGGAGAGCAGAGAGAGTGAGAGAGAGGAGGAGGAGAAGGAAGGGAGGGAATGGATTAAGAGAGGGAGTGATAGGGTTAGGGTTAGATAGAGGGGGAGGGGAAGTAGGTGTAGAGGGGTATGAGAGAAGGAAGAATGAAAGTTGGAGGGGGATGAAAGAGGGTGTATGGTGGGCTAAGGCGGTATATTGGGTTTGTATTGTAGGGGGCATTCTCTATAAAAGTGAGGGCTGTGTTTATTACTCAATGTTATGTCTCGGTTCCACAGTAAACATGTGATTGTATAGAATGAAATGGAAATAAAAAGATTTGTACCAACCAAAAAAAAAACAAAAACAAAAAAACAGTCATTGCAGTCAAGTCAAGTTGGACTCAATTTTACAACAAAGTTAACAGTGTCATTAAAGAAATCATGTGATTATTAAGTGAATCTTACAGTTAAATTAAACCAGCTTTCACAATCGGTATTTTTTGCTGAAAATTGGCAAAGAACTAGCTGTAGAGTTGTAAGCCTTCTAAATAAAATCAGCAAATTATATCCAAGGTATTTATGCTAAAAGGTTTGAGCAAGCTGGCTTTGGGGAATGAGGACCTGATCTGCTGCATTTAGCAAGCAAATGTATATGGAACACAAATTCAAAAGTTAATCAGAAGTTGCTTTTGATTTGATCTTTAGAACCTTCTTTATGAGACAAATTCCAAAATTCCACTGTTGGCAGATGTTTACTGTTATTAATGTCCAGACTATATTAAAACACCAGTCTGAGGATTAGGTTCAATCATACAGGGCAGCTGGACTATCTTTATTACATAAAAATAGGAATCCATATGTACAATGAAGTTATCTATGGATACAGAAAATCTTCAGTTCTAAGATTCAAATTATGGCCTTCATTTTTACTGCCTTTCTGAGTTAATATAATTTTGGCTACTCTTTTTGAAGATTTGAAGTTAATTATTGTTGTCCCTTGTTTACAAAATGCTGCTTTCTGGCATAAAAAAATTCTTATCTCATCATGTTCTATCCAAATACCTATAACCAAGGTCTGAAGAGATGCTCTGGCTCTCTTTGAAGTTTGTGAATTGCTATTATCAGTGAAACAGAGGTGGGTCATCTCCACAGTAGTACTTATAGTCTGGGATTACTTCCACTCTCATGCCTCAACACTGATATGCTTTAGGCATCTTTTTACATTTAGCCCTTCCTAACCAATAACTCATGCTGATTTTTTTTTCTTTTAATGGCCCCTTTTTCACCATTTCCCCCTCAAACAGTATAAAAATGCTTGTAGTAAGTAAATAAATGATCTAAATTATTTCAGAAAGATATTCTGTACCCCTGTAAAAAGAATGAAAATAAGCACTTCTCATACCGTAAATTATATCATAATATTATGAACAGGGGATTAGATCACTTTTGCTAATATGTGACCTGCTTTTAACTTGCCTTTAAGGCAAATCCCAAATGCATTTGCACTGAATTTAATGTCACTGAATTCAGTGGAATTTATTTCCAGAAAAATATATTTAGAAGTTCAGCATTTGTGCATTTTTCCTCTCCCCCCCCAGTTCTTTGATCTTAAAAGATTTAAATAAAGTTAACGAAGATGATAAGATTTTTAATTTGCAAACATTATTTTTATAAAATAGACTTTAAAAAAAGACTTGTAATCTTTTCTAGTAAGAATACTTTTTAAAACAAAACTTAAATGTATACCATCTAAGCAAAGAAAGTGAGTTCACAGATGATTTATAGTTTGTTTTCTATGTTCACGGCCAAAGCTATCAAGTCAGGAGCAAAGAGCTTGAGATGAGACAAGACTTTCATCAAAATTGGTGCTGACCTCCATATCCAAGGCTAAGAAACAAGCAGCAAAACAATCCATGGCCATCTAAGTGCAGGAGAAAGAGACATAAGATTTAAATGCTGGAACTGTTATAAATAGGAGACTTTATTATTTGATTCTACAATAGATCATTTCTATAGTATATGCAATAATTTCCATATGAGCCTGAAATGTTATTATTCCATTGTTTGTTTATTGCCCTGGGTGAAACTATTACATTTGAAACAACATATTTATTTACTTTACAAGTAGTCCTTGACTTATGACCAAAATTGATTCTAGAATTTTGGTTGTAAGTCATTGCAATTGTAAGTGAAGTCACCACATGACTTGATTCAATTTTATTTTATTTTGTATTAGTTTATAATATAAAATACAAAAGAAAATAGTAGGGAAAATAGGGGAGGGAAAAGGGAAGTGAAAAGTGTAGGGAAAAAAGGGGAAAAAGAAAGAAAAGGCACTGGCTTCTGACTCCCTGTGGTGCAGTAGAATAAGATACCACTTTATAATGCCTTGGTAAGGCCACATTTGGAATACTGCATTCAGTTTTGGTCGCCACGATGTAGAAAACATGTGGAGACTCTAGAAAGAGTGCAGAGAAAAGCAACAAAGATGATTAGGGGACTGGAGACTAAAACGTATGAGGAACAGTTGGAGAAACTGGGTATGTCTAGTTTAATGAAAATAAGGACTAGGAGAGACATGTAGCAATGTTCCAATATCTCGGTTTGCCACAAAGGAGGGGGGGTCAAACTATTCTCCAAGGCACCTGATTGTAGAACAATAAGCAATGGGTGGAAACTAATCAAGGAGAGAAACAACTTAGAACTGAGCAGAAATTTCCTGACAGTTAGAACAATTAATCAGTGGAACAGCTTGTCTCCAGAAGTTGTGAATGCCCCAACACTAGAAGTCTTTAAGAAGATGTTGGATAGCCATTTGTCTGAAACAGTATAGGGTTTCCTGCCTAGGCAGGGGTTGGACTAGAAGACCTCCAAGGTTCCTTCCAACTCTGCTATTGTATAAGATAATAACATCAAACCCCCAAAAGGTGCTTTTTCAAGGGGCAACTGTTACCTGTTGAAAAAGCAGCTTTGGGACAACCGTGACTTGCATGACTGAGAATCTCCATAAACAACTTCAAATCTCAACATTTTACTTCAAAAAATGGCTAGTGTAAACTAGCCATTTCTATAACAACCAACCTATGTAATCGGTAAAGCCCAAAATCAAAGTTTCATTTTTTCCACCTCAAGCACAAAGTCCAGAAGCGGTTTCCAAATAGAAACAAAAGTAATTGTGTTTTTATTTCTTTAACCAAAGCACTCAGTTTAGCCATCTCTGCTAACTCCATCAACTTTTGCAGCCATTTGTCCATTGTGGGAATCCAAGAGTCCTTCCAGTAATCTTGCTGCCCTCTATATATATAACATCAAAGTTCCATTTTCTCCCTCAAGTCTTTTTTCATTAAACCCAAAAGAATGGCTGGGTGGACTAGACATTAACATTTGAACTACTATAAGTCCATGTATTTGCCATACACTAAATAAATAAATCCAAAAGAAAAGTTTCTGGTTTTATCTTTATATCATCCTTTATATTAGGAAGTGAATATTGTTACAATATTTTTTTTGCTTTGGCACATGCCCATCATAAATTATAAAAGGTAACTTTACATTTGCATTTCCAACATTCATTTGAAATACCTTTATACATTATTGACAGTGGTTAAACTCAATTTTATGACCATTTTTACAACGATCATTCAGTAAATCATAAGGTTATTAAGCAAATCACATGGTTATAAGCCCAAATCATCTTATTCATTGGGCATTTTTTTGACAGAAAACACCAATAAATGTTGCAAAGTGTAAACACATGAACACATTTCATGAACACAAGCTGATTGCCCAGCCTCTGAAATGTGATCATGTGACCAAAGGGGGGCATGCTGCAGTCATAATTTCAAGGACAGACCTTAAGGAAGGATGGAGGGCAGACTTTTTTTATAGTAACTTTGAAAAATTAAGCAACTGATTGCAAGTCAAGAATTACTTATACTTACTTATCTAATTGCAATATGTGTGAATTCTAGATTTTGGTTTGGATCTCACATATCTTGCTGGTAGTATGCAATAATTTGGCCTATTCTCTCTCTCTCTCTCTCTCCCTCCCTCTCTCTCTCTCTCTCTCCCTCACTCTCCCTCACTCTCCCTCACTCTCTCTCCCTCACTCTCCCTCACTCTCCCTCACTCTCCCACTCTCTCCCACTCTCTCCCACTCTCTCCTACTCTCCCACTCTCCTTCCCTCCCTCCTCTCTCTCGTGTATATCACAATTCTTTTCTTTATGTGTTCTGTCCTGTCTAATTACCAAACCAAAAGTTTCTTTCTTTTTAATGCAGAAAGTCCATAAGAGATTCTCAATCATCAGTAAGTGTAGATATTCCATTCCCCAACTATAGGTATAATACTGCTAAATCTCCCATCTTGGTATAGGCATTAATCTTGTTCCAGATATCATATACAGGTGAAACATGGAAAATTAGAATATCATGCAAAAGTTCATTTATTTCAGTAATGCAACTTAAAAGGTGAAACTAATATATGAGATAGACTCATTACATGCAAAGCAAGATAGTTCAAGCTGTGATTTGTCAAAATTGTGATGATTATGGCTTACAGCTCATGAAAACCCTAAATCCACAATCTCAGAAAATTAGAATATTACATGCAATCAATAAAACAAGGATTGTACATAGAACAATATTGGACCCCTGAAAACTGTAAGCATGCATATGTACTGTATATACTCGAGTATAAGCCTAGTTTTTCAGCCCACTTTTTGGGCTGAAAAAAGCCGCCTCGGCTTATACTCGAGTCAGTGAAAAATTTGCCCGAAATGGAGGAGAAAAAGGGGCGGGGCCATGCCGCTGGGTGAAACTCGTGAATGGCCCAGTGCCCCTGTGAGTTTCCCCTCCCTCTGTGTCAGTTTGCCGCGCAGCGCGCACCGCACCATCCCCTCTCCTCACGTTCTAATGTAATGCAGGGCTGTCTTACGATTCCCCTTCCTCCCCCTCCTGCCACTCTGCAACGATGTCCCACCTCCTCCTTGTTATGGCAAGCAGCCACATAGCGATGTCCACCTCCTCTGGTACAGTGATCCAATGATAGGAATCACTGTGCCGTGTGTCATAGGAGGCGGGACATCGCTCCCGCGGCTGCACGGGACATCATCATCACAGCGGGACATCAGCATCATGAGGTGAGTGAAGTATTTCATTGAATACACCGCTAGTTTACTGTTTTTCTTTGAAATAAATATTCAAAAACATTATTGGTATCTATTTTATTTTTGAAATTTACCGGTAGCTGCTGCATTTCCCACCCTAGGCTTATACTCGAGTCAATAACTTTTCCAGTTTTTTGTGGTAAAATTAGGTGCCTCGGCTTATATTCGGGTCGGCCTATACTCGAGTATATAAGGTACTCAGTACTTGGTTTGGGCCCCTTTTGCAGCAATCACTGCCTCAATGCGACGTGGTATGGAAGTTATCAGCCTGTGGCACTGCTGAACAATGCTGAAGCATCCTTCAGCTCTTCTGCATTGTTCGGTCTCATGTCTCTCATCTTTCTCTTGGCAAAGCCCCATAGATTCTCTATGGGGTTCAGGTCAGGCGAGTTGGCCAATCAAGCACAGTAAACCTACGGTCATTGAACCAGGTTTTGGTGCTTTTGGCAGTGTGGGCAGGTGCCAAATCCTGCTGGAAAATGAAGTCAGCATCCCCATAAAGCTCATCTGCGGAAGGAAGCATGAAGTGCTCCAAAATCTCCTGGTAGACGGCTGTGTTGACCCTGGACTTAATGAAGCAGTGTGGACCAACACCAGCAGATGACATGGCTCCCCAAATCAACACAGACTGTGGAAACTTCACACTGGACTTCAAGCATCTTGCAGTGTGTGACTCTCCATTCTCTGGGTCCTTGGTTTGCAAAGTTGCTCTCATCAGAAAAGAGGACTTTGGACCACTGAGCAACAGACCAGGTCTGTTTTTCTTTAGCCCAGGTAAGACGCTTCTGACGTTGTTTGTTGTTCAGAAGCGGCTTGACCAGAGGAACATGACATTTGAAGCCCATGTCCAGGATCCGTCTATGTGTGGTGGCTCTTGATGCACTGACTCCAGCCTCAGTCCACTCCTTGTGAAAGTCCCCAACACTTTGAATGATCTTTTCCTGACAATCCTCTCCAGGCTGCGGTAATCCCTGCTGCTTGTGCACCTTTTTCTTCCACACTTTTCCCTTCCACATAACTTTCTATCAATGTGCTTCGATACAGTGCTTTGGGAACATCAACTTCTTTTGCAATTACCTTTTGAGGCTTTCCTTCATTATGGAGGGCGGCAATGATGGTTTTCTGCACAACTATCAGGTCAGCAGTCTTTCCCATGATTGTGATTCCTACTGAACCAGACTAAAAGACCATTTAAAGGCTCAGGAACCCTTTGCAGGTGTTATGGCTTAATTAGCTGATTAGAGTGGGACACTTTGAGCCTAGAAGATTGCATCTTTTCACAATATTCTAATTTTCTGAGATTGTGGATTTGGGGTTTTCATGAGCTATAAGCCATAATCATCACAATTACGACAAATCACGGCTTGAACTATCTTGCTTTGCATGTAAGGAGTTATCTCATATATTAGTTTCACCTTTTAAGTTGCATTACTGAAATAAATGAACTTTTGAACGACATTTTCAAGTTTCACCTGTATAAAAACAGTGTTCCACAACTTTTAAAAATTATTTATTCATCAGTCCCAAAAGAAAAAAAATATGGTTTTAACTGAATATTAATATTTAAAATCCTCTGAATCATTGCACTTATGAACCCAAAAGTTTCCACCTTTTTTACTTGTATACCAAGCCCAAGAAATGATCTTTCTTGCTTGCATTTCCAACGTAAATTTAAAGAACCTTTATACATTCTAGATTATTTTTCTTATGTCATATACTAGTGGCACACTACTTTACTTAAAAATATATCTTTAAGATTATAATATAATATAAATTGTATTATTTTAAACCATATATTTTCCCATTGTCCCATTTGTGTGTTATACATTCTGTTCTTTTTCAAATTTCAATAAATGTTTACACATTATCAGTTATATGCTAACCATTTGTTTACAATTCTGTTTCAAATTGTCATATTGTTCAATACCATGAATTTATTTTTTTAAAATATTTTTGATAATTGTAAATAAAAAACCATTGACAACTATCTGCCTTTGTCATCAGTTGCTCTCTTGATTTTATTTTATATTACCTTTGACAAAATTATGCTATCTTGCAACATGTTAACCATTTGTCTTTGCATATTATTTGTAGTCTATAAAATGCTTCTTGTGCTAAGAGCATGGAGATGCTTAATGCACAGCCTGAGTTTGTATCTATTCAATTTTCTCAGAACGGCACATCTACCATAATTATTTTTGTAATTTACATTAACCTTATTATATCACAAGTATCCTTGCCATCCAAATCTCAGTTCATGTTCTTCTTACTCTTAATAAAACACCTTTAATCAACAATACTCATTCTTTCCTGCAAACCCAAAGAATAAGCTGCAAAATACAATTTCAGAGCAGGTAGACTTAATTCTCCTCTTTCCTTTGCATCTTGTAACACTTTATATTTAACTATTGGTTTTCCCTCGGCATATAAACTTATTGTTTAGATGGTACATCAGTTGTCAAAGCAGGTATTATCTGAAACAGAAACATCATTCCAAGAAAAATATTGATGTTTATCATAAACATTTTCTCCACCAGTGACAATTATAATTTCTCCTATCTGAGCATGTCCTTTTTAATTTCATTCCATATTTTAACATAATTATTTTAAAATAACATAGCGTTTACATCTGTAATAGTGATACTCAAATATTTATAAAAACATTTGCTATATAGAAGTATATAGCAGCTCTATAGTGATTTATAGCACTCTGGGTGGTTTACAGTGTCAGCATATTACCTCAACTATCTGTGTCCTCATTTTACTGATATTGGAAGAGGATGAAAGACTGAGTCAACCTGGAGCCCTGTGAGAATCGAACTTCAGGCTGTAGTCAGAATTTGATTTCAGTACTGCATTCTAACCACTGCACCACCAGGGCTTCTCTCTCATTTATGAAGCTAAGTTTATGAGCTTTGTGGGAGGTTTAGTGCTATTTAACAGGGGGGAAGAGCTAGCAAAAAAGAAAAGTCAAACTTTAAAATTTGTTTCATTCTATAATGAATCATGTTCCAGAATAGTTGGGCTTCCCTACATTGCTACTAAGTGTGAAAGAATGATCTTTCTGATTATTGTCTTTCCAGTATTTTTTTTACAAAATGCATTATCTATTGTGGTAATCAATTTTTGAGTAATACACCCTGAATATATTGTTAGGAATTCCCACTTGTTTTGAGCTCCTTTTCCCATTAGCAATAGCAATAGCAATAGCAATAGCAGTAGACTTATATACCGCTTCATAGGGCTTTCAGCCCTTTCTAAGCGGTTTACAGAGAGTCAGCATATTGCCCCCAACAATCTGGGTCCTCATTTTACCCACCTCGGAAGGATGGAAGGCTGAGTCAACCCTGAGCCGGTGAGATTTGAACCGCTGAACTGCTGATCTAGCAGTAGCCTGCAGTGCTGCATTTAACCACTGCGCCACCTCGGCTCCTCATTGGATCCTATTTGGCATGGCTCAGGTTATTAAGATCCACTGTATTAGATTAGCCTGACTACAGTTCCATTTGTTTTCTCTTAACCCCAAAAAATTCCATTACACAGGTGCTTTCCCAAAATTCTTTGCATTTCCATTTTCTCAAGCAAGTCTTCCCTGTTGATTAATATCAAGTCAAGAATGGCTGATCCTCTTGTGCCTTCTTTCATCTTTTAAAAGAGAAAATTTTCAGGAAGAAACTCAGAAATTTCCTGAAAAGATGAGACTTGAAAGAATTTAACTCCAAACAGGCCTCAGGATAATTAAAGTTTACTATCACTTTGTGCCTTTTAGAAGGTATTTTGCTATAGCAAAATGGAGCAGTAACATTGTTAATTTGAAAGCGTGAACTCAGAAATGGAGAAAGTACTGTAATAATTGGTTGAACAAAGCAAAACAGAAGAATGACAGCATATAGCTTCAAAGATAGATACAGACAGACAGACAGACAGACAGACAGACACACGTAAAGCGACAATACAAGAAATGTCAACATTCAATTGACAAACATGCATACCGAACAGAATTGTTTGTTCTTTCTTTTAACTGTCAGAAGCATCCCCTTATCAAAGATGACAATGAATATGATATATTCACTGATATATATGCAGCTTTCTTTTCCAGGAATCAAGTCTATGTTAGAGAAGGTTTCCAAGTGTTATATGCTATGCTATTGCAATTATTCATATTTCTAGTTAAGAATATTTATCATTTATGCTTATCATCTACCGAAGGTTTATATTAAACAATAGTAGCTTGTATATCAAACATTCTGCTATTGTGGCTCACCTTGAAGCTGACAAAACACTTCTAAAAGAAACAGATAACACTGTTGAGCTGGGCTGTATTAGGAAATAATAAAGTAGCTAACTAAAAGGAAAAGCTGGCAGGGAGAAGGATGAAGAGAAGTCCAGAGGCTTGCTGTAGAAATCGAAGACTTTAATAAACCATAGTATGTTCAGGAATACAGAAAAGTGTCTATTTTATTCATGAAAGCACAGATCGAAATGGGGCATACCATTGATTCCTCTGCCATTACCATAGACTTCTGCAACAATGTATACAGTATATACTATAATTTGCATTGTTTGTTTCCAAAATTCCTTGAAAAAATATTAACATCAATAAAGGCAATGATTCCATACTAAAGAACTGCTAGGATTTCATGCAAAGATTTTGAAAAGCATTTCATGATCTATCCAAAAGAGCAATGGACAATCAAGTTCACAAGCTAAAACAGGAACACTCTAGGTTTCATACCTATAAATTTGATTTTACAATTATTTACTAGGGAAATAGGCAGGGGTGGGCTTCAAAAATTTCAAAAAATAGGCAAGGGTGGGCTTCAATTGTGTTGCCTCCTCGTGAGACATATGACTGTACCATCAATTTGAAGTCAGGAGTCCAAATTATAGCCAACAGGCAGTATCCAATGTTTACTCTCTACTTTGAACCTGAGGGAATTTCTGGATGACAGTTTAAAGGAAGGACTTAACTCAAAAGCAAGTAACATTCCAGGAATTGAAAGTCCCTTTCTTTGTACAGCTGCTATTCAAACACTCAGATTATTCCTGCCAATTTATAGTGCAAACGGATGCAACAGACCGTGGTATATAAATTGTTCTCCCAGAAGTGAAAGAATGGGGAAATAATATATTACTTTGTGCATTTTATTCCATGTTGCTTCTACCAACTAAATGGAGCTATGATATTTTCACTAAATAGGCATTCCAGCCACTGAGGTACTTCCCTACCTATACCTCCAGTACAGGTAGTGGTCCTTAATGACCATTCACTTAGCATATGACAGACATGCTATTTACAAACTCATTTTGAAGTTATGGGTGTTACAGCTCTCCCATGTTCATTTACCCTTAGGACTAACTGCAGGATACCTCAACATAACCCTCCCTCTATCCCCTCCATCCCACCCACCCCCAGGACCCAGCAGGTCTTGGGCCTATTCCCCACATGCCCATCAACCACTACACATTTACCTTTAGAAGATCTCCAGTCTTCGTGTTGGAAAAGAAGGCCACACATCCCTAGGCTGCATGGTTGCCTTCTAGAAGTGAACACTATTTTCAGCATGCCCATGATTCTTTCTGGTCACGCCAAAAAAATTGGCTGTTTCCATGAGGTTGCTGCATGGACTCCTGGGTGAATTGCTCCTTTTTGCTTAGCTAATGTGGTCTGCAAAGTGCTGCTGAAAAGCTTGGGAGCACTGAAGATATTCAAAATGTAAGTGCATGATAGGTGACAGATTATGGGAAGGAGGCCCAAGCCCTGTGGGGGCTCGGTAGGGAAAAGAGGCCTGCAATGTCCCAGTGTGGCAGGAAGCAGTGTATGGGGTATTTCAGCGGGTGGGGGAGGCCTAGGGCAGATGGGCCTGGGCCTGCGCTAAGATTCCCAGGCCCTCCTCCGCACTGGAGGCATTCTCTGCTTAATGACTCATGTATTTATTTAATCACTGTATCAGGGAAAGAAGGAGGTTGGAATCATTAAGCAAGGCTTAAACACAATCACAGATCTCAATTAAACCCCAAATTGCCTTCAAGTCAGTACTGACTCTGGCAACTGCCTGGACAAGTCCCCTGAGGGAGAATGACTGGCCCTAGGTCACTGAGTTGGTCTTGAGCCTAAAGTGGGACTACAGTTTATAATCTTCTCTTTCTAGACTGTTGCCTTAACCAGTAAACCAAATAGTTTCTCTCTTCCAGTTATTAGACATTAAAATTTAAACATTAAAAATTGTTCTATCATGTCTTTGTTCCTTGCTTTCAGCAGAGCACATTTCACATATATTATAATTCTTCACATTAAGGAATGACCTACCATTATTTTTCTCTTCATTATCTTATAGAATACAATTGCATCTCATCACCTGCTATGCAAATATCTGGTCTCCCAATCCTCATAGTCTATTTTGTTGTCAGAACTTGAAAATTGTGAGTTCCAGCAGCATACAATATCTTGTCCAGATTTAATTTCAGTGAATGATTAGTCAACTAGATTGTCAGCATTTCCAGATACCAATTTAGTTTATTTACACTAAAGCAGCTGACTGGGCAATATATTTAAATAGTTACCGTCTATACAGCCCAAAATATGCTGGGACTATATTTCAGTCAGGATATTTTGAGCAACAATCTTCAATTAGCTAAGTATTTAGGCAGCCAATTGAATTACTGTATTCAGCCAATTAATAAATAGTTTGTTAAAAGTATATATTTTGTATCTCAATTATTAATCAAACTGACATACCTAAAGCCTCTTCTTTAATATATAAGTTAGCCTTAAAGCTAAGTAACATCATAGGTTTATCATAACAACCAACAGCTTGGTGATTGCTTGGAGTAATCTTACTAATATAGTATTTGTTCACCTAGGGCTCCTTTACCTGAATTGCAAAAAAGAATAGCTGATTACTAAATGGCAGCATAGTGCTTTTGTTCATATCTAGTTGTTATATGGATTTATGCAACCCAGATATGATAGCCCTAAGTCAGCTTTTAGCTAGGATTGAGTTTACAGAGCAAACTTGATATAAGAGCACCATAAATGCATACACAAAGCAAATTGTGTTATTGTAATTCTCCAATAACAAACTGCATTATCATTCCATATAGGCCAAATCAATCCCCAGAAAATACCTGATGTTTGAAGTAACGAACCTGTGTAGTTCCTGATGTTGGCTTACAAAGTCAAGGCACAGGTGAACTGTGTAATCCAAATCATATATTCTCCCCAGCAATTCTTATTTTTACTCAATGTATTAGTATTCAGAAGACAACAAAAGTGTTTTTGTTTTCTTGCCAGAAAAAAGCCTCACCTTGCTATCAAGATTGAAAACTTAACTTATAAGGACAGGCAACATTACAAGAAGAGACCTATGCACAAAGCTATGCATATTATCTCTTGGCCTTTTTATTTCTGTATCAAGTCTATACTATCTGATATAAAGTTGACTCTAATTAGATTCTGTATGTATAGCCTAGCAAATAGTACCATAACTTTTTTCAGGATTCTTCACTCAAATATTAAATGCAATAGGATTAGACAGCTTATTTCTTTATTATTTCCCTCCATTTCATTCATATTCATATGGTCTCTGCAAAATTGTTTGCATATGAAAAACATAGACTTCTACACAAATTCATAGTTTCCATTGCTTGAATGTGAGTATTCTCAATCTTTTCCATTTATTACTAAGATTGCCATAAATACTTGGAAACTCTGCAACATCTTCACTTGCAAGTGTCACATTTTATCAGTTTTATTTATTTTTCTACCTTTTATTCTCTGTTGGCAAAGATTTTATCTCTTCATGCTACCACTGAATAATTTTTTCCTTCACAAAAATCAAAGTGATTTTCTGAAAGCAGCTACAAATTGTTGTTTTGCTGGCTATTAGTTAGATATACCTAAAGATGCTGATAGCTAATATAATAGTCAACAATAAACAATCCAGTAAGCCCAAGTGCTATCTTGCCTTTCATAAATTGAGTTGAATATCAGAAGTTTGCTTATGTCGCCAATCACATATTAGATTGCCACCACATTGATCACAGATCCTGTTTCAGAGCTAAATAAGTTGAAGTCTTTCACACAGTTTGAACTTCCATAGACATTGGCCAGTGCTGGATGGGAATTAATTAGAAAATCTGGAGAGCCAAGGTTTGCCTACCCCTGGATTCAGTTACAGTCATGCTGCTCAACTTGGCTCTCAATGACTAGATTGTGAAATGCTTACCATCTTCAGCTGATTCCAGTAATCACTCTTCCAAGGATATTCCAGTAATCTCATAGAACCATAGGGCTGGAAGGGACCTTAGAAGTATTCTAGTGCAAATTCCTGTCCAAGGCAGGAAGATTCTGTTCTTTTATGTATTGCCGTCGTCTTCTTGTATTTCCATCAATCTTGTCAAACTTGATAATTATTTTCTACTTCTATCTATTTGCTATTCAATGAAGTAATCAGATTTTATTTGTCTTCATTGATTGATTCTTCTAATAGTCTCAGTTATTCTTAGTAATGGCCTCCAGATCCATAATTCAAAAGAACCAATCTTCTTTCTCTCACTTTTTTTTCTAGAGTCCAGATTTCATAACCATACATTACCATACTTTAACAATTCTGATTATTGTTGTGAATGAAATGTCCTCATCTCCACACCTTGGTTTAAGTATCTCATTAGAGTCATCTGTAGGACTAATTTCATCTTTATTTCCAACATATGGTCCACATTTATCTTTTCTTCACTCCAAGGAAACAGAACAATATAGCATCTTTACTTCTTCTCAGTCAACAGTAATGTAACCTGATCATGCAGGTTGACATTGCCATTTTTGTCGTAATATGTAGCATTGACCTCTAGTTTAGCCTTCTGAATGCATTTGTTTGTTTTCAACCTCCCGTATTGTTTTCTGGTGCCATTTCTGCTAACACTGCCTTGCTAATAATATATTATATAAATTAAACTGATGTAAAGACAATATACATTCTTGTGACCTTCCATATTTCAAATTCTCTGTTTCTCCAAATCCTGTTCTTGTGTTAGCTTTTTGTTCACTGTAAAGATTCTGGATTGAATAATTATTGTATTAGGGCAACCTATTAGTTTTAAAATATTCTCAATACTGGCAAAATCTATGTAATGAGAGGATTTCCTATGTTCAATAATGCAAAGGCAACCTACCCCCTCCTTCTTGCTCTTTCTCTTATCTATTTTGTGTTATCTATATAAATCTCATATTCAGCAGTCTCTTTTAAAATCTTCCTGTTCATTTAACACAGCTCTAATTGGTAAGTAAAACTTTACTTGCATAAGGAATTAGTGCACTGTTAATTTGCACATTCTCTTTTATTTCTGTTCCCCAGAATTTGGTATATACACTATTTTTCCAACTTCTAGGTCAGACAATTTTATTCCATAATTTTGACATAAGAGTTTTAAAAACTTTAACTATTTCTTGTGAAGTTTTATGTAGTTCTATCTGAATGTCATTTGTGCCTGCTGTTTTTTCTCTATCAAAGATTGTTTATTGCCTATTGTACCCAACTTTCTTGCAGAAGAGGTTCCTATATCTATTCTGTTTCAACGAACATTTGTCATTCAATATATATATATATATATATATATTTCTTTACTTTGCTTCTATCAATTCTATTCTTTGATTACTCCTTAAAATTCCTTCTTTGGCTGTAAGTTACCTTGTAATTTCTTTCATCTTATTTCAAAAGCTCTTGTTTGCCTTTGTTTATGACACATTTTTCCTCATCCTTGCTTTATGCTGAAAGTATATATTCAGTCATCATGCATCCTTCTTGTTGCCCAAAGCTTTAGTCCACTCATTACCTGCTTATCATGATACCTTTGCTTAAAAGGCACAATCTTTTCCTCTTTGAAATTCTTTCAAATGAGATAAAAAGAGATGACATTGTATTATTTTTGTGGGGTTTTTGTGTTTTGTAAATCCTGTATGTATTAAGTCCGTGATGGTACACCTGTGGCACGCAGCACCCTCTCTGTTGGCACACGAGCTGTCACCCCACTTCAGCTCCTCAGCGCATGCATGCACTTCTGCTGGCTAGCTGGTTGGCAGGTCGGTGGGAAGAGCATGCACATGTGGGAGCTGGGCGGATGGTGGGGGTTGGCATGCATGCACATGTGGGCAGCAGGGTACATGCAGGGGTCTGTGTGCACATGTGGGGGGCGGAGACCCTACACATGCATGCATGGGGCACATGGACACATTGCATTTTGGAGCACACACACTTTGGGCACTCGGTCCAGAAAAAGTTAACCATCACTGTATTAAACTGTTGTGAATCAATATGGGGCCAACATCTTATAAATATCATTAAATAATTACCTGAGAATATTTTTTTGCATTTGTTTTCATAGCATCTTATCACTTTTCATAATTCTTCAAGTTCATTTTCTCAGAATGTAAACATATTAAAAGTATTCCTTATATTTTATTTCATGTTTATATTATACAAAGTCCACCTTGGCTGGTACAACCACTCATCATTTTGTAGAAGTGTTTAACATACTATGTATTCTTGAAAGTCTCGTACCTTAGAGGAGTGCATTTCATTTTCTGTTTCCTATTATTTATACTTGTTCATTTTGATGTCCATAAAACAAGGGCGTCTTCAGAATCTGCTATGCAGATATCTAGGTTGAAAGGAGAACATGGGATTTGTTGTATATATGTCTTGAACTTACATTTTATGTGGATTACAGCCATTCCAAATGTTTTATTCCAGGTTTATCCAATTTTTCCATTTTCATCCTGCAGGTATTATTATATCCTTTATTGATATTCATGATGAACTTCTTGCAGTTTGTCACATAATTCCCTATTGGGTTTGTAGTAGATTGCATAATAATGATTTTTTATTGAATATTAAGTCTACTAAATATAAGTCCAAATTGATTAATTATATTCAATAAACTCGGTTTTTTTCTTTTGAGTCCTTGCAGAATTGTGAAAATTACAGTTGATACCATCTCATATTTTATATTTTATAAAATTGAAATGTAATTACCCTGTGGGGAAAAATAACTCTGTAAAGATTGAAAACATTCTGTTGCAACTGAATTAGGTGAAGTGGTTATTTAAATAGAAATTGGTAAGTTTAGGGAAAAATTGAAATTCTGAACAGAACTATTTATTTTACAAGGAAGGGCTACACTGTAATTTTTGTATTCCAGGTCCAGCAACGGTTTCTGAAAGCATAAAGTAAGAAACATCCTTGCAGCATAGCTAGGCTTAAACTAACCTAAACTCCAGCCAGCCTTGTCATATGGTTTACGACAGCAGAGCATGGAGCACTCCTCATCTTTTTGTCTACTTCTAGCCTATAAATTGTGGTTCTCATCTGGATTTCACCTTTGCTGTCCCCAAATTGGTTCTTTCAGGCTCAGAATATATTATTATAAATTTTCTTAAATCAATCTTTGTTAAATATTCTTTTCTCTTCCAATTCCATTATTTCAATTAAAATATGTAGTTGTATCTTTAATTGGTACACTCAGTTTTTCAAATTGTTATTGATTGATCTTACAGGTTGTTTATATGTATGCATATGTGTTTATGCATGATCTTTTTTCTTGCATACTTCAGGAGATATCCAGTACCATTAACAAAAACATAAAAGAAATGAAAATGTAGGAAATTAGTAGCCTTCCAAACACTTCAGTAAGGAGATAAATTGCTTTTCTCTTAGAGTGTTTTTGATATTTACAGTTAATTTAAGGTAAACGGTACTTGCAATGTAGTTAATATTTCTTTCTTCACTTCGTGACAGACTTGAGCTCCTTATTCTGCTCAATGCCTACATTTTTTTCAGCACTTTTCTTTTGCATTAATTATTAAAAGAATAGCACTGCATAAAATATTGATCGGTTGCCTGACATTCATTTCAGAACTATACACAGAGCAAAAAGGTAATACAAGTCTTTTCAAGAGCTTGCTGTCCTCTGTTTTTGTAGTATATGAATAGAGACTTAAAATGTTTATTTTACTATCTTGGTATTTTAACATTCTCAAGTTCAACAGCTATTCAGCTTAACTCTTTTCTAGTAGCAATATTTCTTATTAAAATTAGCATTTTCTAAGTTAGAATTTGCAAATGTCTTAACATGAGGCAGTTTGAATGGCAGTTGGTGCACAGAAATATGCAGACTAAATTATTGACAGAATAGTGAGAGTCTAATTTTCCACATGGAAATTGTGAAAGTGCTGTTCTTTTTCCTCTCTTTTTTTATATAGCTATTTCAATTGCAAGACTTAAATAGCCTTCTCTAGAAAATGCAGCATGCCCTAGAGGGAAAATCATACAGTACAATAATCTAATCTTTAAAATAAATCCCTTGAGTCAAACTCAGTTCTTGGTGGCTACAGAGATCTCACATGCTTGTTTTCTTGGCAACAACAGAGATGTGGTTTGTGAAGTTGTTGTTTTCTGTTATGCTTGCTTTTCAATTCCCAGTCTCAGCTATAGTTAAAAATATATGATACATAAAGCAATATCTTATGTATCTCTCACTGTTATAAAAACATTAATGGTTTTGTAATTTCTTACACCATTGGCAAAAAGTATAAGGCTGAATAAGAAAAGAAAAAAAAAGACGGGCCGTTCTTGACATATGGTATATGTAGATGTAAATCACTAAAAAGATATAACTAATTTTAATTATTTGTACTCGTTTGCATGTATATGTATATGTATATATATTTTAAGGGACATTTTTGACATTTTTTAAAAATAGCTTTTTCCAATAACTAGAGATGAGCAGTGCAATGAGATAAAGAAGAATTGAAGAAAAATCAAGTCGGACAACAATATTTGATTGAACTAAATAAACTATTAGAAGTAAAAGGAAAGAATATAAAGTTGGTTTATTTGATCAAAGCTAAAATAAGACATTTTTTTTCTAATGTTCTGGCAACCCATTCTGCAGATTTTGCAATACCAGGATTGAAAAGATGTTTTTGGTAACAGATAGGGGATGGGATATGGGATGAAGAGATTTCTGTTTAACCTTATAGGTAGTGAAGAATTATTTAATTTATTTATAATTGTTGTGATGAAGGTAGGAATTCACTTTTTTATATTGCTTCTTTTTTCACTATATTATTTATTATTATTTTCTGTTCTCTTCTTTCTCTACCTTTGTACAAGGTTTTACTATTGTAATTAAATTTCTTAATGAAATAATAAAAATAACAATTATATTGTTATTTTGTTATATTTATTATTTTTATAAATAATAAAAATAACAATTATATTTAAAATGAGTTATAAATAAGTGCTTCATGTACACGTAGACGTTTATTTTGTCTTGGTGTGTATATGTGTGCCACATGCCTATAACCACGTTAAATGTGTGTGTGTGTGTGTGTATATATATATATGTATGTATGTATGTATGTATGTATGTATACATACATATATATATATTGTGTTTCCCTGAAAATAAGACATAGTCTTATTTTTTTTGACCCCTGAAATATGGCCTTGGCCTTATTTTGGAGCCAGGCTCTTTGGAAGCCCACTCACAAGATAGCAGCTGCCCAGCAATGCCCCCCTACAGCTGGGAAGAGCGCCACTTAGTGACCTAGTGGTATCCCAAAGGCACAAACCACATGAGCAGGGGGAGGGGAAACCGGTGCTTGTGCGGCTTGGCATCTTCAGGATACCACTGGGTTGATGAGTGGTGTTCTGTCCAGCCGGAGGGGTTGGTTGTGTGAGTGCCTTTTCCCCCTGCTCACGCGCCTCCCAGTCCTCACCACGATCTGGGCCAACTCTCCCTGCAGGGCCAGTGCCGGCACCACCATCCCAACACTGGCTTCTTCTGAGAGGCAGGTCGGGCCAGCCGCTTGCTGCCAAGTCTTCCAGGAGCTGGGGTACAGTGTTCCGGAAGTGGTCGCTCTGGGAGTGCACTTCCCGCTCTATGGTTGTGGTCTGGCTGCCAGAAGACTCTCTGCCCTGGCTACCGGAAGAGGCCTGGGAGGTGCATGAGTGTGGGGGGGCAGGCACTCGCGCAACCCCTCCAGTGGGGTTTTCCCTGCCCCCTGCTCACGCAGCTTGGCACCTTCATGATACTGCTGGGTCGGTGAGTGGCGCTCTGCCCGGCTGGCTGGGGGTGTGTCCACTGGGCTTATTTTCAAGGAAGGGCATTTATTTTTGCCCACCCCAAAAATCTGGCATGGCCTTATTTTCAGGACATGTCATATTCTTGGGGAAACACAGTAGGAACACAACATTTTGTTTTCCAGTGACATACAGTAACATAATTTTGGAGCAGAATGATTTTCCTTGATCTTTTTATGGAGTGTGCCAAACTCTAATCCAGCACTTTCTCTACCTGCCAGCATCTAGCCATACATTTAATTTGATAAGAAAAAATTAACCTCTTTACTTTGAGAACAACAAAGTAATAACAAAGTAATAAAGTATGGGAAAATGTATTTATGACCAAAGTGAAAATAGTAATTTAATAAAAAGCTTTCTTTGTGGTCATTGAAATGCACTTTAACATTTCTGTAAATATATCATGCAGTGGTAGCAAGATTACATAGGCATATGGATGCATAAGACCATAAAGAACAAAAGTTTTCTGACATCAATTTACTTTTTCTGACTATCTGTTCCTTACAGTTGCATGGCAGCTATTCCCTATAGAATATAAAAACATGAAGCTCTTAAAATGTCATTTTAAATTAAAGCCAGTATGTTTCAATTGACTAATTTATTTATATTCTTGATGTAATTTTCAAAAGTGAGTTGACAGTTTAGCTGTGCATTTCTTTTTCCATCAAGAAAGTAACTGATGGGACTTTATTCAGCAGCAAGTGGATATTTTTGCTATGCATAGCTTTTTAAAAAATGATTTGGACTACATATAGGATAGCAATACTATTTATTATTTCATACCAGCTCAAAAAAACTTCAGAACTCTTTTCTGTTCAGTCTGGGATTCCTTTCATTTCTCTATTTTTTTCACTCCATTTCAAACTACTAATATGCTGTTCATTTTATTTACCTTATTTTATTGTTAATTTTTTAAAAAAATCTATTAAAATTTTAACAGGAGATATTGTATAATTCTGTTGTAATAGAAAATGAAATTAGAGGCCCATAAAGAAAATAAAATGTAAAGATAAAACAGAGGCATCATAATGCATCAGCTGTTATTTATATTTTTATTGAGTCTAATTCTTTATGGAGTAACTTATTTATGATTTTAATCCATATAGTGTCCCATTTCAAATATATGAATTTGGGAAATTTACAACAATTCAAAACAAAACAAAAAACATACCGTATAAAAACTTATTGTAATGGGTTGTTTTCATGTAGAGAGAGATGTTTCTAAAATAAAAATCCAACCACAAATGTGGAGCCTTTAGTGCTCTCTGAGCTTGTTTGTTTATTTGTAGATGTTCTGTTACCCCACTAGTTAACATCTCAGTGCTAGAATTGTAGATGTTACGCATTCCGGTAACAATGGTCTGTAAGCAAACAACAGAACTCAGAGAACACCAAGGACAGCTTAACCCTGAGCTACATATATTCTCTTCTAAACACCAATGTGGTTTTGTATCTCCAAAGGTTCATGTAGTTAAAATAGCAAAATAGTCTCCAAAACTAGATAAACAATATTTGCTTGGATTTTGCCAGTTTAGGTTTTTCCCCTTTATGTTCTCCTTGTGATATTTAGTTATAATTGCATGCATAGATAAAACATGAAAATAAATGAATAATTTAGGGTGTTATATTACTTTAAAGTTTTATTTTCTGCTTTTGTCTTTTCAGTTTGAGTATCTTGCTTTTAGACTTTTAAGAGTTGATGGACTAGGGTGTTATAATATATATCCATATCCATATCCATATCCATATATATATACATATACATATACATATACATCATATACATCTACATCTACATCTACATCATCTACATACATACATACATACATACATACATACATACATACATACATACATACATACATATATATATATATATATATATATATATATATATATGATTTTTACAACCCCCCGGTATGCCCAAATATGGGAGGAAGATCACTACTTCCATTCTCTGTCCTTCGGCTCGTCACAAGAGACCATCCAGGCAGAAACCCAATATTTTTACTGTTGCCTTTTTGTTACATTTTGTTACATTTTGTTTTATCAGCACAAATACAACTATATATATATATATAAAAGCACAAATAATATATATATATATATATATATATATATATATATATATATATATATGTATGTATGTATGTATGTATGTATGTATGTATGTATATGTATGTATGTATTTGTGCTGATAAAACAAAATGTAACAAATGTAACAAAATATACATATACATATACATATACATACATACTAGAAATGCAAATACATAAAAACCTAATATTGATAGTGAATTCATCCAATAAATACTAAGAGGGGTATTAAAGCAGTCCTCTTCTAAGCTCTGGGCATAAGACCTTGAAATAAAGTTGTAGATAAACAGAATTAGAAAAATGTTTGAAATTTTATTTGCCACATTAAAAAAAAACTAATTGTAATAATATTGTACAGAAGAGTTAACCACATTCAAGCTTGAGAAATCCAATGTCTATCTACTCTGATTTTTGATATTCAACCTAAATCCTGTTTGTGGAGAAGAGACTGACAGTATGTTGGTCATGGTGGGAATATAGAAGGCTATGAAATATTAATATTGTGTTATGATTTTAATTAACATGAAATATGTGTATTAATAATAGCGAAGGAGCAGATGCTGTTATTTGTATTCATGTCTATATTGTGTTTTAGTTGTTTGATGTTGCTTTGATATTATTGAGAATTTTGTAAAGAAAGCCTATTCAATTGTGAAATTTAAACTCTTGACGACTGTTTCAAATTATAATGATTAAGGAGGGGGCTACATCTCTCTCCAGATTAACTGTTAAAAATGTCTTTCATACATAGCTGTCATTGGGTAGACATATTTAATACTGTACAGTGAACTGTTGAGCATAATATAATAGCAAGTGTAACATTTAATGACTCATTAAGCAACAAGGTCCTTTATAAGATAAATTTAATATGAAGATTGACACACTCTTCCATTTTGCAAAAATAAAGCATTTTGTTCTCAGGATAATCTGTTACATACATACATACATACATACATACATACATACATATACATACATACATACATACATACATATATTTATATATATATATAACCATCTAGCTGTAAAATTCTAGTGTGAACAGGCTAAACATTAATTGTATATTCTGCTGGTCCATTTGTAAAAATGTGCTATGTAAGAAGTATAACCAAAATTGATGATAAGGACAAATTCTTTCCCTTGTAATGCTGGTACTATATTATGGAGCACTGCATAGTTTGGCAAAATATTTTTTATGGCTGTAAGTGTCTCTTTATGGGAAGGCAATAAGCAGAAATCACCTTACTTTCCCCACCCTCCAATTTGTTCAGTTTCATCCCACCAATGCTTGATCCAGTTCAGTAATCATGTAGCAGTTCGAACTATGGTCTCTTTATATGTATATTATTATGCATTAGCATAATATTTTAGGTTTATCCTATTTTATCTTTGTTTTTGTGTTGGTGGTAAAAAACATCATAGGTTGTTTTCCTTATTTTTAATCAATATAAAAATATGTGTTAATATATTGCAAATCCTTGTTCAATACAACATTTTATTACTAAAAACTAAAATCTTATATAATTAAAGGAATTTTTTAGGAAACAGAGAGCACACTGTGTTTTAATGATGTATTCCTTTAATCTGAAATTACTATTTTCAGGTACAACTGAAAACCAGCTTTTCAAGTCAGTACATAATTCGTACCCAGCCCACAAATGCATGCCTGTCTACACTTGAATGTGCCGCTATTGCCCTAGCCATCGTGGAAAAAAATGATGCAATTAAAGAGGTAGGTAATTTTAAAGTCATGTACACTACTAATGGAATAACCATATGCAATCTATGCTTCTTTTTTTTAAACCAGGCTGTTTTACTGACCAAGTTTCAAATTTTTCACTCCATCTTTTCTTAAATCTTCCTAATTAAGAGCTGAAATACATTAAGTTTAGAAAACTTGGCAGGAAGAAATGTCATTCTCCTGTTGTTGTTTTTCCTACACCACCTATTCTTACATTAATCTTGCCACTCCTTTTCATGTGGTTCATCCTACTTCTTTGACAGACCTTCTAGAAAACTTCTTTTTCAACATTGGGTACTGTTTGTCCACTATGGCACAAAGTACATAAAATCAATTTCCTTGATTTTTCACTGTAATTTTGTTAGCTAAATAAGGGTTTGTGTGTGTTGGTGGCTAGTGAAGTCAAGGAAATTTTGAAAATATTTCAAAGAAAGAGTCAGTGATGTGTCTTTATACCTAGCAGTAAGACACTTGATTTGTTGGTTTTGTTGCATAACTTTGTTTGCATTTTTTTCAGCAATTATCAAAGTTATGGTGGCACTGGACCATGACCAAATTAGGGTGACAAATGGACTATGAGTGGTTTCTGAATAAACAAACATTGCAGCACTCCCAGTCACATGATTGTGATCTGGGCACATGGGAACTCAACTCACAACTATATTATAGGAATCTGTAGTCACATGATTACACTTTGTGACTTTCCCTGCTGGCTTTTCACAAGCTAAGACAAAGGGGAAGCAGGTGGGGGAAGCTTGCAGGTCACTCCAGTAAGTCATTTCCACCAGCAGCACCTCTCTGCTCATGACCTCCATCAGATTTCCCAAGACCTCTACCAGTCTGTGCTGGCCCTCGTACTATTTCCCACCACCGTCTATGGCACTCCCATATCTGGGACCAACATCATTTCCCCCTTAAGACTTCACGTGTCTTGGGCATAATAGCAACTGTGACTGGTAAGATTGCCATTAATAAGTGATACAATCATGTGATATCACAATTTACAACGGCATTGCTGAGAAATGGAAATTTCCATCCCAGTTGCCATTATAACTTGAGGAAGCTTGAATTTTCACCTTTTAATCCATATTATGTGGATGTGCAGGTTTGAATAAATATAGAAATATATGTTAAACGTAAGCTTCATTAAATACATTGCATAGCTATCATGTGATCATATATATGTGGGATATTATCAAGTTCAGTTTAGCAGAAGTGCATTTTTTTCTCCATGTAGATTACAGCTTTAGTTTAAGGTTGGCAGATTTCTGCAGCTGAATGAATTTTCAGTTGAACAGATATAAGAGGAAGGAGATAAAGAAAGCAGGTATAATATTTGCAACCATGTAACAACAACCTAATCTTGTTTCTTTATTCAGAAACATGTCCCTCTCACTTACCGAGGCTTCCAAAAATAGTATTTGAAATTACAGTGTCCTCTGTGCCTCCTTTGCTTTTTTACCACCCTTTTCTTTCATATTTTTCCTTTTCTCTCTTATTTTAGTGTTATTAATTCCTCTTCTAACTCAAAGCTGTGACTGCAGTTCCTTGTGTAACTGCTGCTTAACTAACAATTATGACAAGACTTAGAAATTAGTCCTCTCATCATATATGTGCAAAGGGAGTTTGTGAGGAAAAAGTTAAAAAAAGAAAAATGTAGTTTTCCTTTACAAAGGTCACGTATTGATTCTCTTATCTCTTGGTAAAGGAATATTTTTGAATATTTGATGGAATGTACATACCACATGTAGCTTGGATATTTGTTCCTTCACATAGCCATGCTCAGTTCTGAGTAAAAACAACATTGACTATCCTGAATGTCTATAGTTTTCTTTTCAAAGAATAGTAGAGGATTCTTGTTATTAAAAACATGTTTGGTTACAATTAAAATACAAGAGTATGGTAAACCTTTTAGAAACAATAGATCATGTTTGTGATCAAGAAGGGAAAGAAGGTAGAAATAAGAGGTATTGGCTAGGATGGAAAACTGCTGAATAATTCTGTCACGTACTACCACGTTTTCAATAGCGGCTGATTATCCTTCCCTAAGTTAAAAAAAGGATCTCAAATCCCATATTTTGTCTCCCTGATGACCCCATACTCTCTGTAAATAATAAGTTGGTTGTCAGACAATTGGTGAGGCAACTGATAATGGACAGATCTTGTTGCTCTACCTTCAAATTGATCTCAAAAATATTGATAACTTATTTTGTCCCTGACCAAAGGGATCATTTCTGCCATTTTTGCCATTTTCATACTCCATTCCTCTATGATGGGTATGTCAGTATTTCTCCTTTATTGTGCAAATAATAAACTTGTTGAAGTCACTATATATAAAATCTTCCATATTTTTTTTCTAATTCACTATTCATAAATCTTAATAAAAAAAGTTCTGGCTTTTTCCCAATAGTAATCTTTAAAATTATTTGTATCCTAACGTCTGAGTGAATCCAGGAAGTGGGAAGAGACAGAGGGCTGGAAGTGTGTGTGCTGGGCACAGGCTGTGGGTTTTAAAAATGTCTTGTGTGTGCACAGGCTGTGAGTTTTAAAAACATCTGAGTGAATCCAGGAAGAGGGAAGAGGCAGAGGGGCTGGAAGTGTGTGTGTAAGGTGGTCAGTAATGTTGAAGACTGGCAAGGACAGTCATATTTCCTCTGTAAGTAGCTCTTTTATTGTTTTGTGTACTTATTTTATTCTTATTTAAGTAGTAAGTGCACAAAATAATAAAATTTCCTTTTTTATATCTTCTTTTTGTAGATCTGAGGACCCAGATTGTTGGGGGCAATATGCTGACTCTCTGTAAACCGCTTAGAGAGGCCTGAAAGGCCTATGAAGCGGTATATAAGTCCACTGCTATTGCTATTGCTATTGTCATTCTTTGAGGCAAAGAATTCAGTGACATCTCATTGGTCACTGCCACCCAGTCACATGAGTCCCAAGCTACTCCCACCTGGTCACATAATTGCCAAGGCACTACCACTCAGTCACATGACTGCCAAGCTACTCCCACCTGGTCACATGACCACAAAGCCACTCCCACAAAACAGGTCACATCTACAGAATAGGTTCTAAAAAATTTTGAAACCCATCACTGGTCCGCAGGTACATAAAAAGGTACATCCTTTTATAAAAAATGTTTCTTAAATTATAATATGATATGAATTTCAACCCATTCATCCACATTCTCTCCCATTTAACTGTCTGCATATTATAATGAAAATGAATTGCCCATTTTATCATGCAATCTTTAACCTGTTCCTCTTCCATTCAAATTTTAACGAAGCTTTATACATTTTACAGGCACATGTTCATCATTTCTATATAATTCAGTTCAAATTTCATTTTATATAGTCCAGTAATATTTCATCTACATTAAATCTTTTTTTAAATGTGCAGATGAAAACCTTTGAAAATTAATTTAATTGTTCTCACGGCATTATCTGAATTTTTCCACTCTCCTGTACTGATAAATCTTGATATGTTAAGCAGTTTCTTTTCTATAAAATGCTTCCTATACTGAAAGCCATGAGGTATTTTCGAGCATAGCCCTTATTTGTATTTATTCCATGTTATTAATATGGTACTTTCTATATAATGTTTTTTCTACATTAATTTTAACTTTGAAGGCTATAAAAACTAATGCCACCCAAATATCAGGTTATATTCTTCCAATTCTTACATTATTTTATGAGCAACAATCATTTTTTCATCCAAACCAAGCAGCAGGCTGCAAAATATAATTTAAAATAAGGAATCCTAATCCTCTTTTCTTCTGCATATTCAAGAATTTTACATTTAATCCTTTATTTTTTCCACTGCCATATACATTTGGACACATCTGAGGTCGAGAAAATGAGGACCCAGATTGTTGGGGACAATATGCTGACTATGTAAACTGCTTAGAGTTGTCTGTAAAGCATTGTAAGCATTTCAAGAACTAAAATGAACAGCTGTGGCAGAAATGGAGTGCCTCGAGTTGTCTTTTTGTGTTTGCTACAGGATCTAGTCCATTGACTGTAATTTGTGCTGTTTGTGTATAGAGATCTCACCCACTTAATAACACTTTTTCCAAATTTCATATTTTCCAAAATTAAATAGAAAAGTCTAGTTCAAATTGCGAATGGCTTTCCTTACATCAATAAAGATGAACACATCTTGTTTTCCATTATGGTGTTCTAAAATATTTTAATATAATAAAATTATATTTTTGATATCTGTCAACTGGCTTTTGGGTAAGAAACTACATTGCTTATCATGCATAAAATCCTGCAGAATAGTTTTCATCCTTTTGATTAAAATGATGCTAAATATAATCATTTTTCAATAATGATATTGGTCAGTCTTTTGGGGGGTAAAGAAGTGGGTAATCAAAGGTAACCGGCACCCAACTGGAAAATGACACTGCAGAAAGGAACACAAAATTATCTTGGTTGATCGAAAAAAACCCTGAATGCAGTGACAAATAACTTCAATATTATTGCCAGGAAAAATGCATGATGTAACAATGTGTCATTAGGTGTTTTACTCAGGGGAATCTACTCCTTTCTATCTCCTTACACTCTTTACAGAGACAATTTTGTACTTTCAAGATTTATAATTGTGTCACCAAAAATAATGTCTTTCCTATAATTAACATTATGGAATAGTGGTAGTGGAAAACATGTTGTATACAATAGATTCTTTGCCCCAAACTTCTCATTGTCCTGTTTTCTCTTAATTTACTGTTTCTAGTTTATTTAGCAAGAAATAGTAGTAGAAGCTAAACTCATTCTTATTAGTGACATAGTACTAAGCAGTTCAGCATGTAAACCAACAGAGAAAAGTGTGAAACTGAGATTGTAACAGCTTTTAAAATCATGCTTGAAACTGCTTCACTGACTTTTTTTTTTAAAAACGGACATATTCCATAGCCTCAACCAAAAAAATTGTAGATTAATATCACTTCCAAGTAAATATACTCAGAAGCAAGGTATTTATTTCATTTCATGCAACTAGAGGTCTATGTAATTTATGTCTAGCTCTAAGTTTTCTTTTCTTTTTTCTCTTTCTTTCCAATCAGACTGTACTTCGTCCTCTTCAAGCTCTTTGTGCTTTCCAGATCCAGCATGGTGCCCAGGTCCATCACAGCAAGGAACATCTTCTTAAAAATGGTTTATATGACAAACCAATGCCAAAAAATAAACGCAAGCTCAGGAGAATGGAACTTTTAGTGAATAATGTTAAAATTTAGGGGTGTCATATAGATTTATTATGAAAGATTTTTATTCCTTTTAGCTAATGAAGTGGAGTTAATTATGGATTTGATCCAAATAAAAGTATCCTAAAATGAAACACATTCACCTGGCTCCCTGCCCAGAATTCAAGACTGATATAAAGGCAAAATGCCTGGGAAGCTTTTCGAATTTCTGTCTGAATTTTTCATGATAATGATGAAGCTGAAGCAAGAAGGAACATACATTTCTTCGGTGTTTCATTGTGACTTAAATTAAACCATAATTTGAATGTTTTCTCCTTAATTTCTTATTAAAGTGGAGATGTGTAGTATTAATATTGATATGGCAGGTGGATATTGATACTGTAAGTCATGGAAATCCTAGTAGACATAAGAATCTAGAATTCCTGTTTTTTCAATAGTTAATAAACCTGTGTTGAAATAAGTGTATTTTGGGGGCTAGGTTTTCCTATTCATTAAAGCCTGGCAAAAAATAGACATTCCAATCTTAAAACAACAAGCAAACAAAGAGTATGAGAACACTCCTCTTTCTATGAGATTGCAAACAGACCATGGCATGAAAGCACAGATTTTATTATGGTGATTACATTCTACTTTTTCTAGATAGCATTGTTGTGTTTATGTCAAAAATTATATTTTTATATGAATAGTGCATTTTTCTCCAATTTAAGAACTATTGTTAAAGATTGAAGATGAAAAATTAAAGATTGAAGATGAAAAATAACGTCTTGAGTCAGTATTATATATCTATCCATATAGTTTGTCCAGAAAGAAATGAAATCAATATTTCTGAAATTATAAATTGCAAGTAAAAACTGCTAATTTGGACATTGCTATTGTATCGAGATCTACAAGAAACATGGATAATTGGGAAGTTTCTAGCAATTAGGCATTGTTTGTATTGATGAGAATGGTACCATTTATTTTTCCTTATTTCAGACTCAGTACCACATACATTATTTTATCCTGATATTTGTCTTCATTATCATGAAGGCTACTTTTTTTGTAAGAATATTTAAGTTTCTTAAAGGAAGAAAAAATTTTGTACTTTAGAAGTGAGCCAACTAATAAGCGTCTTGGAACATCAGAATTTTGTAAGTTCCAGCCAGTCAAACTTTTTCTTTAGACTTGTGAGATGTAATCACAAGCTCTCTCACAGTAGATGAATGATTGGCATCACCAATAAACCTCCAAGCAGTCTATTCACAAGGTTAGGGAATGTGTTCATGATAATTGCAGCAAATATTTCTGTTATATTAAATATTTCTGCAATTGAAGCTCTAGGTCACCAATGTAATCCCCATGCTCACAGATGCTTCCACTGACACCCATCAAGTCCTAATTTTAACTGATTTTGATTTATACTCTTTAAAACTTAAATTAAATGCAAAAATGGTACTTCCTAATACCAATTTTCAACTTTAAATTTATTTCCAAGAATATTGCTGGTTCCAAAAAATGATATGTAGACATTGCAAGAAATTAAAAATTGTGGTAGCTGCAATCCACTGCTTGCAACTTTGCCTATATGTTCTGGGGGGAAAAAACATTCTGAGTAATGGAAAGAATCAGTTGGAAAAAGTAAGCACAGCATGGAATGGCCTCATCAGTTTGTTCGCTGCTAGTTATGTTTTAAACAATCTTAAAAGAAAAATCAGGAAATGTTTTCAGAAGTTGAAATGTATTTACTGGTCCCAAAATATTGGAAACCCTAACACTATAGGGACTAATCAATGACATTGATCATACTTTTTAATATTTCAAAAATCAGTGGATATATTTGCCTGCATTTTGTCTGAAGATTTTGGTTCATATAGAAGAATATGAAGCATAAAACTAGCTAGACCAGCTGCTTTTATTGAAGATATTGGATCTTTTAAATACATTTTAATAGTGTGTTTAACATACTACTAATACTTGGAAGACAAGCTGTGATACTTTCTATATTGAGCTGCCACTAAAAGCAAATTCAGAATTTAAGTAGAGGTAAAATTATACAAATTGCATTGATTTTGTGATTTCCAGATTGCATATTACACTTTGTTTTCAATCTTTTAAAGCTCAAAATAGTTTGTGGAAAAGTTGCTAATATTATCTCCATCTTGATAAATCATAACGTATGTCACTAAATTCCATTCAATAATGTTTTTTCAAAAATATGGGTATGGGTATGATTATGTATATTTTAAAGAATGGTTATATGTTTTTAGGAGCTGAGGTGGCACAGTGGTTAGGGTGCAGTACTGCAGGCCACTTCAGCTGACTGTTATCTGCATTTCAGTGGTTCAAATCTCACCAGCTCAAGGTTGACTCAGCCTTCCATCCTTCCGAGGTGGGTGAAATGAGGACCCAGACTGTGGGGGCAATTTGCTGACTCAATTTGCTAAAAATCTGTAAACCGCTTAGAGAGGGCTGAAAGCCCTATGAAGCGGTATATGTCAAATAAATAAATAAATAAATCTGGTGAAGAAGCTTATGTACAAAAGGATCTCCTGCACTTTTCCTGTAATAAAACTGGTCTTGCGTACCAGTCTGTCTTATGAAACCCCTGCTGTAGCATTGCCCAGTTGATATGAAGACAAGAATTAAACATCAAGTTCAAATTGAAATTCATCTAATAAAAACCATATAATAATAATAATAATAGCCTCTTATTCTAGCAGAACTGTTTTGTCAGAAACATTTGAAAAGAGATTATTCACATGAATTCAGAGAGTCTCTTGCATGATATTCTGATTTAAACAGAAGAAAATTATTGTCATTTTCTTAAACAGGAATGCTTGATTAAAGAGTTTAGGGCGCAAAATAAGTTCACATTTTTTTTCCTGCAGGATAGCTGTTCTTAACATTGCTGATTTCTACCTGAAAATATCTAATGCATTATTCAGTAAAGGAAGAAGCAAATGCTGAATGACCCAGGAATTCCAACGTGAAATTATGTTGTAACCAAAACAACTATGTAAAATGCATGATAAGAACTAATGCTCAATTTTAAATTTTAATTGGTTTGGTCTCAAAAGAAAAGCGGAGGCATAGTTAGCATACATTCTTAAAAAGCACTTTGGCATGCTACCTATTAGAGCTATTTTAAGTAACTTGCTCTAAAAAGGAATTCAGGGGAGTGCACTTACTTAACATGTGGTAGCAAGTAGTAACTTGACATGAATAGAAGGGAACAAAGCAAATCTTTATAGACTTAAGGGTGATTTCCATATTTGGCAGTCAGTGGTGGCATTTAAGAAAAACCTCATGCTTGGACTATCCAGTTGCTTCTTTATTTCTCTAAAACAGTGTTTTTCAACCTTTTTTGTGCAAAGGCACACTTTTTTCATGAAAAAAATCACGAGGCACACCACCATTAGAAAATGTTAAAAAAATTTAACTCTGTGCCTATATTCAATATAGGCGGGTGTTTTTCCCACGGCACACCTTACACTATGTCACGGCACACTAGTGTGCCGCGGCACAGTGGTTGAAAAACACTGCTCTAAAAGACATGGGTGGTTCTGCTATGGGAAACAATCAAGCAGAAAATAAATTTTACTTAAGAAAGATTATCAGTCCAGTCTCTGGTTTATCCAAGTAGGGTTTGGAGTTGGTATCCATCACTGACGATCAACCTTTCTAAACATTCAGAAATCTGGAATATAAGAAAGAACGAAAATGTCAGTCTTGCTGTATCTGATTCCATCACTGCCACATGCCCTGTTTGGAAAAGAATGAAGTGGCAGCCAAGAAAAGGTTTCCTGCTGGGTTTTTTTAATATGGCCTTTTAAAAATCCATCTAATAAAGACAAGTTGATAGTTTCTGTTTTGAAACATATTTTAATGTGCTTTTTTAAATTGAGTGTTACACGTATTTTGAATTCCAACATTCTATTTAATCACTGCATCCTTTTTTAAGACACATACAGACACAGACACAAATGGTTTATAAAAATGGAAAGACATTTTAAAAATATACAATCCAAAACAATAGTAAAAGAAAGAAGTTGTTTATAAGTTTTGGGGATTACAAACTACCTTTAGATAACATTATTCATTAAACATTAATATTTTAAAAGTTTTTTTTAAATGAAAATATTCAGCTGTTGTCAAATTTAATAAAATCTATACCAAAGGGAAATATGTTTCATCAGTTTTTATAATATTGCAGATAAAATTGCCTTTTTAAAAATAGAAATTACACATCTCTTGAACCTAAACCTTAATATCAAGAATAACGATACATTTGTAATTTTTCAAAATAATTTTCTTAGCAATATCTAATATCCAGTATAGCACAATTCATCAAAAATACTCAGATTCTAATATTTGAACATAACAGTAATTTCTTTAACATAAAAAAAAATCTTTAGATCTATTTATACGGATCTATGTTAAAATAATTCATAAATATCTCAATAACTTACAAGGTCAAATCATATGACACAATAACTCCTCCACTCAAACGTTTTAGGGAGGCAAAATTCTATTCACAGTTGATCAACATCATTCATCACTCTGTCTGCTGAGAATGTATGTGTGAATGTGGAATCCTTAGCATTGTTTGGCCTTGTAATGTTTGCTGATTGCTTTCCATTAGTTACTGGTTGGTCTTGGAAGTATTTAAGGAGACTGTTCATAGGCTTTAACAGACTATTATATAATACCTGTAAAAAGTTGGCATTAAATAATTAAATGGGAGTTCAGGTCAAAGAAACTTATCTCTAGTTCATTAAAACATCTCACCTGTATCAGCACAAAGCTGGAAGTTTAATTAGTGTCATTAGAAACTCCAGCTCGCCTCAATCCAAAATTTAGAGATTATTTGTCTTACATTGTTCCTTACCTTCCAGTAAAATGTTTACAAGTCTTGCCCCATGTGAATAAGTCAGAGACTAAGTGCAAGGCACCTGCATATTTCCTGAAACTTTTAATATAATTCTAGATAGCTTTAGATGATACCCTTTCTGTACAGATAACTATTTCATATTTTTCAAACTATATCATTTTGACAAATATCAAATTACCTTTTTTAAAATATCCACTATTTACAAGAAAGACACTGTGTTATGGGTTGCCACATGCAGTAATCAGTGCAAAAGCATATTTGACATATCAGAAAAAGACAGGTACAAGAGCCACTGAGCATCACAGGATGCATAGTTTTGATAAATGAATAATTTAGGTTTAGTAATAAGCATGGCATTTTGACAAGTCTTTTTTCTTGGCCCTTCAGATTGTGTTAGAAAGCATTTGAAGAAAGAAGTCAGCAGTCCAACTTATTTCCTGTGCATAATTATATACCGGTACTCTTGGCTTGAGTCTTCGTATGCTATTCTGAAATGATAGGTCCTTGGTGTTCTCTGAACTTGCTTGTTTTATTGTTTTATTTCATTACCTAACTAGGTAACTAGCACTGATGATGTTACCTAATTAGGGTAATGAAACATCTGCAAGAAAACAAGCAAGTTCAGAGAGCACCAAGGACCCCTCAAAACAAGTATTTATCTGCATCTTTAGCTGTCTATGAGAAGAACACACCATGGCTAGTTTAGGTTTTGATGGCTGAACCATGAAAGCTTTATCATGCACATTACTTTAAGTCATAACCCAGGTGTGCTCAATAAAGGCTTTGGAAGCAGCATACGGCACTTCAAACTTATTTGCCACCAAACTCATTTTTCAGGAAACAGAAGAATCTAAATATTAACATTTAATTCAAATATAAGGCCCCCTGTTTTCTCTCCCCTATTTTTTCTACTCCTTCTAGTCCATGGATGTCAAACTCATTGTGTCACATTGCTGTCACGTGACGTTTCATGACATTTTTCCCTTCGCAGAGCGAGTTGGGTGTGACCTGTGTGTGAAACATCTGGCCCACATGCCGCCAATTTGATACCTCTGTTCTAGCCCATCTGCTTTGCTAATTTCAGTCCCTAGAATTTCCCTCAAATATGGTGCCATCCTTTAAAGTTCTTTCATAAAATATGAGTTGCAAACTGTAATGCCTTCAAGCAACATTCTAAACTAAATCCAAGGATGTAATGTAATAATCTGCCTTATGAACCCAACTTGGAACTCTCCACACCAGTGTTGAATTTCAACATTGCTGACACATTGTTTGCTCTTCTTGCCAAAGAATTCTGTTAACCATCATTTGTAATAAATAAGAGCAATATAGGATAGGAGAAATTTTTTAAAAAGCGAAGAATTTAAATTCGAATCAGATTATATTTTTGTTTTTGCTTCCTTTAGATATTTTTTCCCATCCATTCAATTCTGGCTTCACCTATTGGCCCTAGTAGGGAATGGTGATATTTACAAAGGAGCAATCACTTTTCCAACATGACAAATACATCACAGCAGTCCAGAGTGTTTGTAAAATTGAAGGCATAGCTGACCCCTGCCTACTGTAAGATTTGGCAGATACATTTAAACACCTGAGATGTTGAAGCAAGTGAAGTTTTGTGTTAAAGAGTAACTGCTAAAGGAAAAGAAATGCCATATTTTCTAGAAATCAGTGCTGGATTCATAGCATGGCATTACACAGTAAGCCATAAGCCAGGGACCATTTGTCTTTTTGCTGTCAAGGAATTCTACTTTCTTATTTTGGCCTCTGAAGGTTGCAGGGTTATGACAGTAACTGAGAAAATGTTTGAGGAAGTTAAAATGCACTAATATATTGTAGCAAAATAAGAACATTTGGACTAGAAGATGTCCAAGTTCCCTTGCAAATCTGTTATTCTGTTAACATGTTTAAATACTTTGGAAATTGTTTCCTACGTATTTGTACTATAAGCTAATGGAATCACTGTTAATGAAACAATGGTTTGATTCACAAGGTGTGCAAGAACAGAAACAAGGCACATTATAACTATTTTCATGTTTGAAACAAGCAAAGTTTTACTGTGAAAAACTGTGGAGAAAAATGAAAAGAAAGCAAGCTGAGTCTGAAGAGACCAAGTCTACAACAATACCTTTTTTAGTCTTTTACCATAATTTATAGCCCCATCAATTTGCAACCATAGAAAAAACCCACCTATGTGGTCACTAATAGTCATCACCAGATTGATAGCACATAATCAATTTGCAGGCTATCTACCAAAGTTAAATAAGGACTCTAACCTCAAGCTGATAATTAATATGTGACAATCATTAAAATATTTGCATAGAGTTAGGCATGCCTTTTAAGTTTATTCTTTAATAAAATCTTAGATTGCTTTGATCCCATGTCACTTCATGTATATCTTAAAGAAACCTCCAAGGTATTTTAATTTTAGGCCTATCAGATATATAATAATAATAATAATAATAATAATAATAATAATAATTATAATTATAATTATAATTAAAAAAATGAAATTAGGCTACCAAACAGCCAAAAAAGCTGAAAAAATTTCGCATTTACTATATATGGATGATTTGAAACTCTATGGAAAGTCAGAAATAGAAATCCAATCATTGACAAATACAGTCCGAGTATTCAGCACCGATATTTCAATGCAGTTTGGCATGGAAAAATGCGCCACTGTATCCATAAAAAGGGGCAAAATCACTGCATCTGAGGGAATTGAAATGCCCAATGGCCAACTAATTAAATGCAAAGAAAATGAAGCCTACAAATACTTAGGCATTCTGCAGTTGGATAACATCAAGCATGGAGAAGTAAAAACTATTGTCAGGCGAGAGTACACCAACAGAGTTAGGAAAATTTTGAAATCTAAATTGAATGGTGGAAATACAATCAAGGCCATAAATACCTGGGCAATACCAGTTATAAGATACACAGCTGGTATAGTTAACTGGACACAAGCTGATTTGGACCTTTTGGACCGAAAAACCAGGAAACTAATGACAATGCACTACAGTTTACATCCACGTGGTGATACTGATAGACTATATCTGCCCCGAAAATCAGGTGGCAGAGGATTATTACAAGTGAAGCAAACAGTTGAAGAAGAAAAACATGCACTGGCTGATTATTTAAAAGACACTCAAGAATATCTATTAATCGAAGTAAAGAACAAAAATCTACTGAAGGCCCAACAGACAAAACAAGAATACAGAAAAGATGTGATAAAATCAAGAATGGAGAGTTGGCAGAACAAAGCACTGCATGGTCAATTTCTGGAAAAAATAAAAGATAAAGTGGACAGTGAACAAACTTGGTTATGGTTAAAAACAGGTACATTAAAGAAAGAAACAGAGTCACTAATCCTGGCTGCGCAAGAACAAGCTATCCGCACAAATGCCATTAAGGCCAAAATCGAAAAATCCTCTGATGATGCCAAATGCAGACTTTGCAAAGAAGCTGATGAAACTGTTGATCACATACTCAGCTGCTGTAAAAAAATCGCGCAGACTGATTATAAATTGCGGCACAATTCAGTAGCACAAATGATCCATTGGAATTTGTGCAAAAATTATAATATTAAAACAGCAACAAACTGGTGGGAACATCAGCCTGAAAAAGTCACCGAAAATCAGATGGTCAAGATCTTGTGGGATTTCCGTATACAAACCGACAAAATACTGGCGCATAATACACCAGACATCACACTGGTTGAGAAAAATAAGGTCACAATCATAGACATCGCAATACCAGGTGATAGCAGGGTCGCCGAGAAGGAACATGAAAAAATCGCAAGATACCAGGATTTAAAAATCGAAATTCAACGACTATGGCACAAACCAGCAGTGGTAATTCCAGTGGTAATTGGCACACTGGGTGCTATTCCAAAAGCACTGGAATTACATTTAAAACAGTTAAAAATTGACAAAATCACCATCAGTCAAATGCAAAAAGCCGCACTGCTTGGATCTGCACGCATATTACGAAAATACGTTACGACGTCCTAGGCCCCTGGGTGGGGCCCGACTAGTAACCAATGCCAAATCCGGCGAAACAACTGGCCGCTGTGATACAATTGTACAATAATAATAATTCAGCTTAGTATTAGAAATGTGTGTGTGTGTGTGTGTGTGTGTATGACACACATAGATATGATAATGTTAACAATGTGTTTTATTGCAATGATCATGGTGTTTTTAAAAAGCCTTGTAAATATTACAATATATTTGAATAAATTGCTGTAATTTGATGTTTGTTTCTTGGTTGATTTTTTGCTGAAGATGCAAAAATAAATTACAATAATAAAAGGAGTTGATTTATCATTTCATTGTCTTATAATAATTATTTTGTTCATATGCATAACCTCCATAAATCGTAGTAAGTTAAAAATACCATAACCAAGCAAATATATGTACTGTAGCTTTATCCAACAATAAGTGGTCTTAAGTTATGTTAATAATCCTGTAACAATAATAGGACAAGTAAAGCCATATGGATCGACATTCCAATTACTGATTAAAAGTAATATTTTTAATGTGATTGACTAATTTAAATACATTTATCTTAAATGACAAAAAGGGAGAGAAAAAAGGATAACATTTAAAAATAACCTATAAGTGATTATTTTTTTATAACATAGTTCTAATTATTTTACTAACCAGAAAGTGTAAATATATAATTAGGAGCTACAAATTAAATGTGGAACATTTTAGTTGTCTTTAGCTAAAACTCTAATTGCCAGCCAGATTTTGGCTAAAAGATGAAGCAATAAGACAAAATCAACCTTGATAGATATACAAGGAAGCTATTTACGGTTCCACCACAAATGCGCGCACAACAAAAGCGCGCCTGACTAAACCGCGGTGTCTAGAGCGCGGTGACAAAACCGCATGATGAATGAGCGACTAATTAGCCCTAAAGCGCGCCGACAAAAGCACGCCGACAGAAGCGCGCTGTAACGTAACCCTCAACCTAACCCTCAACCTAACCCTCAACCTAACCCTCAATCTAACCCTCAACCTAACCCTAAACCTAACCCTAAACCTAACCCTAACCCTAACTGTAAATCTTACCTTAAATGAAATAGCGCTTCTGTCGGCGCGCTGTTGTCGGCGCGCTGTTGTCGGCGCGCTTTTGAAATCGCGGTTTTAGCGCCGCGCTGTTGTCGGCGCACTTACGACGTTCACACTTTTGACGGGTCACAGCTATTTACAGTCTGTCAATTTGCGTCAAGGATTCAATAAAATATTGAAATTTATCTCATAGGCCATACTTCCTGCCACTGAAGACACTTTCCTGAAATGTTGGACTTACGTAGCTTAAACCAAAAACAACATAATGTGAGACTTTTCATTCCCATTGTTTAGTGAAGGGGACAGCATACTTTCTCCAGTAAAGAACTTCTCATTGTAAGTCTAAGACACATCACAATTAATGGCAGAGGCTTATAAGTTATAGAAAAAGAGAGGCTGTAATACAGTGAGCTTTCTCAATATCTGCTTGATGTTTTGTCAAAGAGAGTATTTCATGTATTTCTTTCCATAATCAGAGCAGAATGGTCATCTCCATTTGTTCTGAACTTTCAGTCCCCTGTAAATTGGACCTTACTAGCATTTAATAAGTTAATTATAGATGTATCAATAGAGTTCCAGAAACTTTCAAGTGAGACATTTTCTTCTCAGCTGAAAAAAAATCTGACACTTATAGTATGAACAGTAGTTTTGATGGTTTTCACATCCACCTCATTTCCACGGGAACAAACATTTCATAGTTTATGCTGCACTGTTTCTTTTGCTAATGTTGAGATAATGTAGAATTTTTCTCAGCTACCATCCAAACAATGCAAAAAAACCAAGCCCTCTCTAAAAAGCCAAAGACAAGTTAGTCAACTTTTTCATGTTCTAGTAATGGCAACAGGTATCAATATTGAAATAAATACTTGAATCCCTTTTATAATTCCATCTTGACCAGAGGTTTGAAGATTCATAGGTGATTTTTTTTCAGGCAATGAAATAATAGTGAAGAATAGTTACAGGTTAGTTATATTAGGACTAGGGTTAGGAAAAGTAGAACAGAAGAGTCAGAAAAGAGTAGACATAAATAGAAATAAATTATCTTGAGTATCTTTTGGAGAAAAAAAATCACTCTAGGGCAGGAGATATTAACAGTGGACTCTGCCAGCCCTAAGTGGATTTAAGTGTCTTTAAAAAAATTCTGGAATCCAAGCTAAGGTCTCATGGCTTATCTGTTTCAAAATTGTTGAAGAGAACTTGAGCCAGAAGAACCAGTGATAATTGTTGATGTTGATAGATTTAGTTCAGCAACTGCTGGAATAGCTTAGTTTTTTTTTTAATCCATTTATATCCAACGATATAAAGTGCAGGAAACAAGGCAGAAATTTAACTACTTAATTCATTTTGTTTCCTTTTGGAGGAACTGATTATTTCTTATGTCAGTCACTATCTCTTCCCTTTCTGAGCCTTCGGGATTAGTGGGTTCCTCAATTTAACAACACACTACCTTTATTTTATTTATTTATTTGATTTGATTTGACATATGTTTACAAGATAATAGGTATAAGACTAAACAAGAGTATGAATGAAATGGGGATGAATAAATGGGGACAGTAGGACAGAGGTGGTAGGCACGATGGTGTGCTCCCCTTGTAGACCTCTTAAGAATGGGGTGAGGTCAATGGTAAACAGTTTAAGATTAAAGTTATGGGAATTTGAAGATGTAACAACAGAGTCAGGTAGTGCATTCCAGGCATCCCACTCTGTTGCTGAAGTCGTATTTTCTGCAATTGGTTGAGCGGTTTACATTGAGTTTGTATCTGTTGTATGCTCTTCTATTATTGCGGTTGAAGCTGAAGTAGTTATTGACCAGTAGGACATTGTTGCGGATAATTTTGGGTACTATGCTGAAGTCCGACCATAGGCAGCATAGTTCTAGGTTGTTCAAGTTGATTCTAAACTGCTATGAAGGATGGAAGATTTCTTTCCAAATTATGAGCCTAAAAAGTAATAATACCCAGTTGGATCAGATCATCTACTTCAGCTTTTTCTTCCCCTCCAGAGCCAGCTGGAGCTCTCAGGAAAAGTACAAGTAATGATTATTGATCTGTGTTCCATTTTCAGTTCAGACTCATTTCCATTTTTAAAATAAAGTTAGCATATGCATTAGAAATGCTTTAATCTACCTTCTTTTTAATTAGCCCTACTTCTGTGTACAACTATTGTCCTAACAATGTCTTCTCAAAATATAAGAAACAACGATTTTTAACTATAGAAGAAAAAATAAATTAATCCTCCGAAGAACAGGTCTTGCATTAAAAAAACACTACATCCATTCATATGAAACCAACTAGACTTGATAATTTCAGAATTCTGTCTAAATAAAATATTGTGCAATTTATTTCTTTTTTTTAAAAAAAATCCTAAATACAAAGAGCAAAAAAACTCTCTAATCATATTTTTTCTCACATTTGGTACATTGTATTCCCCTCTAGGTACAGTTGTTTCTAAAAATGGTACAGTTTATGCTTTGATTAAAAATGGAAACATTATTTTAATAATTTCTGATTACAGTGGAAGATAGTGGAAGATAGTGGAAGATAGACATACACATTTTCAAGATAAGGTTCTTAGTTGAGCTTAGAGTCGAATGAGTTGTCTCCAGGCCAGTTTCTTGGCTACTCACTATTGTGGTACAAGCCAGATCCTGTGTTCTGTTGTGCCTCGCCTTTTCCTTCCTTTTTTTTTAATTTTAAGATTAGCCAATAACCCAGCATTGCCCGGGTATTTATTTATAGGAGGAAAATGTCCAAACTAAACGTAATTTCTAACGTCGTATTTTTTCCCCTTACCAGAGGGAGCTCTCTTGTGGAATACTGTGAAGCCATTGTCATATCAACTCCATTATGCTGTACAATAGAAGCCATTTTAAGGCCCAACAGGCTGTATCCTAACAGAACACACACCCTGTGGGGGTTTAGGGTATTTGTTTTCAGAGACTAAGCCATCTGTGTACCAAGTTTGGTTGAAATTGCTCGAGGTGTTCCAGATTTATGCTGGAACACACACACACACACACACACAGACAAAAGTTTGGTTAATTTTTTAAAAACCATTAACTAGTATGATTTTTCATTACAGCTTGAGTTATTATATTTAATCAGGATATCTGTAGATTCTAAACTTTAATCACAAACAAGAATATGGCTTACTATATAACCTGTTAGAGGAATGTGATATTGAATGCTTCTTTCTCATTTAAGATTATCCCTTTTCAACAGTTGATCATAAGTTTATAAAGCATATCATTCCCTTCCACATTCTTCTCATCCTATCAAATAGTCTTGGAGAGTGTATTAATGAGAATAATGCTTGTGGTCTCCAATTACCTACTTAATGCTGTCTGTTAAAGACTAATGGCCAGCTTTTTTCAGTTCCATTTTTTTTAAAAAAAGAGAATAACCAAGATCCTTTATCTTGCTACGGGATAAAAAGTAAAATTGCCAGTAGTTTATTTTTTATGGGAGGGGAGAAGAAAGAGAGTCATAAATAATGAAGTCTTCTGGGATTATATTGTAATTTAGTTCTTCCTGCTCACAAATGGAAAACTTCTCCTCCATGACTTTCTCACACTCAGCAGAGTTGCTGCAAAACCTTGCAAATGCCTTCTTCAAAGCAAAAAGGTATGTAATGGCTGGATGGAATTTCACTTTCCTGAATATCCATTAGGTTTGGAGACAGGCTAATTACATGCCTGTCTTTTGGTGAGAAGATATTAAGTTTTAAATTCTGAGGCACCTCAAGGTTGTGGAAATCCAATCAATTTTATCAGGCTACTAGGCTCAGTTGATTACACTGAGAAAAAACAGGACTAGTTACTTTAGCAGAAGTTTAGCTGAATTCTTGCAATTGATGAACTGCTGCCATCTGTTCTATTGACCCTCATTAATTTATTGTACTGCCTGTTATTTCTTACCTAGGGCTGCGTATAGGATTTTTGTTTTTAGTTAAATGCCCATGCTACCAAGGTCAGAAGAGAACTGTATCTGGTTGTCATTTGCTAAATTAAATAGGGAACATAGAATTAGTTATTAAAGCCATAATTGCACTTTACTATTTTAGGTACATGGACTTAATATCTATAGCTGGGAATGAAGATGAAAGGCACATATCAGGCTGGTATGAAACATGTCATAACTTTTACTGTCTGTAATTTTCATTAGCCTGGCTGGAAAATGTGAAGAATATGGGGCATGTTTAACAATTGAGTTTATGCAGAAACAATTCTTGATGAACTTTTTTTCTGGCTACTAAGGACAAAAGCCTACTCAAATGACAAAATTCAGAAGAAAGCCAAAGACCTTGTTCTTGTTTTCAAAACTCCTATAAGCTAACATCATTTCTAGTAAGGAACATTATCATTTTAGAAAAACTGTAACAGATACTAGTATTCTGACCAAAAGTGCTGTGCTGCAAAAGTGCTCTACAGAACAAATTAGCTGCAGTTGATTTAATGGTTTCCTTGTTCCAGAAAATTGCTTTTCATAATATACTAATACATTTTTGTTTTCAGGCTGTTTAGAAATGTAGTTCAAATGAACACATTTCTAATAGCCTTGATTGCCAATCCTCTATTGGCTTCTTAAATCTCCAGACCAATCACATTAAAAAATAAAAAATCCCTATATAAATAATAGAGAAGTGCTGAAGAATAAGAAAATGCTGTCTTGGACCATTGTGTTGCATTAATACTAGGGGCTCTGTTTTCAGGATGACTAAGACCAAAAAAAGCTTTATTAACAAGATGATGACTCTCAACCTTTCAACGCTATACTGCTACATTTTCAAAGATTCCAAGCAGCTTACTGAAATATCTTACTTTCTTACTTTAAATAAAAAAGATTTAAAAATAAAACTGCTGAATATAAATTTAATTTACCTAATTCATTACTGTTTTGGAATTGCATGTTGCACCTCCAAATGTCTTCCTGAAGAGCCATGTCTTCCTTTTATTCCTCTTCATGTGTGACTTTTAAATTTATTACATTGTCTCAATCCAGAAAGACCATCATTTGGAGTTTAAACCCACAATAAGCTTTATTTACAAATTCTGCTGAACAGTTCTGATTTGGGGGAAAAAAAACAAAGCTAAGATTCTGCTTGAGGTTGCATCAGGATCTAAGGAGGGGATGTGTGTTTTTCTTTTCTTTTATATGATATACAAATTATTCTCGTATGAAACTACTACATTCTAGTATCTAGTTGATTGTTTGGCTGACATAGACTGTATATAGAGAATCTGTATTTTTGCAAAACAATCAGTGAACCCAACTAGTATGGTCCACAATGGGATTCATTGGCTCCCTAACCATAATTTGAATGGCTTGGATCAAGATCATTTTCTAGGACTTTCTGCATCCATATTACACTGCCAATCATGGTAATTCTAGCTGAGGAGCAAAAAGTCTTATTTTTATGTCCTGCAAATAAGAACAAAGAACCTGAGGCAAGATAACAGGAGATGATAGAAAGATGTATGCTTGCCTTCCTCCTGAATTATTTTAATTGAGCTTATGTAAGTGAACATGCCTTTATTTAAATAGCTCCAGGTAGCAAAGAATGCTGTATAATCTAAAATATCTTTTCTGGCTTTGGTGGTAGTGTGTTAACAGAAGACGTCAAGGAAGAAACACTGTGCTCACTCACCCCTGGAGTCATAGGATTTGTAGTTAATGATATTTGTTCTGTCACTTGGAAAGGAAGGCCCTTGTGGGAGAAAAGCCAAGAGCTAAAGGGCTGAAGATGTAAAGCTGTGAAATGATGGAAGGAGCAAGCACCTTTGACTTTTTCTTGTATCACCCAAAGCTGCTGACTCTTAAGTGGATTGAAGGGATAATGTTCCAGCAGAAATTATTTTGTGTGCTATGCTGATTTCAGGAAAGAGGAAAAACTTTGCATTTCCCTGTTTTGCTTTCACCAAATAACAGAACTTCAAAGTAGAAATAGCAGGAAAATAGGATCTTCCCCAGGCAATATCTTTTTTAGTGAAGTTCTGCAATAAAAATGGCTCTGCCATTTTTTTTTTAGCTTGGTTACCTAAATGCAAACATACCATTTGAATTTTCTATTCAGCAAATATAAAGTGAGCTTGAGCAATGTTTGTTTACTGCTTCTGCATTAATACAGGGAAACCTGGCAATTTAATAGTTTAAATGTTATTTTAAAGTTTTTAAAGTGACATTATCACACAGTTGACAGCTACATCCCACTGTTCTCATGACAACCTTAATCAAAGATGAATTACTGGTAACGGCTTTTCCTGTGCAGACTGAGAACTGGTTCAACATATTTCCTCTTTGTATCATCTAAGTACCATGAATGATACATTGCCTGTGTTATTGACACCCCTATACTTCTAACATAGTTTCTTCCCCTATTGGACTCCTGTGTGAGAAATCATTTCCTAAATTGGCTGAACTGAGGAAGATACAACATCTGGAGAATATCAGGATTCATGCCACTGGTTCACTTAAAATATGTTTCACAACATTGTACAACTTTTCAATTCTCCCAAGGGTTTTGGAGATGCCTGTTACAGAATTCATCCATTTGCTGAAACTGAACACCACTCAAAGGAAAAAAAAAAACCTGGCATGCAAGACGTTTTTAAAACATAGATGGTCCATAGAAGATCATATAATTAATCTTGCTTTTATTAAAGCAACCAAGCTGAGAATGTTCTTTGTTATGAAAACTTTGCATTATTTTAGCTACTAACAGTTCAGTTTGCTTGGGCTACGTCAGATCTTGTTTCTACTATGATGTATAGAATAAACCAGAGTGGACAGTATTCTCATCAATTCTTATACTTGATTTTAGGTGAGATAAGCTATCTAGTGGGATGTGCTAAAAAGTACTAAAAAACTGAATGTCAGCATTTATATCATTTTATTGTTGAGATTTTCCATTTTAAAACAGTGAGATTCACTTGAATGAAGACCCAAGTATATCATTTTGTTCAAGCATTTACTGTATCTTTTGTATTGGATTTAGGTTGGATATAAGGTTGCTTCAATGATAATTGTAAGTTTGGGCATAGTAATTCTTCTCCACTGCTATTTGGTATATTCTAATATTCACAAATTTTGGGATATTCTAGCAGAAGACAATGAAAGAGAAGCCAAAGGAGCAGAATGGGACAGGAAGTCATGCTTTTAAGAAAGTCATCTTCCACAACAAGCTTTATTAGGTCATGACCTGCACTAAATTATAACCAGGTAATCTGGGATCACATATTCTAAACCAAAATATGTGGTACATTCAAGTTTATACATTGCTGCTTGAATCTTTAAAAGATCCCTGGATCTTTAAAACTAGTGGCACTAAGGTACCGCACAGAATAGAATTTAATATCTGTTTTCTTTTAATTTGAATTGAAGCTTAACCATATTTTCAACTGGAAAATTGTGAACATTTTAGAACAAGCTAAATCCAAAAATGCTAGGGAATTTCTAAAAGCTTGGCCATCTGGAATCAGCCATCAGTAAACATACAGAGATAAACCACATTTACATACCATTCAAATAATACAATAAAAAAGCTAAGAAGGAAACAAAAAGACTAGAATAAATGCTTACCAGCAGCCTACATTATGATAAACAAGGATTAACACCAGACAAAACTTCAAATAGAAAACAGTACCATTATCAAGGGATTGCCAAAGCGAAAACCACATCTCCACCAACACAGGCAGGACAAGCTACTCTATATAAGCAGTAAGGAAACCCCACACTCACTAGCACTGATGATGTTAACAAGTTGTATAGTAAAACATCTGCAAGCATACAACAAGCTCAAAGGACTTCACATTTTTATCTTTTAATGCAGCATCATCACCTTACTTAATTAAAACCTCATGTAATTCTTTATTCAAAATGCATATTTTATTTATTTATGTATTTATTTATTTCTTATTTATCAAATTTAGTCATTGCCTATCTCACTTCCAAATGACTCTGGGTGGTTTACAGATTTTAATGAAAATAAAGGTTTAATGCTATAATTTGTGTCATCTATTGAAAAAGGAGAAACAAAGAACATAACGAATAATAAAGTATTAAAATAAGCTTAGAGGGAAAAAATCTTCCTAATTCCAATTTTTTATTGGTTCTATCTACGCATATATAAGAAGAGATGATATATGGAATTAGTGAACAAAACCAGTTTCTCCCTTCATACATAAATTCCAGTGGAATACTATTTAATTATATTACTTAACTTAATTCATCTTCTGCTTGATCTTAGTGGGCAAAAATAACAAAATAGAAGTTTCTATGTTTCAAAAAAAAATCTATGCATTTTGATGAATAGTGAGTTTTAGTCAGATAAACATTCAAGTTCGGGAACTGCATTTTGAAGACATCTTTTAAAGCATCAAAACCTTGATACTTCTTGAAATTGAGTTCTTCCAGGTGATGGGAGATAAATGCCCAAATGTGTTAATTGAAAGATGGAATCAGTAAAGATATTTAAGCAAACGGTCATCCATATATAACTTCCAACTGGGTTGTTACTTCTTATTCCTGAACTTTCCAACTTTCTTTATCAAGACTACAATCCATATCTGTAAACGTTATCTAATGAAAGTATAAAATAACAAAGCAATTCATTGTTGCCTGTTATAATAGTGAGGGTCCAGAACAAGCATCTAAAAGAATTGAAAACAATGACTGAAGCTAGCTAGATGGGGAACTATCAATTCAAACTGAGTTTAGAATTCTATTTGAAAAGTTGCACTAATGTATCAAAACTCTGGGGTACAATTTCTATACTATGTAATACTATACAATAAGAATGTTAAGTAGATCTATCATCCTGTTGTTTTCAGCTGAATGAGGAAATTGTGTGAAATTAATAAGGAGTATTTACCCTTGTCTTGACCTCAAGGAGGTGATTTTTGGAAAGGGTGCATTGCAGAGTGTAGCAAAGGAAAGGTACATCTCAATCCAATCTCATAAACCTGCATTTCAGTTTTATTTTTCTACATGTTGTAGCCCTGCTACATATTTTAATTTGAAACATATAAATGTTTTATAATAATTAGACACCTGCTATGTAATTTGGACTTGATTCTTTGATTAATCCAAATTGCATTTTTTTTACCTCAACACCAATAATTCTGAGTGGAATAATATGTGAAACCTCAAAACTATTGCAGATTAAATTTAGGCAGAGCTCTACATGTGTATCAAACATGTGAGCAAAACAAATTCCACATAAAAACTTGAAAGTGCTACCTTTGCTACATCTTTTTCTCATTTCTGATTTTTGTTACAGAAGTGAAAATGTAATGTCTCATTAGTTGGTTGAGTGTATATGACTTAATGGATTCACGCGTTTACTGAAGCAACCAGAAGCATCTGGCTCCATAATGCGGTTATACTATTCATAATTAATTTAAAGGTAAGCTAGTTTCCCTTGTTTGAAATGCCTGCTTTATAGTGGCTTTCTTTTAAGCCTTTGAAGATTAACATTTGTAATATCTTGCGGAAGAGCATACCTGCGGCCACATCTATCTTTTTTTGTTTCATTTTTGTTTTAACCAAGCAATTTATTTATTAAGCCCAAACATTCAGTCTTGTCTTTTGAGAGCAATATTATTTCTGTTGAAGTTACTGACTACATTTTTTCTTTATGAGCTTTTTCTTTTAAAAATGATGTCAATGCAGTTTCCATTCTTGCTGATACTAAACAAGCACACTGTGTATCTTCCTGAAAGGAGAACCAAATGTTTCCTAAATAATATACATTTAAATGGAGCACCCATTTAAATCAGGTGGTGATAGGGTGTGTAATCTTTCTTTGTGGAGAAAAGGTTCATCTTAAATGCAGAGTCCCAAATGTGCTTTTTCAATGGACTTTCTGGTTTTTCCTTTGAAGATGTTTCGCTTCTCATTCAAGAAGTTTCTTTAGCTTCTTCTTCTGAAGCTTCTTGGATGAGGAACGAAATGTCTTCAAAGGAAAAAAACAGAAAATCCAGTTGCCTCTTGAAAAAGCACCTTTGGGACAACCATGACCTGGATGACTGAGAATCTCCATAGACACTTAAATGCAGAGCTGTTTTTCTTTGGACTCATAATTTTGGTACTAATGGTTTCCCACTATCATGGATCAAGAAGAAGAAACCATCCAGAATATATTTCCCAAATACGCCTTTTTATTAAGGAAAAAGGTGTAGGTTGAAAATACAACACACCATTGTTTGATTATGTTTTAATCTCTTGGTTCATTCATTTTCATTGGGAAACATTCCTGATTGTTGGATTCTCATAGGCCAGGAAAGAGATATATAGTAGCTGAAAAGAATAGAAAAAAAGATCTGTTTGCTATTTGACTACAAAAATCCATCTGCATAAGTATAACATGTTTTGTCCTCTAATGCAGTGGTCTCCATCCTTGGCAACTTTAAGACCTGTGGACTTCAACTCCCAGAACTCTGGGAATTGAAGTCCACAAATCTTAAAGTTGCCAAGTTGGAGACCACTGCTCTAATGAAACACACAGGTATGTTGTTCTGACAGTGCTTTATGCTAAGAACATTCAAAATATTCCCAGAGTCATACATTAGCTTTGCGGGCTGAGGAACTCTGGGAGTTGAAGTCCACAAGTCTTAAAGTTGCCAAGGTTGGAGACCATTGCTCTAATGAAACACACAGGTATGTTGTTCTGACAGTGCTTTATGCTAAGAACATTCAAAATATTCCCAGAGTTATACAGAGCAGACAACAACTGAGATAACATCTAGTCTGGAAAGGAACATCCATGTATTCACTGAGGTACATCATTGATTTAATGTCACAAAACATGTGCAAACCATATTGGACTTTAAGCACAGCTCAATACTTCTTCGCTTATAACCAGCAAACATGTGTGCTCTTTTAAATTATTATTACATTTTTCTCCAAGGAACTAGTTTTCTTCCTGTGTTTTATTGTTAAGGAAATGTCCTAGGAAGTCACCATTTTTCAAGTTTTCTAGTCACCTCAGGGACAAAAGGTAGGCAGTTTAGTGGTGCAGAGCAATCACTGGCTCAGTTGAAGTAGCCAGTAAATTGCTGAGGTCAGTCTGAAACCAGCTAAAGTGCTCTTTCCAAAATGGACTGGGACACTGGACACAGCATAACAGAGAAAGCAGCAGGAGAAAAGTGTCCTTGGTTTTGCTTGAAGGGATTAATAGAAAGCAAATCATCCAGTTCTAGCCTACTGTTCTGGTGCAAGGCAGTCCATTCAAGCTCCTAGACTTTCTGCCATTCAAAACACAACATATATTTACCAAAAAAAAAGGGGGGGGGGAAGAGAAATTGGACTACAGAGAGACTACCTACTACCTCCCCCCCATTCTTCAAGGTTGTTCTGTCTCTCTTTTTAATTAGTTAAAATGATTCACTAAGCATTCATTAAGGTAATGGAAACACTAGCAATTCACTTTCTGACCAATGTTTAAATGTGATTTATGACTTATGTGCAGTTCTAGCAGGTTTTACACAGAGAGAGAGAGATGGGATACAAGTAGCATACGTCTTAGACTGTAGCTTTCCGCTTCTAAAATTCCTGCAGCTGATGAAAAGAAACCTCTCTTCCCTCCCCACCTCGTACACACACACAGAAACACAGAAATAGACACATTATAGCTTATAGCTAAGCTTTAGATCCAGGCTCGGCATTAGATTACACCACTATCTGGTAGCTGACAAGGCTTTAGAGCTATTTTTCTCCATCCTATTGTGCATTTGTTTGCTTTTATCTTTCTTTAAACATACCTATGACCTTCGTTATAAAATTCTGAAAATGGTTGGTCGTGATGTAACTGATACACTCTTGTGTGCCAGTTTTAGGTTGGCCAATTATCCTGATTTGCATAATTTCAGAACAATTTATCATCCAAATGTAATTCAATGTCAAACTAACTCACATAAAACAAACCTTCCCTATGCACCAGGTTAATCTCCTTTGCTGCCAAACTCCTCCAGGCTGTGATAGAGGAGTCTCTCCCTCCCATGAGCGATGCTCTTCCATCATTTGGACACTGTGTTGTAGCCATTTACACAGGATTAATTCTATTTGTTTTTGGAGATTTATCACTGGAGATTCTATTTCTGTGGAAGTTGCCGCTTTGCCCCCTGCCCTACCAAGGCAGTTTATCATGACTTTGCTGTACTGCTCTGATTCTGCTTATCCTTTAATGATCTGTGTGACTAAGTGGAAAAGCCACAAAAGGAAGTTAATAAAGCAAGCTTTGCTTCCTGGGTTGCTTCCTGTTTAAAGTAAGCGCCTTTTGATCTGTGAGCCAATTTTTAAAAAATTCTGGTTGCAGTTCCACACAACCTTACATTTCCCAATTGCTGCCAAAGAAAATATTTCACTCCCTTTATCCCTCAAAGTAAGCTAAAATCCCATCATTTTCTTTTTCTAGGTGTGTTTACTATTAACATGGATTTAAATGGAATTTGCTAGATAGATGGTCACTCTTTTTTTCATTGATTCAACTCTTTCCCCCTCACCAACATAAAGACATTTTGGATCGATTCAACAATTGATAAATCTAATAGTATTGCGGAGATTGTTTCCAGAAACAAGCTGTAGATAAAAGATACATAAAAGACCGATTATAATAATATAAAGAACACAAAATAAACATGGCATCTTGTAAGATCATGTAGCCCTACCAGTTTTAATTCTTCTCACTATGTCCAAATAAATGTTCTAAAGCTGTAGACTGAAGTGTTCTGTACATCCAACTATTAACCAAGAATCCAGATGAATATAAAATTTAACAACAACAACTGAAGCACTACTTGAATACTATTTACTTCACAAAAGTCATCATTAGCAATTGCAAAGAACAGCTTTATTTGGAACAGTGTACATGTTTCAGGAACAGTTCCTTTAACACCATAAAGCAACATCAACAGCCTATCAGCCTAGATCCTTGGGAAGGACTGGATAGTGACAAAAATGTGAAATCCAGTCAAAACATCTGGTTTATTGTGCAAAAAGCCATAATAATCACCATCACTTCATTACAAAAGGCATCTTTACTTGGATCAGTTTACATCCTACAAAGATACTTTTTAACACCATCAAACAACTTCTACCTATGCTAGATCTCTGGAAGGATGATCGGTGGATAAAAAAGCCAAATCTAGTCTAAATATGTGGCTGACTGTGTGATAAATCATATTAATAGTAATGCCAGGAAAAAGGATCCCAGCCTGCATTTAACTCAGATTTTAGGTGACATCATTATAGCAAATATATTTTGTTCTTTTTATCTCATTGTCTCTTGGGGTCACAGTTTTAGAATCAGATTCATAGAGTTGGGAAAGGTAACTTTGGAGGTCATCTAGTTTACCCCTGTGCCCAATGCAGGAATCCTCAGACCACTCCAGACAAATGGATGTCCAATCTTTTCTTGAAAACTTCCAGTGACGGCGGTATTTATGACTTAAGTCAAAGGTGTCAAATTCACTTTGTCACGGCAGCATCATATGATGTATCAGGACTTCCCCCCCCTTCGCTAAAATGGGTGTGAGCGTGGCCAGCACGTGACGTATCCAGCCCATGCGCCGGCAGTTTGACAGCCTCGACTTAAGGAGACAGACAGTTCCACTGCTTAGTAGCACTCAATAGCACTGAGTCCCCTTCGGGGAAAAGGGCAGCATATAAATGCAATAAATTCAATTCAATTCAATTCATGGTCAGAAATTCTTCCTCATTTCAAGTTTGAAATCTCTTTCCATAAAGTGTCCACCTTCCACTGATTTTTCTCCTACTTTTGGCATTAAGGAGAATAAATTCACACTTCCTTCCTTGGGCAGCCTTTTAAGTATTGGAATGTCTTTAAGTCAGAAATACTCTTTTAAGTTCTTTATGACATTTAGCTACCAAGCCCTTCACCTTCTTTACATCAGGGCCAGATCCAATCCCAACAAGGGGTCTAAGAAAGAGGCCACTTCAGAAGACTTCAGGGAAAGTGCTGAGTGAAGGGCAGGAAGTATAAATTTCTCTTCCTGGAGCAAAGGCATTCCCATTTTTGAGTGTTTGCGATTCAAAGATTTTTTTTTAGAATCACCACAAGTAAACAATTCCTTGTAAGGAACAACTACCCGGCTTGCCAGAAACTCTGACCATTTATTCCCTGAATGTTTGGTTGAGGAAACTTATTTTTAATCAGGATCAGCTGAAAATCATGATGCAGGGACAGGTTTAACACATAGCCTACTAAGAAATCCAGAGCTTTCACATCTGTACTATTGTTGAGCCAAGTTTCACTTAACTATACATCTGATTCTTTTTCTTCCTAAGAGCAGAATCCTATATTTCTCATTTTGAAGTATTAGAAAAACCTGTATTAATTAGAGAAATGGGATGAACCAGAATGCCTCATCCAATTATGCCCTCATTATAAGTCTTCAAATTTCTGGGTGGAAGGTGGTGAAGAGATCTCCAGCTTGAGAAAAGTATTAGTGAAAAAGTTAGGTACAGTACATTAGGATTATCAAGCAAGGAATGAATGAAGAATCACCATTTGAGAAAGCAGTAATGTGACACATAGGAAGTGGATTAGAAGGCAGGTGAGCACATTTAAAGTTTTGAGATCATATCACATCATGGATATTTTCTAATGAATTTCCTACAGGATTTTAGCAATGAAACCAGTAATCCTGACAGATCATGTTCCATTGTGTTCAAGCAGATGCTAGACAAGATCTACCAATTTTGTTGTATACAATGACAACAAAGGCTAGTAGGTTGCTTTTATTTGAGTTTCTTCAAGTCATAATTCTATTATTCTACTTGAGTAGAACAGTACCTTTCTGAATACACTTGCCCGGAACAGATATCTGCATGTTCTAATGCAGGGATGTCAAACTTAAGGTCCATGGATGGGATGTATCACGTGCTGACTCTTCCCCCCCACCCAGTTTAGGGAAGGGGAAAAAAGTCCCAATACATCATATGATGCCGCAGTGACACTGTGAATTTGTTCTAATGGGTCTTTGGTGCTTTCCCACCTTAGTTGGGGTTTTTTTTTTTTTGCAGGCATTTCATTGCCCAAACTAGTTAACATCAGCATTGCTAGTAAATAATGGGTTTACTTCAGTATTGGGGATGGTGGTTTTAGAGAGTATTTGGTTAGGCTGTTTATTGTTGGCTTGTTTTGTAGTTTTTTTTATTGTGGTATTGTTTACTTGATTGTTGGTCTGATGTTAATCTTGGAGTTAATCTGTACTCATCTGGGTACATCTGTATTGCTGGTGGAAGGGTGCTTAGGTCTTTTGGTTCCCCTTTGGCTTGTTGATTGTCTCTTTTACTTAATGTATAGATACTGTTTGTGTCTATGTATCTATTGATGGCTAATTTGCTAGAGTTCCAGGCTTCTAGAAATTCGCTAGCATTTTTGGACTTAGCTTGATCTAGGTTTCCCAATTTGAACTATGGCTAACTCTGTCCATATGCATTTTCTGGTATTCAGGAAAAAAATAGCCATACTGTGGCTGTGATACTGTATATATCACATCATTAGAATTGTATCCAAATATCTGCTGAAGCTAATCCAAAATATTTTATTTTATTATTTTAAATAACATGTTATCATTGTTACATATATAAAAGTGTTGTACAAATCATTGGTGAGATATAATATGTTCCAGCTGTTATCTTAAAAAACTTCTTAACTTTTCTCCATCTAACATCTGTAACCATTTTGCCCAAGAAGAGATATGCTGATCTCTGAAACAAATTTAAGAACATGTTTATTGCAAAAAAAAAATTGCAAATTTTTCTTTGTAGTAAAAAGGGAATTCAACAAAATCAATTGAATAATTATCATTTTAGAATAGTCTAAGCATCTATTCAAATACACATCATTTTATGTCATGTATTATTTCTCCCTTTACACACAAACACACACATACACCACACACACACACACACACACACACACACTTTCCACTCTCATAACAATGTGTGGCTAGTTAATTTGACGAAGTGCATCTTTCTCAATTTGCAATCTCTTTCACACTGTTAGTAACATTTGATACTGAAATACTTTAAGATTCTTACTTAGCTGACTTGGACTTTGCCTCTAACCAGTTATTAATAAAATAAAGTAAGTAATAATTAAAATACACTTAATAATTGCCAGAGTGTACAAAGTGCGACTATTATTTTGAGATAACCCAGGAGCAAAATACAGGACACAGATGTTTGTCTTACAAACAATGGCTTATATAGAAGACTTCTATATACAAGGCATACAGTATATGTATGAGAGGCGCCTTCACATAGCTTCTCTTATGTAGACAGCTTCTTAAAATAGCAATAACTCGGCTTCTTAAAGCAGCAATACCTCTGCTGACACATACTCATTTCATCATCTTACATTGGCTGGTCTGCTTTAAATCATCATTACCCTGACAATAATGTTTTAATTAAATAATAAGATTCATTATTAATAATAAATTAAATAATAATAAATTTGAATAAGCTACATATTTTGAAGACAGACATTGTATCTGGCGCAGTGATTAAAATGCAGAATTGCAAGTTAATTCTGTTGACTGCCAGCAATTTGATCTTCACCGGCTCAAGGTTGATTCAGCCGTCCATCCTTCCGAGATCGGGTAAATGAAGACCCAGATTGTTGTGGGAAATACACTGATTCTGTGAACCACTTAGAGTGGAAAGAAAGAAAGAAGTTACACACATTATGGAAGACTTCTGGTAATTCTCCTCTGCTTTCTCCCTTTCCCTCATTCTGTATACCTATTTTATAATTAAGACTCTCAAGTATTTTTATTTATTTTTATGCTGCTTTTTTTTTTTTTTTTACAAATAACTCAAAGTAACACACCTAATATTCTTTCTTCCTCCTAATATTCTTTCTTCCTCCTACTTTCCCACAGAATTAGGTTTTATTTGGAAAATTTATATAGCCGCCTACTTACTCACAGCAGTTCTAGGCAGCTTACAGAAAGTAAAAATACAACGTAGAAGAAATAAAAATACTAAAACAATAAAATAATAACCCCCACCCACCCTAAAATACACTAAAATGCAAGATTAAAAATATCATTTCACGTGCCATTGCATTTAGCAATGCAATGTTTGTTTGTTTATATCCTGCCTTTATTATTTTTACAAATAATAACTCAAGGTAGCTAATGTATCCAACACACCTTTCACCTCCTATTTTCTCCACAACAACAGCCTTGTGTGTGGTGGGTTGGACTGAGATAGAGGACTGGCCCAAGGTCACCTAGCTGGTTTTCATGGTTAAGGCAGGACTAAAATTCATGGTTTCCCAGTTTCTAACTTGATGCCATAATAACTACACCAAATTCATCATTGTACTTTTCCTTTCCCCATAAGCAGTTAAAGTATTCTTAATACACTAGTTATCTATATTGTTATCTATTTTTGTTGTTTTATTTACATCCACAAAAATGAATTATTGTCAATCACATCATAGCAACAGCACCTAAATATACATCCTTTCACAATGCAGTTTACAGGGTCAACGTATCGCCTCCAACAATCTGGGTCCTCATTTTACCAACCTCGGAAGGATGAAAGACTGAGCCAATCTTGAGTCAGTGAGAATTGAACTGCTGGCAGTTGGCAGAATTAGCCTGCAATACTACATTCTAACCACTGCACCACCACACAGCTCAGATGCATAAAACAATATGAAAAAGTAGCTTAAGGTTATAGAGTGGTATAGAAATTTGCAGATAATTTAGAGAATCAAACTGCTGGCAGTTGGCAGAATTAGCCTGCAATACTGCATTCTAACCACTGCACCATCATGGCTCATAATATATTTTTCCCTAACCCTGCCTTCTTCTGTACTCTTGCACAAAGGGTGTATCTATGCCTTAACACTCTGAACATTTCTTGCTAAGTTTCAAGGTTCTTTTTTTAACTGCAGACTGATCTTTTTTTTCTTTCTCTTTTTGCCTCTAAAGCTTGTTAAACTTTTTCTTTTATTATTATTCTCATGAAAACTAAAATAGAGAAATCACTGCTAGCTTGTAGGCTCCTACAAATCTCCCTCTGATCCTTTCCACTTAAATACAAGAAAGTACAGGGATGACACATAGGCTGTTGCGAGGAGATCTTGAAAGATTACACTTATCCTTCAGAAAGAAATGAATATCCTTGCTGCAAGCAAGCACAGCTGTGCCTGCCCTAGATTTTGTTTTTCTGTAATTTATATATTTCATATGAAAGACGGCAGGAGAGAGTAGGGCAGACGGACCCACTTTTTAAATTTGCTGAAAAAACCCTTGGCTAAGCCAGGTTGAAGAGGAAATGCATCTACCTTTCAATATTGCGGAGATGGACAGACAGTAAAGATAAGGGTTAACTAGAGAATAGAGTCAAGCAACAATAAATCCAAATACAGGTAGTCCTCAACTTATGACCACAATGGAATCCCAAATGTTTGGTTGCTATTTGAGAAATTTGTAAAGTGAGTTTTGCCCCATTTTATGACTTCTCTTGCCACATTTGTTAAGTGAATCACTGCAGTTGTTGAGTTAGCAACATGGTTGTTAAGTGAATCTGGCTTCCCCATTGACTGCTTGACAAAAGGTTGTAAAAAGGTGATCACATGACCCCCGGACACTGCAATCATCATAAATATGGACCAATGGTCAAGCATCCAAATGTAAATCACATGACCAGACAATGGTCTTAAGTGTGGGAAATGGTCAAAAGTCACTTTTTTCAGCGTTGTAACTTCAAACGGTCACTACATGAACTGTTGTAAGTCAAGGATTACCTGTAGTTCTTTTTCATTTTTCTGGAGATGTGGAATATCAGCTTGAGAAAGAGGCTTAATGGAAAAGCAATGTATGTAAAATGTCAATGGCCTCCAAGAACTTTTCCATCGGAAGTTGCCTCTAGCTTGGCTCTTATCTGGATATTAATGTTTGTTAATGTTTAATAAATTTATATGCTGCCCAATCCCGAAGGACTCCGGGCGGCTTACATAAAAACAATTTAAAAGAATACTAAAAAGTTTAAAAAGTAGAAGACAAGGCAAGTTAAAAGACACAACATGCACTCAACCTTAGTGGGGCTGGACCTCATTCAAGAGGTCAACAGCCCCAGGCTTGCCGGAAAAGCCAGGTCTTAATAGACTTTCGGAAGGCCGCAAGGGTGGTCAGGGTCCAGATCTCTGGGGGTAGATCATTCCATAGGGCCGGGGCAGCTACAGAGAAGGCCCTCCCCCGAGGCCACCAAACGACATTGTCTAGTTGATGGCACCCGGAGAAGGCCCATCCTGTGAGATCTTATCGGACGCTGGGAGGTATGTGGCAGAAGATGGTCCCGTAGATATCCAGGTCCTAAGCCATGTAGGGCTTTAAAGGTGATCCTCCCATTTAATATTCTACTCAATATTCCAGAAATAGATATAGTGATGATACCATTTAGAGAACAAAGATTAGGAATAAGGATTAGCAAATGAAGGAAAATGTCAACTTTGGGGACCAGTTTTCTCCTCCAGTCAATTTTTAAATACCAACCAATTTTAAAAATTGACAAGTCAAAGCTGGGGAGTGGTGAAGCTGTATTTTAAAAATGGGCTTTGGGCTAAAGAATTCCTTCAACGTTTAAGAAATATTGCCTTTTCATAGTATTGGTGGGCTCTTTGTAGTGTAGCTTCTTCTCTGGCGTTTCTTAAAATGTTTCACCTGACGGTTCCAAAAAAAACCCCAGGGATCCAAAAAGAAAAAGGAAAAACCACAAGAAACCTCAGATGCTTTTGGATAAAACAACTTTGGGACAACCATGACCTGGATGATTGAGAATCTTCATAGACATTCCCCACTGAAGCACGATTTCATGCTTTTTCCTCTGCTACCTTTTATTTGCCTCATTCTTTAGCCAATATATTTGTACAGTAGACTGAGAAAGAATTGCACACAAACCTCTGATCTTTAGGCACTGTCCAACCATTTAGAACATATTTTCTAAATATCCAACATGTGCTTGATGATATCTAATCATGCTAATTGGACCCAAGGTACCTTTCTCTTTCCTTGAGCTTGGGCAGGTTAACCTAACAATTGGAAACCAGATGGTTTTAGTTCTTGCCAAGTTCTTCCTGCAGGAATGGAATGTGAGGATTTTGCACACAATGGCTTATGGCAAATATTTGCACTTAATTATCTGCAGCACACACCTCCATTCCCAACTGAGGCCAAGATAAACAAGAGGGTTTTTTTGTCTTAGGAGGGACTCAGACTACCCTGCTAATAAAAGGCCCACATGAGCATTTGAAGATATTATGCAATTTTAATCAAATTAGAATGATTAAAATGGAGAATGAGAACTGAACATTTTAAATAAATAATTACGATGATTAAAATGGAAAATGAGAACTGAACATTTTTAATAAATAGTTATGTTGTGCAGTATCCATTCATAAAAGAGATGTAATGATGCATTATAAACTCTGGGAAAATGTGATCAGCATAGCAAAGAAATGTAATGAAATGATTGTTTAAACAGTGTAAAGCTAATGTTGTAATGATTATTTCCCAGTGAGCTAGGCATGGAACTCATTATACTGACTGTGCTTTATCAGTGATCTTGCCAACAACATCTGGCCATTGGCTCCATTTTCTTTTAATGTGATTAATTTAATATAATTGTCAAACAATGTGGGTCCCTAAATAAATGAAGTCAAAGGTGAATGGAGGCAACTATCGAAGCAGGCTACTGTTCTCGGGTTGGTTTGTTGAACTTTCCAGATATATTGGATTGAAGGTAGAACTTCAGTGTGATGTAGGAGGGTATATTTCCTTCACTCTTACAGATTAAAAAAGAAACTCACTGTAGATATAGCACCACGGCATGTCAAAACATACATTTCTATAAATAATGAATGTTAGCAGATTCTTGCTGTAGCCTGCTCAAGATTTATTTACTGTATGTGAGATTATGGAGAGAAACCTCTTTGAAAGTTGGTAGGAAAGATTCCAACTTCTCTTTATGTAAGTGTCTAGGAGTATGGTAATAATGTTTAAACTGTTTTTCTGGTTGAAAAGTTGTAAGTTTTAGTATGAAAATCTTATCTGTACTTTTGTTTTATGTAAATACATACATGAAAGCTGAGCTATAATTTCTCAGAAGAATTTGGAGGTGGTTGGGTTATTGCTCTTTAAAGAAAATTTATTTCAAGGTTCTTTCCTTGAGTGGCAGGAATGCAGGGAAGACAGAGAAATGAGTTTTAAAATATTTTGCATACATCTGGGAAAAATCACCCATCTTTATGTACGAAAGCAGTTAGTACTTGCCTTCCCAGTACAGATGAGAGGAGAGCATAGCCAGGAGATTCTAATAATAGACCCAATCTCTGGACAGAATTCCAGGTGGTCATCATTGCTATAGTACAGTGATGGCAAACCTATGGCATGCGTGCTGGAAGTGGTCCACAGAGCCATCTCTCCAGGCATGTCAGCCGTCGGCTGTTGCTCTTTTGGTTTCCAGAAGAGTTTATCTTTGTGCGTGTAAGTGCCAGTGGTGGGATTCAAATAATTTAACCACCGGTTCTCTGCCCTAATGACCAGCTGGGTAGGCATGGCTTGGTGGTCATGTGACCATGTGGGCATGGCCAACTCAACGTCACTCAGGTCGATGGGCGCTTCGTCTTAGTTGTGACAATGTAATAAGGGTTAACTGGAGAGGCAGTTTCTGTAAGCAGGGCAATAAAGATCAGGCTAGAAACAACACCAGAATGTTTCCTTCCTGCCTTCCTTACAGGATTAGTCCTGCAAAGTGGGAAAAAAACAAAAGGAGGTTTCTTCCAACAACTGGTTCTCTGAACTGCTTAGAAAATTAACAACCAGTTCTCCTGAATAGGTGTGAACCGGCTGAATCCCACCACTGGTATGTGCACAAGAAACTGGAAGACAGGTGGCAGGTGTGTGCACCGGGGAGCTGCTCTTCTAGTTTCTGGTGCTTCACCACTTGAGTGCACCCGCTCCCATTTTGGCACTTAGTGCCGCAAAGGTTTGCCAACACTGCTATAGTACAAGAATGGAGTGAACTCCAGTCTCAACTTTCTTGAGCTGGTAACTGTAGCATGTGGCACATGAAGCTTGGGATGAAGCTTCAGATCACCATGCAGAGCATCTGCACTTGACTTTACTGCCCTGTGTCATTGATATTTACATAACTGTGTGTGTGTGTGTGTGTGTATGTGTGAATGAAACAAGAGGTATACTAAGGTTTGGACATTTTTCAAGAACTAACATAAATCCTAGAGGGCACTTTAAGATTGCTTCAAGTAAAATAAAACCAAACAAAACTCACAATGGTGTTAGGTTGTGACTAGAGTAATTCCTTAATAAGGAAGGCAAAAATATGTGCTTTTGACCCATTTGCATCATGTAAGTTTGTTCTTCTATCACTATTAAATGTATTTTAAAGATCATTGATGCTTTTTCAAGGAAAACCTATAAACTAAAAGTTCCCTAAAATTCTTAAAACATTAATGTTAATTTCTACTTTGACTATGATAATTTACCTATGATGCGTTCCTTTTAATTCAAATTTTCAGAGTGAAATCCACCTCCTCAGATTAAGGTTGATCTTTATCTGATAAAGGGACGTGGTGGCTAAGATGTTGAGCTTGTTGATCAGAAAGGTCAGCATTTCGATGTTTCGAATCCCTAGCACCAAGTAACAGAGTGAGTTCCTGTTACTTGTCCCAGCTTCTGCCAACCTAGCAGTTCAAAAGCATGTAAAATGCAAGTAGAAAAATAGGGACCACTTTGGTTGGAAGGTAACAGCATTCTGTGCACTTTTGGCTTCTAGTGATGCCAGCCACATGACCATGGAGATGTCTTTGGATAGCACTGGCTCTTCGGCTTTGAAACAAAGATTAGCACCGCCCCCTAAAGTTGGGAATGATTAGCACATATGTGCGAGGGGAATCTTTACCTTTACCTTTTATCTGATAGATATCTTTGGCCAGTGTGGTCTAGCAAACTATTAGCTGCTGCAGCCCAATTTCTTGAAACTCCACAGGACAACTATTTTGAGACAAATTATTGGTACAACCAGTGAGATTCATGAATTTCTTGCCATTTTTTGAAAAAAAGATTGATTTAGTTCAGAACTTTTAAAGGCTAATCCATCTCCAACCCATTATCATTCCAAAAAGCTTTCTAAACCCTGATAAGGATTGGGTTCAAATCAAAGCTATAGTAATTTTAGCCTACTGCTGTTTCAAACTTTGGCTGAAACAAATCATTTGGGGTTTACTATCTGGTTCACTTCTCCTACTGAATAGGTTCACCTCATCACTGAGGAAGTGAATTGATTTTCATCTAGCATCTTGTGACATCTAACTTCAGGCAATATTATCTTTTAGGCCAGACAAAGCCTTAATTGACTCAAACCAAGGATTAGGGATTTAGTTTCACAAAATTACAGAGTGAAAATCATCAATCTTTAATTATGTTGCAGTTGCAGATTTTCATGAATGATTTCTAGCAACTTCTATACCTCCCCGAATACTTCACACAGGAAATATTTTATTTTGGCTCAGATTGGTGCCAAAATGAGCCAAAATGGTGCTAAAATTTATGGGGATTATGAACAAACATCTTCTGAACAACAATCACATGTTTCTGCACAGATACAGACCAGGGGTGACTTCTGGTCAGTATTATTGCTGGTTCGCTTATGCGTGTGCTTTGCGTGTGTGCATGCACAGTTCAATGGAACTTGTTCTGTAAATGCGCAGAACTAAAAAAAAATGGCGGCAGCAATAGCGGCAACTGCGGAACTGGTTTGGAGTTGTGTCCAGCCTGGGTTGCTGCTGGTATTGCCGGCATACCACTAGTGATTTGGCCGAACTAGTAGGAACCCACTTCTGATACAGATGGAGAATCAATCATCCAAATATAGCTATACTTATCTTAATTTATTGTCAGAAAATTTAGTTTATGATCAAGAAATTACAATGTTCCTTTTGCAAGACTTAACTTGGACAACCACTATAAGGATTGCCACATTTCTTGCAACTATGTACAGCCTGCAAAAACTGGGTGATGTCTTCTTTTTCTTATTTCCCCAGGTTTAGTTTTTCCCCATGTATTTTAAATTTGAATTTTACTGATGTTTCTCTATTTTAAATTCTGTATTTGTATGTTATTGGTATGGGACTATAAATAAAGATGAATGTAACGTAATTTTGCCTTATTAAAAAAATAAATTCATTTTCTTTAGAATGAAATTTAGTAGTGTTGCCAGGCAAATTGGGACTGTCAGAAATAGCTTAGAAAACTCCCAAATCAATTTAATCACTAATTATGGAAATGGGGAAAAAAAGTATTCCATTACTGTATTTCTCTGCCTCCAGTAAAACCATGCTTTTTAAAAAGCTCCATAGATGTTTATAATATACTTTGTTAGCACCTGAGATACCAAGGCATTCATTAGTATGTTTTTAAGTGAAAAGTGTTGTGGATGATGATGATGATGATGATGATGATGATGATGATGATGATGGATGATGGATGATGATCTTGATGCTGATGGAAGTGAAATGCTACTTAAAGATAGCATCTTAGGAATGCTAATTAAGCAGAAGAAACAAAACAAGCAACTCTTAGTTCATGTAGATATTTCTGGTTTTTTTTTATCAGCAATAGCATGACATCTGTTCAACCATGAATGACACACTGAAGGCTTCTAAGACTTTTGACTGACTTTAGGAACAGTTGCTACCAGATGGGCCTCTGTCTGAAAAAGAAGGACAATTTCATGTTATTTTAAAACTGGGACAGGTGAAGTTCAAATAGTTACAAGAAGAAAAATAACAAGTGACATCAGCTTCAAGAAAAAGGCACCATGCCAACAGATTTGCAGTTGTTCTGTTTGACAAAGGTTTTCCTTTCATATAATAGAACTTTGTTTTGCTTTATTAATAAATACAAGTTGGAATTCCACCCAAAAACTCCCAGGTAAACATAAAAGATACAGTATGAGTCTTCCACCTTTATAAAAAACATGAGTCTTTAACTGATGACTAAAATGGATTTAGATTTTGTAATGTATAATTCTCATAAAAATGAATAGCATTTTCTTTTAAGTTTTACTTCATATTTAATATATATTTCATAGTTATTCTTCATACATTTGTAGCATAGTGTAGCATATTATTTTATGAAACCTTTAGAAGAACCTGTGAAACACATTAAATAGCTTTCAGCTTCTTTAATAATATTGCAGCTTTTCTGGAATGTCATACAGGTAGTCTTCATTTACTGCCTTTTTTATTGTTCAAATTATAATAGTGATGAAAAAGTAATCTTATAACCAATCCTTATATTTATCACCTTTTCAGGTGTGTAAACAAGAAAAGACCAAAGAAGATCATTAGCACAATTTCAATTTTACTTAATGATTGCTTTGCTTAACAATCAAACTATGATTCCCAATTATGGTTGCTAAATGAGAAATGTCTATATTAAGTGAATGTCCACTTTCTTAAAATTAAGATGGATTTTATTATTCACTACAGAACTGATTATACATACATTACATAACTATTATAACTTATATACAGTTATAATGATATAATGTATTGAATTCAACCTAGACTTTCTTCTAAGTAGAGACATGTGTAGCCTGATCGTGAACCTAGATAAAGAAATAGATGTATTTCAGAACAGAACATATTTAGGGTAATTTAACACTTCTTTTTTTGGAACTAACATCCAATCTTTTTTACCTTAGTCTTAAATATGCTTAGAATGATTATATTGTCTCCAAAGCAATCTCACAATAGAGGTCCTTCAAGGCCAGTATTAATGATTAAAGGGCTGCACCAGGAGCAGGGAGAACTGAGATTCTAGCCTTCCCCTTGGGTCTACAAACCATTTTGGTGACTTTGGGCTAGTCATTCTCTCTGAGGCCTATACTGTGAAATTAAAAAAAACAACAACAGGAGAAAATGACAAATCATTTCCAAAATGTTGCCAAGAAAATGGTGTGGACTTAGCTTGGAAGCACCAGGCACAAGACTGACTTAAAGACAAAAGAGCAAGTGGAGGAGGAGATGGAACTATTTGCCCAAATAGAGGCAAAAGAGCATGGCAAAAGAGCATGGATCTGAACTGTGTTAAGCACAAGACCACACTGGTCCTCATTGCATATATTCTAGGTATTCGAACACACAGGAGCAGCGCCCAGACAGAGAATGTATAATTAAGTCAGTCTGCTTGACACAAACTTGTGGATTTATCTGTACGGTAAGTATAAATAATGCAGGACTATCAGTTTCTCAAAATAATATTTTGAACAATTATTTTGCATAAATATTTTCCTCCACATGCATACATGCCTCTACATACATACATACCGTATATACATACACTCTTTTTGTTTGCCATAATGGCTTTTAAATTATCTAGGCCATAAATAAGCAAGATGACAATAGTTTATACAATCTGGACATTACATGATAAGTATAATTGTCTCCAAAGTAAACACAACTTAAATCTCATGCACTTGAGATTTCAGGTCACATCTGTAACTGCAGACAGGATATGGAGACACTAAGCAGGCTCTCCAATTCAATTTATCTTTGTCAGAGTAGTAACTATGCTTAGCCTTAACATTTAAAAGGTATACATGTTTCTAAGGAGAGTAATTTATCAAGATTTTAATTTGACTCAAACCACTTTTCAGACTCCAGAGGTCACTTTGCAATAGGAAATAAATTATCTAATGTATATGTAATAAAAAGAGCCATGTGGTTGAAATAGTATCAAACAAAAATGCAGCAAGTCACATATATGAATTATAAGAGAAGTGCTATTTCTCTGTAATGGTATTTCCTGCTTGGCATCCTGTCTGTCTTTTTTATTTGATGGCAAATAATCAATCATAAAACATTGATCAGCCACTTGAAAATCTCTGCTTTCTCAAAATGGGGTTTCCCTCTAGACAAGTTGATTACAATTCCAAGAATTCCCAGATATGAGGTTAGGAGGTTATGAAACACAAAGCTAAAAAATGCCTTCGCATAAGCTTTATTGCTAGAAGGCTATATGCGTATGACCTACCCTTAAATTGCACATCTATATCATAAAGGATATAGCTCCTCTCTCAAGGCAATTCTCCACTGCAGCCTAAGCTGCATCTGCCCCATGCTATCCTGTTGACAAGAAGCTGTTTCCTAAACTGACTTCAGAAATTAAAATGCAAATTGTGATGGGATATTACTGGGGATAGGCTTGTGCTTGGTCTAGATTATGACCACTGAAAGACCTAGAGTAATTGGTCATTCTCCTGCTTCTTTTCTTTTTATCTGTACAAAGAAGATTAACTGGTTAGCTTCTGTGTACTTATTCTGTGGCTAGTAGCCTACTGTCCTTTTATGTTCATTGTATGCCTGCCCTTTTGTTTCAGTCATTGTTTCCTTCTCACTAGTCCCTGTGCCTTTCATTTCCCTTCTCAGATGTTTGCACACATGGATATTTTCATATATCTATACACTCTCAAATTCTTTCCTTTGTCACTAACACAGGCCATTTCTTTTTTCCTTTTCTCTTAGGCTTCCATGTCGTCATGATACTAACAATAATCAAAACAACATGGAATCAGTTGTTCCTTTGCTTACATATTCCTCTATATCTTCACACAAGCTTTGTACCAAAGAAAGTTACCAAAGTTCAGCTACTTTAGAGAAATGAAGTAACAACGAGAAGAGAAGAGACCTTTGCTGTAGAGATAGACTTCATCTTATAACCACAATTGGGAACAGAATATCCATTACTAAGCAAACCAGTTGCTACGTGAGTCAGGCCCAATTTTATAATTTCTTTTGCCATGGTGATTAAGTGAATCATTGCAGTCATTAAGCAAATCTGGCTTCCCTCCATTGCTTGTTTGAACCTGGCTGAAAATGTAGCAGAGATAATCATGTGACTCTGGCAAGTTGCAACTGTTATAATTACATGCCAGTTGCTGAGCTCTCAAATTTTGATTAAGTGACTGTGGGGTGACATCCAGCAAAGATCACAATCAATTGGATACCACCAGATGGTTGGAGAAAAAGAGGAAGGCCAGGAAAAACCTGGCACCAAACATTTCAGGAAGATCTGAAGAACATCAACCTTAAATGGAAGGATGCAGGAGATTGTAACTGTGGACTGAGAACTCTGGATTATGCTTGTGCATAGCACAGAATGTGAAGACTCTGGGGATACCATGATGATTATAAGTGTGAAGAGCAGTTGTAAATCACTTTTTTCATTGCCATTGTAATTTTGAACAGTTGCTAAATGAATGGTTGCAAGTTGAGAACCTACCTATATGGTGTCAGAGATAGGAAAGGATTCTTCACTCAGCCTGAAGAGCAGCCCAAGGGTACTCATTGGAGTTGTCAGTGTTCAGCAAAGCATTGGCTTTTAGGGTCGAGAATAGTCTTCTGACTTAATGAGCTCAGTGGATCAACCACAAATTATAAATAGATATCAACTGCCAAAACAGAGGTGAACATAGCAGCACAGCAATGTGACATTAAATGGCTGCACAAGGCAGTGATGATTGGCACTAGAGAGAGGTGGTTATGCCAGGCATTGTAGCCAATTAATGCTGGGACAGTTACTAGAACAGCAAAAGAGCTGTAGGTTATTTACTTTGCAGGGATTAAAATGACTTGTGTTGGAAAACAGCAGTTCTGAATTGATGCTGGAAAACATAGATATGGGTTGTGTCTGCAACAGTCTGTGAATGAGAGAAAGATGTCATTTGTGCCTCACTCAAGAAATGTTGAGTCCCTGTAATGAGCCAAGTAGAAAGTACCCAGAGTTACCTCAGAGTTTTGAAAACTTTTCAAGTGCTTCTGTAATAGGAAATGCATGCATGAGATCAGATGGATTGGGCCTGGCACCTGGGTAGGGTTCATTAACAATCCTACTGCACATTTCCTAAAATTGCTAGGAAGCATCAACTTGATAATTCTGCCCCCAAATTCTCCTCTATCTTAACTTACTTCAAAGGAGGCAACTGATGACCCTTCTTCTTTCATAATCTTGACAAAATGTGAGGTTGGTCCCTTTCCCCAGAACAACCATCATGAAAATTTAAAAGGCAAAAATGGAAAATGGAAAGACATGAACAATTGTTTTGGAAGAGACTGATCTCAGCATTTAACTGATATCTCTCTCACACACACATAGCTCAGATCACAATCCATAAAATAAAACCAGGTCTACAGTGCGTCTAGCTCTGTTGTTCCTTATATCCTACATAATTTCTGATCTCCAACTCAAAGTTTCATAGATTGGTGTTCTTTTCTAATTGGGCTTGAACCAATTCTAACAAAGAACTCTAAAAGCAAAAAGCAAAATGGAGCTGAGCCTCTCCCCTTTTTAAAAAATGGTTCTTCACTCTTCCTCCTCCCATTCTGACAACTCTTTTTCACTTTTGTTTCTAGATAAAACCCACCAAATATTTCGGTAGCAAAGCTGAGTGGATTCTCTGTAACAATCAGTTAGAAATAGGCTATGAGTGATAACAAAATATTGATCAGTTGGATTTTGCAGGAATTATTATTTCTGTCCTATTTTTTAAAAATAAAACAAAAGAGCCGTCAACTTAAACAAAAACAAGAAATACAATGAATTTTAATATTTTGTGGAAATGGGATAGAAAGCATCTATATGAATGAGATTATATCTGGACCTTTTATTGGAATCGAGTATGCTGTCAGCATAAGGCAGCAGGTGGGAAAAAATATAAAAGTTCTAAGCTCTTTCACACCAAAAAGGAATGCAGATGTATTCCAGTTAAAAAATGAATACAATCAATCTCCAGTTAGCATAAATAATGAAAGGATGAAGGAATTTTACTAAGAAGGAGGAAAGACTAGCATTTCAGCCCATGTTATTAAAGACAAGGCTGATGCGCTATTTTCAATAAATTAGATGTAAGATACTATTACTATTGAAAAGTTCTTATATAATTGAAAGGAGGACTAATATTTATGTACTGTTATAGCTGAATCATTTCATCATACTAATACTAATACCACTAAGGAATGATGGGTTATTTTGAGTTACTAGGAGTTAAATTTCATTAGTAATGTGTGCTCTGCAAATCTAATGGAATCTTCCCAGCTTCTAGGAAGGGGCTTGACATATTTTGAGTTTCCAAAGCATGAGGATTCAAAGAAGTCAAGGAGCAAAATCAAGAGGACTTAATATCATGATGCTCTTATGAGCTGACAAACTGGTATTTTGTAGATCCAAAAAAGTGTCCCAGACAATGAGATAACATTGGTTAAGAGATGAAGATTCAATTATATTTTCTGAACATTCTGGGGAAAGTGTCTTCATTCTGCAGTGTGGTTTTCTGTATGTGTTTCTGTGGATCTCTTGGAAAACTAGTAAATATGAGAAAACACTGAGAAGGAGAAACACAAAGAGCTTTCCTCTTCTTCCCTCCCTCCTTTTTTTGTTCTTTCAGAATTAGTCTTTTGGTTTATTTTATTTATACTTATAATAAGAGTTCTATGTCACTCTAGGGATGCAGTGGCTCAATGGCTAAGACGCTGAGCTTGTCAATCAGAAAGGTTGGCAGTTCAGTGGTTCGAATCCCTAGCGTCATGTAACGGAGTGACTTCCTGTCACTTGTCCCAGCTTCTGCCAACCTAGTAGTTCGAAAGCATGTAAAAATGCAAGAAGAAAAATAATGACCACTTTGATGGGAAGGTAACAGCATTCTATATGCCTTTGGGTATTTAGCCATGCTGGCCACATGACTATGGAGATGTCTTTGGACAGCACTGACTCTTCAGCTTTGAAATGGAGATGGGCACAGCCCCCTACGGTCAGGAACGACTAGCACATATATATAAGGGGAACCTTTACCTTACCTTATGTCACTCCAGTCAAAAATACTTGGAATGGTATAGATTTCGCCCTACAGTATTAGAGTTGTAATAAGAAATATAAACCAAATCAAGCCACTTATTCACATTTTCCCCACAAGGTTCCTCAGGAGTAATCTACCTACAAAACAACAATCATCACATTTTCATGGTCCCTTTGAAATCTTCACAGCTTTCCATATCAGCACCAGGGACAGAGCCATTGCATTCTTGGAGAGTAGACTTTTACACAGCAGCTACTATAGAGAAAGACTGGCCTTGGGTCCCTGATGACAACAATTCCATGGCATAAGACTCAAGATTTCTCCATCCAAGATTTCACTGGATTGGAATGTTCTATGAAGCCACTAATATGAATTATATAATAACACAAATGATATAAATGAAGTAAAGGGACAAAAATAAGACATTTTTATTCAATTGACCTTTGGATTTATTTGTGTGTACATGTACATATACATGTAGCACTCAAGCCCATACTGTTATATACCATATAACACTGGAAATAATATGGCAACAGCTTAAGGTAATTTTTCCAGGATTCCTCCTATTTTATATTCCTAATCCAAAACTGTGTTTTAGCATCAAGTTTTGGAATCAGCCAACATATTATACTAACGCACCAAATCAGGTGCCATTTTGGGCCTTTGTGTTCCACATTTGCCAAATAAAGAATTAGAATTGTTTTCTGGGGGAACTATAAAACATGGAAAGTTACTCTAGAAGTACCCACGGATCCCACTTGCATCCAGTCATTATGCATTCATGAAACTGCCCTTGAAGCTCTGGACTTATCACTGACTTAAGGTAGTATAATATATTAAATTTTGTGTGAAATAGCAAGACACAAAGTCATTTATTTTCACTCACTTGTTCCAGCTCTGTCTTATTCCAGCTGTGCTCAGTGTTTAATTTCAAGTATTAGGTGAGTTTTGAAGTGGCAATATATTCCTCAACTGGGGTGACAGTTTTGGAGGGCATGTGAAATGAAACACATAGCTCTGAGGAATCTGATTCAACAGACACCACATCAGGAGCTCTAAATTAAACTTCCTCCTTGTGAAACAATTTCTTTTATCTACCCCAAATGCTGTTAAACAACAGACATTCTGCTTTTGGATACACTAAAAATTCATGCAATATCAAACAAAAATCAAAAAGTCTAGAAGTAAAAATGAAGTTGAAACAATTATAGCAAATAAAACATGACTGGATTTGTTGAAGCCTCTTTAAAAGACTGAGGTGCTAAAAGTACAGTGCTGGAAGCAACCTACCTAAACTCTCTTGTTCATTTTTCTAAGGACTAGTATACTGTGGAGTATATATGGCAAACTGGCTAGCTTAATAGCAGTAATTGATAACAATATCCATTATTTGTGCTTGAAAAATACACTATTATATTACACTATATACGCTACACTACACTACATTATATTACACTATTATACAGTGAAGAACTTTGTTAGGATTCTGACTTGAATATGACCCTGATTTAGTCCATACATCTTCTAATTCTTTCTGTATCAAACTGATTTGGTTCAGAATTTGGTTGAGCCTGATTGCTATCATCATTTGGTTACTGTGTCATCCATTCAAAAGCAAGACTAAAGCCAGTTCATGTTCTGACTCAAGTGAATTTAGGGACATTAATATAATTTGTATGTATTTCAGTGTCTGTATACTGTGACTCATATCCATATGAGCGGTGCAGTGGCCTAGAGGTGAAGCTGCTTGCCTCCCACTCAGAAGGTTGAGAGTTCTATCCTAGGTAGTGACAGATGTTTCTTTATCAGGATGCAAAGAGAAAATATCTGCTGTGAACTCTGCATAGGTGTTAGAAAGAGCATCCGGCCAGTGAACATTCAACTTCATTCAGTCACTTTGACTCCACCCCAATAAAAAGGGATTACAGGATCATAAAAAGAAAACCAATACTGCTACTCATACCCATGATGGATTCTTAAAATGTCATATTTACATGCACATACAGAAACACCATCATGTTCAAGTAGTTCTTATCTAAGGAAATTATATGCACATTCTTTCAGGAAACATATCCCAACAACCACACATTCTTGCATTTAGAAAGAGGAGAAATACCATATTTTTCAGACTATAAGATGCACTGGTGTGTAAGACACACCAAAATTTTGAAGAGGTAAGTAAGAAAAAAAGTTTTGTCCTCCCTGCCCCCCAGGAGCACTCTGCAAGCTTCAGCAGGGCTGGGGGAAGGGGAAATTCCCCTGTTTTTGCAAAAATGGGCAAAACCCAGGGCATTTTTTAACAAAAATGGGGGCATTTTCCCCTTCCCCGAACCCTGCTGATGGCTGCAGAGTGCTTCTGGAGGCTGGAGGAAAAATGGCATGTTTCCCGCCATTTTTTTTTTGCAAAAATGAGATGCAGGGGTGGGGCTTTGGAAGGCCAAAAATGGTTGCATTCAGTATATAAGACACATCAACATTTCCACGCTCTTTTAGGGAGAAAAAGGTGCATTGTATACTCAAAAAAATATGGTAACTCAACGTAGAGAAAGGAAAAACCCTAAACATTTGACATTTGAGGGCAGGATTCTACAAATATTTATGTCAGAACAAAAGAAAAGAAAAACATTTGCCAGTTATGATAAGAGAGATAGTACTAGTGCAATATAACAGAATAATCACCAGAATTGATGATTATTTCAAGGGAATCTTGGTGACAACAAGAAGGATGTGGTGGGAATAGGTCAGTGGTGGATTTCAAATCCCGTTCCAAACGGTACAGTTGGAATGGGGCTGGCAGCATCCTCATGGATGCATGCAGCACACACATGCGTTCTAGCTGCTCTGCAGAGTGTTGTGCAGGCAGTGTATGCACCATGCGTGTGCATGGCAGCGCAGAAGCTTTAAAACCCAGGTAAGGAGCGGGGTGTGCAGGTGTGCCCTCCGGAGCATCGTACTGGAACGGTATCGAATGCTCCAGGCTGGCTCTGGTACGCCCGTACCAGGGCATACCATCAGGAACCCACCACTGGAATAGGTAGAAGATATGAAAAGAAAAGAAGAAAAGAAGAAAAGAAGTTTCACTGAAAAGAAAGTTTCTCACCACACTTGCACACTAGATAAAGAATATGTGGAAAGTATTGGCTATAATTTGTAAACATAGAATTTGACTGGAAATCAAAAACATAATTCAGATTTAACAGGGCTAACAGAAAAACAAGGTGAAGTTCAAGAATTGCTCCTGGGGAAGTGCATCCACTGACTTCACTTTCATGAAATGTGTGGAAATGAAATAGGGCCTATTGAGAATGATGATACTGAAGGAAAGAATAAAACTTTTCCAATCCTTCTTAGGCCCATAGTGTACTTCTACAGTTGAATATAGGCATTTTGTAATTAAATCACTTCACACTTTAGGTCATAAATATGCCAATCTCAGTGATGACTGAGGGTTTTCCTTTGGGATATGTGATCCAATAAGGTATTAGGACTCTTAATTAGACTGACAAGCTGTGACTTTAAGTCTGTGCAACTTCCTGAATGCTTAATCAGGAAGATATAAAAAAATTTCTTTTAGAATTTCTTTCTAACTCAGTTAAGAGTCAAGGTTCCTAGAACAATTTACCGTGAACTTCTTTTTTGAAAGGAATAGATAATACAGCAACTCTCAAATGAAACAGACACAAACATTGGGAGTTTCAAAACAGTTCAGTTTTGTGTGTTGCTGCCATCTTGACATTTTTGACCTTCTCTCATGACTCTGACAATGGCTAACTAAAAATTGCTGAATAGATCATTACAAAAATTCAAGATACTGGTTTCAAACTGATTTAGACGAGATATCAATTTCTATTACATTTGGTAAATGAGGTCTTTCCTTATTCCTCATTAAAATTGATCTGGCAATAATTCTTTGGAACAAAAAATCAGCAGTGCTCAGCTGCTCCAGTTACTTCCTCTCATTTGTTTTAATAACATGTTTCATTTTTACATTGACCTCTATTTTCTGAAATGAGGTGTTCTAGGAAACAAAACTATGAATATGTTTCTTATGAGAATTATATGCTTGTCTGAATGTATAGTTGTCTTGGAAATACTAACTTCTTATGAATGCTACTGAATTATTAAGATGTGAAACTTTTTGGAACAAAGATATCTGGAGAAGCTTCTCATAATAAAAGGTAATCTTCTGCTTTTGTACCTTGCCTTTCTAATTTTTAATATTATCCAACATTACTGATTGAGCACAAAATCTGTGAAGAACAATGCAGTACTGTTTATAAGCCTTATAAACCAGAGGTGTTAAATTGGTGGCCCGCACGCCAGGTGCATCATGTGCAGGCTATGCCCACCACAGCTCCCCAAAAAACATCACAATACATCACATGACGCAATTAAATTTGACATCCATGAAATAAACTATATTACTTTTGCTCAACAACACAGATGACTTCAAAAAGAAAAAGGGAAATATATATATATATATTTGATAGTTTTGGACGGATGGAAACATCCAGCAACAATCACAATTTATATTATTGATGAACTACTTTAATTGACTCTTTTTTTAAAAAAAAGTGAGATTCACGTCATTGCAAAATTATTTCAAAATGGATTCCTATGCTTCTTTTCTTTGTTTTCATTCTTTGAAAAGACATATGTGATTCATTGTAGTTAACTCAATATTTGTTGAGAATAGGTAAGGAATTTTATTTATGGGCCAAAAACAATTTTCTTTTCGTATAGAACTGTTGTGTGGAGCTGAGATTTATGCACTACATTGTTATCGTTTTTGGATATCTCATAAATGCATGAAATCTGAGCTAGCTGGAGCACACAAGTGCCTGCTGTAAAAAGACTTCCATTGAGGTATTGGATATAACACGGGGATGTCAACATTTGTTGGTTGACAGCTGTTACAGCTGAATCAGATAGGACTGACAGATTTAGCACATCTCACCCTGATTGCAAATGTAGACTAGAATTTAATGCAGAGGCTTCCTTTATGAAAAAGTTCATGTAAAAACCTGCAAAGTATTCTGTGCTATGGAGCAACAACTGTGTTGCCAAATAAAGAGTGCATTGGCAGAAGTTTTTTTCGCAAAGGCTTTGGAGATTCGCAGTCATCCAAATCATAGGTATCTCAAAGGGGCTTTTTGAAGAGGCAACTGGACTTTCTGGTTTTTCTTTGAAGATGTTTTGCTTCTCATCCAAGAAGTTCTGCAAGGAGAATGCTCTAGGTCTGTAATGGCAAACCTATGGCATGCGTGCCACAGGTGACACGTGGAGCCATATTTCCTGGCATGGCAGCCCTCAGCTCTGGCACACATGTGCATGCTGGCCAGTTTATTTTCGGCCTTCCGGAGGGCGGGGAAGGCCATTTCACCCTCCCCAGGTTTTAGAAAAGCCTCCAGAATCTGGGGAGAGCGAAAACTCCACCCATGCAGGGCTGCACAGGTCATGCTCACAGGGGTAATGGTGGTGATTGTTCGCACATGTGCAGGTAGGTCTGGCACACCTTTAGAAAAAGGTTAGCCATCACTGCTCTAGTTTCGTTCTGTCTGTCTGTCTGTCTGTCTGTCTGTCTGTCTGTCTGTCCGTCCGTCCGTCCGTCCGTCCGTCCATCCATCCATCCATCCACTTCTGATACAGAATGACTTTTTTCTCTCTTTATGAGAGCAATTAGGCAGCTCACAGAAGGCTGGTGCCTAGGGGCACTTTTAGATTTAATAGCCTCAGCAGTAAATAAAAGTAATGTGACCAGAAAAGAAATCACCCATGCATTGATTACTGAGGTGGGATGTTTATTGATCCAAGTTTTAGGTCAGAAGTGCTGCATAATTGTTTTGCTCTTTGACTTGCTTTGAATCACACCAAAAGGATTGACAAGACTCAGAAGTGGCTTCATGCATTTGTTTTCATGCACAGGTATGGAATAGATTTAATTTCAAATAATTTGCCTAGTGAAATGATGAGTGCTTGAAAATGCAATATGTATAATCGGCCTTCAGCGTGGAAAACCAGATGAAATAATGGTGCTTTCACACATGCCAATGATAACTTTCAAGGTTTTATAGACATTCAAAGGTTTATAGAATTTTTCAAGGGTAGTGAGCCGAGGTGGCGCAGTGGTTAAATGCAGCATTGCAGGCTACTTCAGCTGACTGCAGTTCTGCAGTTCGGCTGTTCAAATCTCACCGGCTCAGGGTTGACTCAGCCTTCCATCCTTCTGAGGTGGGTAAAATGAGGACCCAGATTGTTGTTGGGGGCAATATGCTGACTCTGTAAACCACTTAGAGAGGGCTGAAAGCCCTATGAAGCGGTATATAAGTCGAACTGCTAACTGCTATTGCTACAACAGCAATTGCCATAATTTTCTCCATCAAGGGGCCTATATTCTCTAAAGCTGAACGCATGTGTGGAACTATAGATGTTCTATTTCTTCTAGTTCACTTGGATTTCTGTACTATCTAAGCATCTTTGAAACTTATTTGCTTCTTGTAAAATGATGCTCATGAAGATTGTAAGAATTATTCAGGGTTCACTGAAGTGTGTGCATTTGCCAGAATAATCAGGGGCAGAAAAGGGTTATATAAAGCCGGTTGTATGTTGAGTCAGAATGCTGGCCCTAATAGGCTCTTCCACAGCTGGCTAGTTTCAAAGTCAATCTTTTTTTTTCCAGTTTCTCTCCCTTTGCCAATTTTGATCCTGTTATGTTTTTGGAAAGTTAACAGGATGGGGGGACCAAAAATTCTTTATACAATTTCTTTCTAAAATTTCACTGAGTTGGAAAGAATAATGAAGTAGAAACCAGCTGCAGAACATAATTTCTAGAATTCTCCCGCCCCTTTTCCAGTGGTAGCCAAACAACATGTCTGCATTTCATTCTATGTAACAAAATAATGGTGTCTGTTTTGTGTGCATTCGGATCTCTCCCTTCAAGTTGTCCCTGGGTGTGTATTTCTGTGTAGGGAGAACACAGGTTGCTGCGGGTCACATGATACTTAGTTGCACTTTGTATTGCACTGAAAAATTACATTGCTAGGAAAAAAATTAAAATAAGTTCAAAATAATTTCTGTAGCTGTATTAACTTTTTAGAAAGTTTTTAGAAAGTTGACAAGCTATTTTATTCAATTAATGAAACTGGTAAAGAGGTTCTCCCAATACTGAGAAATAAATATGTCAGATTATGATAATTTGAAGATACTCAAGATATATTTTTTTAAAAAATTGCCAGTTAGCTATTCTGACGACAACATGTCTAAGTCTAAGACAGTAATAATAAATTGTTGTTGTTGTTGTTGTTGTTGTTGTTGGACTATTCTGTAAAACAGTTCTAGCAATTGTTTTCTTGTGAACATATGCTTCAGTTACATGGAAGTTAGGCAGCACGTACAGTACATGTAAAAAAAATACTCAAATAAAGAAATATTGAAAAGTGTGAAATATTTTAAGCATATTGTGAAGCCTCTTTAAATGTAATAGCTCCTATAAATATACATTTCATTTAAGATTTTTAAAAATATTGAAAAGCTGTTCTTTGGTGTGTTATATAAAACACATCTGTAATTTTATGCCCACACATTGTCTCAATGTGGATAAACTGAGCTAGCGCCTTATGCATAAAATCTCCCATTCAAATGTGGTATTTTCAAGTTATTTCTGGAGACATTAAAAAAAACACAGATCCTACACTGTACTCAAAGTGACAACATGTGCTGATTTGGATTTATGAAGTGACAACATTACTATCCATACACAATTCCCTTCTCCACTTTCTCTGTTGCACAAATTCATTACGTACAAAGGGAACCTAACCATTATACTAACTTATATTTGCTAACTAAAAAATCAGCATTCTTAATATAAGAGAACAGTTTCTTTATGAAATTGCAACAAATCTCTTTCTGGATACCATTTTGCAGGATTTGGCATTTCCAGATATCCCTGTTCTGGTACTAAGATTTATTTATTAATAATTTGGATTTATTATTCCATACCATAACTTTATTTTTACTAGCATGGAGTACAACATAAAATATTCCTTCTTGAGCAGGCCCTCAGTTTCAAAAGCGTCTCCAACTTGAGTTCTACTTAGAGGTCAGTCTGTTATGTAACATGATAATGATGAACTTTGTCCTCCCTTCATTGTGTACAAAAAAAGCAAAAAGCCTAACAATGCTACTACATGTCCTATTTATTTAGTTTGTTTGTCAGAACATGATGGTATTTGTAGATTTACTGTATTTCTTTTCTACCATCTACTGTTCATCTGGACTTTTGCAACTGAGATATGATATGGATATCATTCAGAGAAATTTGCATTTCATGTAAAAAATATACAGAAAGTGTCACTTCTATCTAAAAGTGCAGAGAGGAACCAAAAGAGAAAAACATTTCTTCCCCCCTTTTTACTTTTAATTACAGAAACTCTTTTAATTACTGAATAGGTCAAATTGAGAAACAAAAACAGGCCGCATGTGAAGCCTCTTCCTCTTATCAGCTCTTGCTATGTACCCAGGTTGGCAAAACAGAGTCATTGAGGCAAATAGACTATCATATCCCAAACAAAAGGGACACTGGGTAACAGTGAAGTATGATAGTAATGTACATCTACTCCTCTTTCCACATTCTTGCCATTCATCCCAAAGCTTTGTAAGCATCTGACTGTAAGAATCATTATGATTTAAAAATGGAGTTGTTGAATTCTGAATCCAATAACTGCCTTCTGCCTCCTTGCCAATATTTGATGGCATACAAATTAGATAAATAAGTAACTAAAACCCAAACGCTCCCACAAAGATTGGTAGTACACTCTCCAAGTCACAGAGAGTATTGTTTAGGCTTGGAATCCTAAACCTTCTTCAGTCTGCAGGCCCCTTTGGAAAGCATGCTGTGGGATACTCCTATAAAAGGGCTGTCCTAGGGAAGGAGCTAACTTCAAGTTTCTTCCTAAGGCTAAAAAGCTAGGATTGGGGCAGAAATGGAGAAGAGCTGAAATCAATTCTGGTTCTCAGATTATGTTGTTTTTTACTGTGTTAAGGTAGGAACCAAATCACACACACTTGGTCTCACTTTCAAAAAATTTCTCTTCCTTGCTCTACATCAGGGGGGTCAAACTCGCACCATCACAGCATTGTCACATGACATATCGTGACTCTCCCCCCTTCACTAAACTGGGCGTGGACCTGGCCAGCACATGACACATCCAGCCTGCGGGCCACAAGTTTGACACCCTTGTTTTACACCAGGGCTAGTCAACCTTTTTATACCTACCTTCCACTTTTGTATCTGTTAGTAGTAAAATTTTCTAACCGCCCACTGGTTCCACAGTAATGGTGATTTTATGAAAACCTAATGAAATTGTTTTTAAATAATGCTATGACTTTTTAAAAAAAGTGAATTAAATTAAAAAAAAAGGAAAGTGCTTCAGTATCGGACAAAACCCCGACCGCCCACCATGAAAGCTGGAACGCCCACTAATGGGCAGTAGGGACCAGGTTGACTACCACTGCTCTACACAATCAGGAGGAGGAATTAATGGAAAGAGAGGGGGATGACAAAGGAAGGAGCATTAAATTAAATGTAAAGATGAGTTTAGTCTTTTACTTCCATATTAATTGAAGTATAGTTATTGCAACTATAACTATTAGATAAAAGCTGGAACGAATGTATAAGATGAAATAAATTCAGGTACTGCCTTTCTGTTGTTTTAAAGCAATGTTTTTCAAGCTTGGCAACTTTAAATGTGTGGACTTCAATTCCCAGCATTCCTCAGCCAGCAAATTGAAGTCCATTCATATTACAGTTGCCAAGGTTGAAAAGCACTGTTTTTAAAGGATAATGCAAAGATAAATGGCAGTAAATTAAAGAAGAAAATGCTTAATGATCTATGTGTAACTATGATGCATTGTTATTAATATGTTTCTTTGGTGGCTTGCACTAAACAGGATTTATGCCAAGGATGAAACATTTGGTGTTTTTACAAGATCAATGATGTAGAATCCTACATAGCAACATTATATGCATAATCAGGCAGCAAGATGCTCATTCCATAAGATAGTTGGACTTCTTTCTTTTAAAGTCAGTAATTATCTAGAATTTCTGGCACACATTGTCTGCATGAATAAATTCCACCTGATTTTGCCTTTGATTGCAATAATACCAAAGTACAGATCCAGGGCATCTTCTTCTTGCACACTTCCACCTTTAGAGTTAGAAAAGTAACTCTGAATTAGATACCTCTGAATTTCAAGAGGCAGATCATTCCACAGCATAGGTACTACCATGTGAAAGGCCCATCTGCAAGCTACAGTTCTTCATTGTATCTGTTTTGGCAATTTTGCTTTGGTGAGGAAATGGTAGATTGGAATGGAAGCAGTGTAGGGGTTTACAAATCAGATTAACAACTCAGTGTGTACAAATGTCTCAAGATTAGTTCAACCAATTTTTGCACAATTATTTGACTATGTTATTTTGACTTTGATCAAAGAAGACAATTTCTATATAGAACAAGATGCAAATAGATGGAAAAAAAATCTCTTTCCTTTGGTTTCCTGTCTATAAGAACAATTTAGCAAAATATTTTTTCATTTAGTCAGGGTAGATTGATAGAGAGAAATGAAGTCTACAGTTTTATACTGCATACATTTTCTTGAATGTATGCTCCGTTCAACGTGGTTGAATATAGCCCTCCATTCATGCTTGGATTTTTTTCTTCACTAGTCCCCCTTTAAGAACAGCATGGAAATCCAGAGAAGATATACACCTATCAAAAAGAATATGTCAAAGTTTGTTACGTTTCTCTTGAGTTGTTGAAAGGTATAGTTTCAGTTATCAATATTTCAATTCTAAATCAGCTTGTAGTAACATTAAGAGAAAATTTAATAATCACAAAGGAAACCTTTGATATAATATCAGCTGTTTATTTTAGAAATGTTTTCTTTCAAGGCTTATAAGAACATAATATCTTATAAATCTGTTTAAAACATTTGAGACAAGAAGAAATGGAGGGAACACAAACAGCCAAGGCAATGCTAGATGGCATTTCCCACTGCTTGTTTTCTTTGATTCACTTTTTGCTGGTTTATTATTGGCTTTCTTGTCAGATTGCTGATGCGGGACGAATTATTCAGAAATAATAAAGGATAAAGTCACAATCTATGAATCCAGTTCAAACCAGCAGGGACTGCAAGGAATATTCCACTAAATATTCTATTAAGTAGGAAAGGGTTTTTTTTGAATTGCAAAGGCTGAATTGTATTTATTTTTGTCAGCATTTGTTTTAAGTGCTGAGTGCAAAGGAGAGCTGAGGGGGGAAAAGAAGAAAGTGGCAGCCTGAAGCAAAATGGCTGAATCCTGTCCTAATCTGCTTATCTACCCTGCACATTGGTTGGTGAATTGTGTTACTAGTAGGAACCACTTAACTGACTCCTAATCCACTTTACAGATTAACAAGGATGCTCAGCAGAAATCCCCAAACAGCTGGCCCATTAACAAAAGGCTTGATGAAGGCCTATTTGTAATTTCCTTATGGGTAAATGAGATCTTAATGTGCATTAGGAATGACATATTTAAACTTTTTTAAAAAAGCGAATAGATTGGAAAGACACAGTAACTACGCTTAACTGAAATAATTTCTTAGGTGGCTTCAAAAGAAATGTGGAGAAAGAACTAATGGCTAATAGGAATCCAATTAGATTCACTACTGGGCTTCACACTGAAGGGGGAATTTCAAAAAGGATGTTTGATAGAACTTCCATTAAAATAGTAACCTTGCTGCCATAATTCAGAAAGGATTTGGCAAGCATTATTGTACAGTCAGCAAAGCCAGGACACATTTAAACTCTTATCCTGCTCAAAGTTAGGAGGTGCTAACAAGCTCAGCGAAGGTATTAACTGCAAGAATGCAAAGCGGGTAGAGGGAGTTTATTCCTGGGCTGACAATTTTAGTAGCTAATGCTGGGAATCAAGATATTTCAGGTAACAGTCAAAGAAATAAAAAAAATTAGGGATGTGTTTCGGGGATCATTGTTCTAAAAGAAAAGCCTTATTGTTTTGTAACAGTAACTTTTTCTAATTTGTATTTACATGATATATTGATATGTACAATCAGAACTCATTGGTGATAGTAGTTGGTGAGTTGTTAAAGGGAATACATCAATTAATTTGCTGATTCAATGTAATGATGTAACCAATCAAATGAAAAGCTTAATTTGCATATACCAATAAAGAGTTCTTAGAACTCCTTCTCTCTTATTAATAATATTTCCTTTTTCTGATTAAATATAATTGCCAATATATCAATATATGCTTCTATGTAAGTGTACCCTGGTCTCCAGGTGTAAATGAAGTCCTTAAGGGATGGGATTTTTCTACTACAACACTGACTGAGTGGCCACAATGAAATGGGTAGGACTTGAAAGCAGCAATGAGTGGATCCTGGAGATAAAAATTATTGAGTCTTAAAAGATAGGTACAAAAGAGGAAAGTGTATGGTATGAATTAATTAGATGAAACAGGTAACAAACTTCAGTCCTATATTAAAACATTTTTGTTTTCCCACAAATCTGTATGGGTTAGTCTTTGTATACCTCTAAATCAGTGTTTCTCAACCTTGGTGACTTGAAGTCCTGTGGACTTCAACTCCCAGAATCCCCCTGGCTGGGGGATTCTGGGAATTGAAGTCCACAGGACTTCAAGTCGCCAAGGTTGAGAAACACTGCTCTAAATGCTGAAATATTTTATTACTTTATTATTATTTTTAAAAAGTCTGCACTCTCAAATCATATGTCTCATGGCAATGTACAGTAATAAAACACAATCAGTGCATGGTAAAATCAAATAAATAAAACATAACAATCCATAAACAGAAGCAATTTAGTATAAACACTATCCTATCCAATCACATCAACTGTAACTACCATAAAAATGGGTGGCCATAGGTTCTTAAAGCCCTACAATAGGGGTGTCACATGGGCCAGATGAGTCATGCACAGGCCACACCCACCCCAGCTCCGCAAAGGAGGAAACCATCACGATACATCATGTGATAGTAATGTTATCCTGTGAGTTTGACACCTGTACCCTACAAAATAACTTGGTTTTCACTGCTTTGTCAAGGGTTGAAGCTATGGGGCTGCAGGATAAACCAAAAAGCATGAACCATGCCTCCTTTTACCATTCCTATCTTGTGTATACAGGTAATAGATAGCCTGTATTAGGGATGGGTATAGCAGGTGGAATGGTTCTACCTGAGGAAGGTAGGCTATAGCAATAGCACTTAGACTTATATACTGCTTTATACTGCTTTACAGCCCTCTCTAAGTGGATTAGGTCCTCATTTTACCCACCTCGGAAGGATGGAAGGCTGAGTCAACCTTGAGCCTGGTGAGATTTAATCTGCTGAACTGCTGGCAGCTGGTGATCAGCGGAATTAGCCTGCAGTACTCCACTTTAACCACTGTGTCACTGCAGCTCATACCTGAATGTGGTACACTAATTAGAGTGCTAGTGGATTGAAGCAGTAAATAAATCTCATAAGTAAGTAAATAAATAGAAGTTATAAAAGTATATCTCAAATGCTTAGCAGCCTGTTTTCAAAACTAGTTTCCCCAAAGTTTCATTTATCAAGATTTACTGGAGGAAAAGGTAATCAGCCTTTCAGCCTCTGAAATGCTTTTATTTTAAAACCTTGTTTATTAATTAGCTATTCCTCAACTAGTTAGGGCAGATATGTTTTCGGTCTTTCGCTAATGGCCTTGGCATAAATTGGTAAGAAGACCGTTCTCTTCACAGGTAAATGAAAAAGGTCTAAGAGGCCAGTTTTTGAATTCTCTAAAGCTCTGAACATTCCAGGCTCTCTAAGATATTATGGTTATTTTTGTTGTATATGATTCACTGCCCTAATGTCTTTTGATAAAAAGTTAAAATTGTCTTAGAAGATAGGAAACTGCAGGCAGATCTGGGATTCACACAACAGATGCCTGGTCCATGGTGACTCTTGCCATAAAGAAACATGCAGCAGGCAGGATTCCAGAACAGTGAGACATCTGACTGAAAACCCACCAAGAGAAACTACTTGGTTTCTGGGCTTCTCAATTATAGTAGTTGACTAAATACTACAAAAATCTATTTTTCTGCAAGGCAATTAATTGGAAGTTCAAAGCCACAAGGGACACCACAGAAAAAAATACTCAAACTTGCCAACCTATATTAAGGGGAATATATGTCACCACTGGATCATGTTCCCTATGATGGCTTTGAACAAAGCAGTTCAAAGATATTGTGGATTGTCTGGGCCAAGGCTGAACAACACATTAGCCTAATTAGCTTGAAATTTAAATTGACTGAACATTAATTAACTATAGTAGCTATAAATATTCTTCATGTATTCCATATTTCTGTCGCCTTTCAGGATAAAAGTTATACTTAAAAGATTCTGGGGTCTTGTTGGTGGGGGACACTAAATTTTCAGCTAGTGTCCCCTATGTTCCAGTATAAATTTAAAAAATAGACCAGTTCTGTGCTATGCCATTAGTGTAATTTGTCTCTAGTTGTTCCAAACTTTCTTAGAGATGCATAAGAACCCCTTGGGGTAGTCAGCTGGTGGTGGAGAGGATAATGGAATCTACACTGTATATTGGACATTAATACGATTGAGTGGGTAATACAGACATTAGAATGATTGAGTGGATACAGAGGTACTTCATGATGAGAGTACTCCACTCGTCTACTCACAATAGATTTGCCTATGCCACCAGACTTGAAATTTTGGGCTTGGACAATCTGCAACTACACCATCTGTGGTATGATCTAAGCACAGTATACAAAATTGTCTGCTACAATGTCTTACCTATCAATGACTTCTTCAGCTTCAATCTCAATAATACAAGGGCAAAAATTGATACAAACACAAGGTAAACCGCTCCAAATTCAATTGCAGAAAGTATGACTTCAGCAACAGAGTGGTCAATGCCTGAATGCTCTACCTGACTCTTTGTTAAATCCTCTAACCCTCACAGCTTCAACTTTAAACTGTCTACCCCGGACCTTACCCCATTCCAAGAGGTCAGTAAAGGGGGTGTGCATAATCACACCAGCATGCCTACTATCCCTGTCCTACTGTCCCATTTATTTGCATTCATTTCTTTTGTTCATATCCATGTTTATATTTATATTACTATCTTGTACATGTTTGACAAACTAATACATATAAATAAATACAAAATACAATACAAAAATCATGATGTGTCTGCAACCAAGCAGTTGAAGTCTCATTTATGAGTACACTTCTGTACCCATGTGACAGTGGCTCATGTAAAAAAGGGGCAGAGTTTCAACCATACAATCGGAACTAGCATCTTGGTCTTTTTAATCATCCCTGCAGTTGTCTCTAGAATTTCCACTGATACTCTAAAGTCATATTCTATAAGCTCCACAAAAATAATCAAAGTTCTTATCCCATGCAGCAAATACTGTAAGTGAACTATGCTAACTATGTTAATGTATTACCAGTTGAAAATAACTTTCTCTGTCTCCTGATTCCTCTTTGTTAGCTATATAACTAGTTAATCTTTAGAGTAAATTGCCTGGAGATAGCTGATGAATTAGATCACCGAACCCCTCTATTAAAGTTACTAAGTGTTAAAAAGCAATACTTCATTCAGTCCCTTCTCTATGCAAACATTGATGGCAAACCCATCACAAAATGTAGCTTTCAAAGACACTGAAAGATCTATAAAGCACTGTTTGCAATGGTGCTTTCTATCCCAGGAAACTATATCACCAACAAATTTGCTTCTTGATAATTAGTTAAGATGATTTTTATTCCTTTTGCCTGACATGAGGCTGCCCATTATATTTGGGGACATTTTGATCATTGTTCAGAGCTATGACACATTAGCTGTTCTCACAGCAATTACTCTGACTCTTAATTTCTTAGGTTTGAATTGGTGACATATCTAATGGCCAGCAGGCAAATGTAATTCAGTGAGGTATTATTCCAGTGACAGGTATAGATTATGTGTCCAAATATCCAAGTAAGATTACTGTATGTTTGTAATCTTTGTGCTAATGTGGATTTTTGATTCCCTTAAAACTGCTTAACAATACTAGAACATTTTTCCACAGAATGTCTCTTATTATGCTATCTAGATGTAACACAAATGACCCTGCACTTGCTTTGTGAATTTTCAGTACAGGTAGAATGAATCTTGCATTCATGACCAAAGAAGCAGGTTCAACTCAGTTTGGCTGGGATTAACTGAGGTCCATGTCTTCACGCTACATGGAGTCACTAAGTAACACAAGGGCAGTCGCAGCCTAAGGTAATTCACAGGGCTGTTGTGAGAAGATAACATGAAGAGAAACAAAATACTATCTGGACTTTCTCAGCATGACTTCTTCAAAATGACATCCAGACAATTAATTGATAAGCCTCCTGTGATACCTCCACAGAAAAAGACAATAACACTGAAAATAGAACTTGCTGCTAGACTGATGACTGAGGAATTCATGATGCTTGGGTCTGGACGATCCAGGAGGTGCAGTTTGGGTCATGATCAAAGGGCAATCTCTATTTGAAGAGGGTGAAAAAATAGAAGGCAAAAACTGATATTGTGTCAGGCAGCAAGAGTCAGTTAGGAAAAAAAGCTTTGTTCTGGGCAAGTTTATGGAAGGAAAAAGGTACCACAGGAGCAACCAAACTAATGGACAAGAGTGTTAGGAGTTGTTCTACTTTCCTTTCCATTCCAAACTATTTAATACTTTATAAAATAGTTTGGGAAGTTGGGATGTCTGTTTCTCCTAACAGCATGGTTATGGAATAACAAAAACAACCAGTACAGCAGTGCAGTCCAACAGCTGGATGATTAGCAGACAAGACAGAAAATTCTGCAATAATTAACAAGAGTCTCAATTTGATTAGAGAAAGCAAATGGATCCTCTGAGTTCGGCATATGGCTTAGAGGAAAGGGGAAAATGGCTGGCTAGATATATAAGATGAAACCTGAAGATGACCCTGAAGCTTTATTAATAACTTTGAAAGAGTGGCATTGGCAACTGGCTGGAAATTGTCAAAAAAAGCCCTGACATTAACCTCATGTTTGTCTTGGCTTGTCTAGGAAGCAGTTATTATCATTCCAAGATGCTAGGCAATACCAGAAGATAAATATAGCAATTTTAAGTATGCTAAATATTACAGAGGTATTAAGAAAAGAACGGTGTGGTGTATTGAAAGAGTCAGTCTCTAAACAATCAGCAGAAGGTGAGTTTCAACTTTCTGTGGTTCTCTGATATAGAAATTTAGATATCAGAGCAACTGGCCAAATTAGTTTTGCTAGAGAATTGTTTAACATTCTACTCCCTGACACTCATAACTGGGTGCAGAGCAATATGTTAGAGAGGTTGACACAATCTGAATAATGGAAGCTCATATCCCGCATATAAATCTACATATCTAGAATTATGAATCTGAATTAAATAAATTTGAAGAAGGCAAGAGACATTTGCAAGGACCATTTTTCAGAAATGTCCAGGTTTGGGTTAGAGTTAGGATTAGGAAAAGATTATTTAAAGAGAAATCTTGAAAATGTATCTTGGAGGGAGGAAGATCAACTTATCCTTTAGTTTTCAGACTTTGTTCCTTAGACCCAAACCAAGGAATAGAGAGTAGTTATCTCAATACAGAGCCTCCAATTCTTGGAAGGGGCAGACAATAAGATCAGGAACCCACGGATCTTTGTGAAATTGATGGCCATGTTTAAGTTCTAGTAGATACTACTGTTAGAATTCCCCTAATCTCCTAAGGACAAAAGGGAACCAATGAAAGAAATATTTCTAGTCAGATACAATCCATAGAGATAAGAAAACAAATTGAGCTGAAATCAGGATCAAAGAAAAGGCTCATCTACAAAAAAATTACACTAGAGAGGGATTGCCGGGAATTTTAAATGCTGCCGCCATATTTTCTGGGTGGATTAGCAGCTGAAGATGAACACTGACAAAGAAGATGCAACAAAAGCCATAGGATTCAAAATTTCTATTGACCAATTATGAGAAACAGAGGTTAAGTGGTTTCATGTATCCTCCCCTGAGTGATGGTTGATTCAGATATTAAGGTTGGAAGACTAAATGTATCTACAGTTGGTCAATAGTGAAATGCAATAGTAAGAGGTCCAATAGTGGGTTCTTCGCCCAAGTCATGTTGTGATATATATTGCATTTTATGAGTATTAACTATTCTTGCTCAAAGCAAGTTTCCTGTACAATTTGTGATTGTGCTTCAGTGAGGCAATTTGAATGAAATTTGTCACTTGAAGCATCCTCTGAATTTTTTGCACAATTGTGCTTGACATGAATGATCTTGGCAAGAGGCCCAGACTATGCAGATTCATATCAGCCTTCTTCATTGCCAAACAGGCCTACTTTAGGGTTGTTGGAATCAGGAAGGATGGCTACATATGAGACTGATTTATGGGCCTGTCTGTTGGCATTGCTTCCTCCTCATGAATATACCAGCTGTTAAAGTTCCAACTTTCCCTTGAATTGTTTGTAGACTACTCCGAAGGACTGCCAATAGCTACCTAAGTAATTGTAAATTCATAAATGCCAGTGTTGCAATGCCTGCTTGACAGCAGTCTCCGCTTAACTAAGAATTGGAATATGAAGAAAATGGAGGGCAATAAATCCATCCCTCTGTTTTCCTCACCAGCACTGCAATCTTAGATTTATAAATGTTAAGTGTTTCCCTGTATGAGAAGATCTCCAGCATGAGCGAGCAGCCATTACTGAAACCATGAGGTAGTGTTCCCCTATTCCTGAAACACTTCTTTTCATAAAAAAGAATCTCTTTAGCCTTTCTCCATAATTGAATGGGGGGGGGGAAGTATCACGATTCCTTTAGTTTAACCCTAATTTATTGGCCTTCGGTGAAGGTAATAAAACCTCTTCCCCATAGCTCAGTTTCTGTTCTCTTTGTTAACTTGTTATATTTCTGTACAATTTTTACATAGCTGTTATAATGCTGCACAAATGTCATCTGTCCCTCACATATACTGAATGTATGTAAGAGTCGGATCATGTCTGTTGGTCCTGCTTGGATTATGTTAACCTTGGCCCTTACTCAAATAGTGAAGTAGGTCAATACAATAAGGTAGATAGCAGACCAAGGTCCAAAGCAGAACAACTTTGACAGAGCTAATAGTAGTTTAAGAAATAGGTGATACCTGGTTAAGCACAGTGCAACAGATCAAAATTGTAACAGAGTAACAGATCAAAGTTATCTCACTGATGCAATCTGTAGGAAATTCTGAAAGCAGCACAGAAGGGAAGTTAAGAAAGTCCAACATTATGAGCTGGATTATACACATGGAAAAATGCTGTTTTATTAACTACTAGACTTCAAGTAAGATCTTCATGATTTCAAACCCTACCCATGTCCAGATACAAGCAGATATATTATTTCCATACAATCTATTATGGCCATGTACATAATACTCATAATTAGTTATGTTGTTTTCAGAACTATCCCCTTCAGATATGTTTTCATATCTGAAGGGGAGAGCACTTGTATTTCCATTGTTATGAAAATAAGTCACTTATCCCCAGAATTCTTCTAGGACTCTGATGGCTAACCCTTTTCTCATCATGAGCCAAAAGAGGGTGTAGCGGTGTGTGTGTGTGTGTGTCATGCATGGGCGTGTCCACACCCATAATGCTATGTGCGCGACTACTGCGGTTTGCGCTTTGGGTTGTTTTTTGCCCTCCGGAGGCTTCAGGGAAGCCTCCAGAGGGCGAAAAATGGCCAAAAAAGAACGCCAAAGTCAGCTTGCCAGTGCTCGCATGTGCGCTGGAACTGACAGAGCAATGCCTCACATACCTTAACAAATGGCTCTGTGTGCCATCTGTGGCACGCATGTCATAGGTTCACCATCATGGTTCTAGGACATTTCATGGCATAAATCTGATGTGGTTTGCTCTTGAGTACTGGTGACAGGAATAAACAATCTCAATATATGTTCTTGGATCTCCCGATTCAGGGATGTTAGGATCTTTGTCATAGGTACCATCTCCATGGATTAATTACTCAAGAAGTATGATAGCATTAATTAAAAGGAGTTTCGCTTCATAAGATCCAGTGAAAGTACAGCTTCTTATATCTTACTGAACAGAAATTGGCCTAACAGTTTTTATAATAGCCATTTTTGTGAAGATGGCATATTGGAAAAGATCTTCTGTGATGGCTGCTGTGAATAAGATTATTGCGCAACACATTTAAAGTAAGGTTGCTTTAGTATAATAGTAATCGAATACCATTGGTATTGTTATAATCAGCATCATTCAATTGCAAAAGACAGCTTTATTTGGAACAGTTTACATCCTGTATGATGCCATCTGTCCATTCCAGATTCTTGGGAAGTACTCAATAGGTGGATAAAGATTCTAAATCTAATCTAAACATCTGGCTGACTGTGAGTCCAACCTTAATTTACTAGATTTATATGCCACCTAAATCCAGAAATTCTGGACATCTTATATGACTTTTTGTATGTGCTAATGGATGGATCTCCCAGTGAAAATAAGCTGTAAGCAAAGTATGTGAACCAGGCCTATAGGTAGTAGCATCGGTGTTTGAAACTCAGTTTATCTAATAAAATGCTTGCAAGCCAATGCTAGGAAGCTCTCCATAAATAGGTGAGTTAAGATGAGATCTGCCCATATAAAAAAGCAGTCTCAATGGCCATTTTTGTCATCCCGTGAAGACATATTCCTCTGTCATCAACACCCAATGCTTGCTTGCACCGTAGACTATTTTTCTGTTCTTTTGATTCCCAGGAATGACAGGCAATCTACATTTTGTCTGTCATTTGTAACCTTGCTTTTGTCTGAGGACAAGCTTATGCATTTGCTAATTAACAACTGTGGTTCTAACTGTCAGAGAACAACAAGAAATCCATTATGCCCATGATTAAAGCTCAGTGAGATTACAGATTGTTTTCATAGATCAAAGATGAACTGCCAAAATTCATTATAGAAAAAGAAAGACACCTTGACTTCAAATATTATCAAATCATTTCAGGTTTTCCTCTTGGAAAATAATTTTACAGAAAGATGAAAAATCACTATAGAGTCTTAAAATGTATATGCTTTCTAAGTCTTCTTCCTACTTTTAGCTGGAATGTGATCTTTCTTTGTACTTGTTTTTAATATTTTTATTATCTATTATATGAATGAAATTATGATTAAATGCTTAATTTTCATGGTTTCCTTCCAGATGAGATAAAATCATCACTAAGTCACCTTCTATTTCTGAAAGGGATTAGCATATGTTATATATTATTTTTTTAAAAATATTGCTGAATGAATGGCTGGCTCAGAATCACACACTGGGTTGAAATGTGAAGACTAGATTTTCTGTATTCAGTAGACTGTTACTTGAACACTAACTCAGTGGTCTCCAACTTTTTCAGTCCACTGCTCCCTTGGTGCTACAAACTGATCCTCAGTGCTCCCCAGCGGTTCAATCTCACCGGCTCAGGGTTGACTCAGCCTTCCATCCTTCCGAGGTGGGTAAAATGAGGACCCAGATTGTTGGGGGCAATATGCTGACTCTCTGTAAACCGCTTAGAGAGGCCTGAAAGGCCTATGAAGCGGTATATAAGTCTACTGCTATTGCTATTAATTCAACAAAATTTTTGAACATGATCCAGTGATACCAAGTTTTCAAAGTCTGATAGTCATTTATCAAGAACCTTAGTAACTAGTAACTTAGTAAACTCAGTAAAATTTAGTAACTACTTCACTGTACAGTACATTATTAATGTGATGGATGGGCTTGATGAAATGATACCAGTTTCCCAATGTCTGGTTTTAAGTCACTTAGCAGGAGTCTTAAATCACCACGTTCAGTAATCTGGAATCAATTTCTTTGCTTGGAGAGAAGTTGGATGACCACACTGAAGCCATGTTCCACCAAATATGATGTTGGAAATGCAACAAGGAGCTTCTTAACCACTGGCCTATAGTGCAGGATAGCGATCAGAAATTTATTTCTGTAACCAAAACTCTGGTACGATTTCTTAAACTTTGGCTTCAGCTCAATGTCATTTTGCAGCTCTATGAGTTGTTTCTCCACTACCCCATCTTCCTCAGTATCTGAAAATGGATTTATCACCCAATCTGGAATTTCCATCAAAAAAAGATCCTGATATCACTCAGACATCTAAGTCTTAGAATGTCACAGAATCAACTTTAGCTGGATAGTCCATCCCAGCAATAACATCATTGTAATTTTCAGTTTCATTAATTTCCACAATATCAACACTAGCTTTGCTACTAACCCCTTCCAAACCATCTGCATAGTCTTTAAGATGTGGTGGTCTAAATATCAAAAATGGTTGACTCACATCACACATCTAAGCAAAACTGAAGTACAATATATTTTTCCTTTTTTAAAAATAAATCTCAATTTTAAGATTTGTATTACTGTTTTCATCCAGTCCCCATCCAAAAATGGCAAGAATCTCTGGTTTTATTTTTTCAAGCAACCATGGACAGATAATTGCTCATACTTGCCTTAATATTATTGGCCAAGTTCTTATTGGCTATGCTAACCAAGAGATGCTCTGGTCATTGTTAACCCTGCTGCAAAATTTATGTGTGCACATATCCACACATACAAAGGCATACAATATAATCTTATCTCCTTCAGATTGCCAATTATTTTGCACGACACAGACATTCTGCCTTTTAAATGCTTACGTGGTTTCAAAGGCTAAACTTCGGCTCACCGAACCAACTATTCAAAACAAGTAATTCCGCAAGGAGAGAGGATGGGAATGGGGATATTTAAAAAACTAAACACATATCCTAAAAGAAAATCTACCTGCGACCAGCATTAAGTGGAGCTTTTATAGAATAAATGAGCTGGAAGGGACCTTGGAGGTCTTCTGGTTCAGCCCCCTGCTCAAGCAGGAAAACCTATACCAGAAGTCTTCAAACTTGACAACTTTAAGACTTGTGGACTTCAACTCCCAGAATTTTCCAGACAGCTATGCTGGCTGGAGAATTGTGGGAGTTGAAGTCCACAAGTCTTAAAGTTGCCAAGTTTGGGGACTCCTGACCTATACTATAGTAGTATATTTATAGTAGTAGTATATAGTAGTATATATAGTATACTATACCTATATCAAAGAAGCCAGTGGCAAAGAGCTCTCTCGCAAGCACAACTAGAATTCAATTGGTGGGTTTTCTCCCCCCTAACAACACCGTGCACGATGTCCCGCCCACCAACTGTTTTTTAAAAAACCTTTTCACAAGCCAAGCTGGTTGGTTAAGATGCTGGTGGTGTAGGGGGGTGGGTGATTGAAGCGGTGCACACCCTGTCCTGGGAGGAAGGTGGTGATTGGAAGGGAGGTTGGTGATTATGCTTAAAGGGAAACCTGCAGCTATATCCAGGTTTGTTTGGGTAATTTCATCCTTCTGCCTGTGCCAATGGGCTTTAAACAGTCCATCTTCTGCTGGCAAGTTTCTACTTTCCATCTGAGAATTAGCTAAGGGGAAGCTACCAACCTAGGAGAGACACCCTCTGCAGCCAATACCAATTACACAATCTTTTTTTTCCTCTCCCTCTTAGCGCCCCCGTGGGTACCCCCCTTGCCTCTTAGTGCTCCCTGCCACCCACTTGCCTCTTAGCACCCCCTAAATCATCCCACTGTCCCCCAGGGGGCGGTACCGCCCACTTTGGGAACCACTACTCTAACCTCTCAAAATTCATTTTTTATCTATGTATATACTCTGTTCTCCTCCCAACAAACCTAGGATTAAATAATTTCAGACAGCCAAACATCTTAAAGGCTCTGTGATTAAGAAACACTGATCTAAAGCAAATTACACTAGAAGATTGTCCATTTCAGTGCTAGGCAAGTAACAGCATATGCTCCATTCTTCCCAGTGACAGGCACAACAGTGGCTCCCAGATAGGTAGGTAGGTAGGTAGGTAGGTAGATAGATAGATAGATAGATAGATAGATAGATAGATAGATAGATAGATAGATAGATAGCTATAACCTTTATTATAATGTTTTTTTACTGTGGGCACATTGCACATTAAAATGAAATTCTGTTGTCCGCTCTCAAAAGTGTACACATACAAAACATACATATACACCAGTGTGGGGTTGCAGGTGGTACGCCCCCGTACAGGTGCCTGCCAGGAGCACCGGGTACCGTTCCCCACCATCCTTAACTGTATTTGAGCTCTTTGGTGCTTCTGCGCATGTGCACGAAGCGTATGGCACCTATGCGATGCTCCGCTGAGCAACTGGAGTGTTGCGGAGTATTGGCAGGAGGGTAATGACGTACAAGCACACTGTGCATGTTTGTGTGCGCGCTGCACACATTCATGTGGTGGCTGCCGGGCCCCATTGCACCGTACCAGTTGCACCGTACAGGTTGCACTGTGATCCGGAAACTACCACTGATATAAACATGCTATATACATACATATATATGTACCTACCTACCTACATACCTACCTACACACACACACACACACACACACACACACACAAACCACTGTCAATCTTGAGTATATATCAGAAAGAGGAAGCTTCAGCGTGACAAGGTTGATACTATATGGAACAATGTTGTGGTTTGGCAGGAGCCTTTGGAGCTGCTATCAGACTCTGACACCGAGGGGCCCTATGAGTCAGGCAGGAGGAGGCAGAGGGCTCTGGACAGGGTTCTGACTCCAAGCAGGGCTCAGAGAGACTAGCTGGTCCCCAGGTAATGACTGAGCCTTGGATCAGTGAGGGAGGCTGACACAGAAACCTCCTGTGAGTTGTTTCGGGATGCACGCAGGAAAAGGGCTGACCGACGTAAGGAGCAATTGAGGACTCACAGGGGATGATAACGAGCAGCTGTGGCTCGTTAAGGTCTCCTCCTGTGGATAAAAGACTGATGGTGCCATGTCCTAGTTGCAGAAGTCAATGATCCATTCCGCTTCTGTTCTAGTCAAGCTCTCCATTTGTGTGCAACCATCGAGAAAAAGCACTTGGACTAAGTGACTTGATTTATATAATTCTGTTTTGTAGTAGTTATGAGTGAGGACTTTTGCCCAGAGCATTTATCTGTGTTTATTTGGGCTCGCAGCCATCAAGAGCCGGGACTGATAAAAACATTCCTTTGCACGTTCTGTTTGGCTTTCGTTTTTGAACGGACAAGGTGTGGGTTAGAACAGAACAAAACTGTGACTAAATTTGCATGCTCTGCTTTGGATACCACGAAGCTTCCTCCCAGAAGGTAACAAGGAAAACACATTGTGAAGAGGATCTGTTGCATCCCAGATATACTCCAGACCCTGGTCAAGCAATGCTTATATACTATGTTTGGATAGAAAGGAGTGAGCTGCCAATAATCTTCTCTGCCATCCTCACCACTTGTAAAGTTTGCAATTGCCAAAGTTGCTGTCATATTTAAAGGGTTGTGAGGCAGGGAGGTAAATGGCTTTTCCTTTGTTCTTTTATCCTATACTGCTCTGCCTGTACTGGGCAGTAAGCTCATACCACTAGAGTTCCAGCTAAGGCTTGCTTCCTTTTCCAATCTGGACACAAGCAGTTTCTGAGAAAGGTGATGGAACATCAATAGGGATTCTCAGCAACTTCGATGTTTCATCTTCTTTGCTTTGTGCTCAGTGCTGTTGTGCAAACAGTGCTGTAGACTAGCAGATTTATCTTCCCAAACTGGAAAGTACGGATAGCATTCAGGAACATTCTAGACCAACAGACATTAACTATCAACAGTGCCACAGACATAGAACGTAAAGGTTGTGTTTTAAACTGGGTTCATTTGCTTAATTCAGCCTTCCTGATATGATTGGCTGGATTTTGGATACCACCAGTTCCAACACACCTGGGAAAACTAGTATGGTTCATGGCCTTAAAGAGTTATTGAAAGAGTCTCTGGACTGTATAGAACAGTGGTTCCCAACCTTTTTTTGGCTATACTCCCCCTAAGCTAAGACTGTGAGTTAACATTATTTCTCTGGTGGCCTCACCTTTAATGTTGCAAAACATGCTTATATAGACCAGGGGTGTCAAACATGTGGTCTGCGGACCGGTTGCATCATGTGCTGGCTATGCCCACCCCCGGTTTAGCAAAGGGGGAAAAAGTCACATGATATGTCACATGACGACAATGTGATGCCGCGAGTTTGACACCACTGTTATAGACCAATCTCAAAACTGTAGTGCACTAGAAAATGATTGCATATCATGTGAGCAGTCTTCCATCATTACAGCAAGAAAAAAAAACAAAAATCAAAGGCAAATGGCGTTTCGAGAGATTTTTCTAAGAAGTATTTTACAAAGCCAGTGAAATTCTACATAAAGTTACTGCCATAATGAGAAGTGAGGTAAGGCTTTCTCCTGCTTGCCAAGGTTAAGCTGCATGTACTTATTCAATGGCTGAAAGGAACTCTTTTTTGTATGCCATTCCTTTCAAAGGATGGTCACAAGGTGGTGCTGCTCCAGAGCATAAAATATGCGGGAGGCTGATTTTCTTGTGCTGGCTTTGCTCATTAAAGACAGAATGCGTCAGATTCTTTAAAGGGTAGCTAATAAGGGCAAAGAATAAGAGATTAATGAAATGCACTGCATGACACCATCCAGCAGTCCAAATGGAGTAATAGTAATTGTCGTGGCTACTTTATGTTTTAATTTTGACATGAATCATCTAAATGCAAGATATAAATAGCTATGCTCTTAGTGTGCAGAAGTTTACAATCAAGCTTATATTTCCTCTTTGTCTTCATTATTTTACAGATCTCTTTGAACCTCTTTCTTTTGAGGCCGATTCTTTTTTTCTTTTCTTTTTTATAACCAGCCTTTAAAGATTCTCTCCCTAACCTCTTGTCTTTATGAACTTTGGGACAGCAGGCACAATTAGAGGTAGAAAATATAGCAGAATAAGGAGAACAGAAGCTTATTATTAAAAATGATGTTTCACGACTTCCAAGCACTGTTGCTCAATTATTTATTAAAAGTTGGAGGCTTTGTTTGTAGTTTGCTTCTGCAAATCCTCTGACAGCTCTCATGGGCATACATAACAAGCTATTACGCGGCTTTAACTTTAATCCAGTGAGAAAGTTTCACGTTGTAATGATTTCTGCAAATCAGCTTCAAAGGCTAGTTTACTAGTCCACCTTGCAGATTGTAAACATTAATAACAGTGCCTGACCAACACTTGTTTTGGGAAAAATAAAACCTCTTTGGAGGGACATTTCTGCTTGTTTTGGGACACTGTGGCTGTGGAACACATTTGACATGGCTGCTGAAATAATAGGATTTATAAAAAGTGGTAATTGTACTTGTTGAGCCTAAGCTGACCTGGTCTCTTTGTTCTTGCAGCTGTCCCTTGATTTCTCTTAAGCAATTCCACATGGTTACACAGTGGGAGATGACTTCTGCCTAGGTCTAATTAACAGCCAACTGAAAATGCACCAGATGTTTGATTATCTGGGCCACAATGTCTTTGGTTTCCTGATTTTCTACCTGGGGGATACATGGAGAGTATTTTCAACTTCTTTCCAAAACTCAACTACATATAACATATTTTTTTTTTAAAAAGGAAACTATAGAAACATTCAAATATAGCATTAAAGCACATGGTTACCTCCTTTTTCTTTAAGTGATTTCTTAGCTGCTTTTCATACTTTAAGGCAATTTACAGCTAAATATTTAAACAGATCTCAACTGATTAAGAACATTTTAGGAAAATGAAGACTAAACCAGATGTCCATATGTTGTTTAAATACAACATTGCTGGTCTGGGTATAAAGTGTGGGTGTGCATTTATGTTTAATAGTGGGTGGAGAGCCGGAAAGAAAATTACCCTCTTTGAACCATAATTCCTTATGCATTGCTGTTTTAAGATATTTTTCATCAGCCAGATTTTTATAGAAAAGTTGAGCCAACTAAGACCCCAAAGCCCCCTCCCCAAAACAACCATTCCCATATTTAAGAGTAGTTAACATACAGTATATCCTTGCCTTATAACCTAAGAAAGAGAATGAGCTTCTTTTTAAAAAAAATGCTCATCTGGTTTGGTCATCAGGTCAACAGACTAAAAAATGGAACTAATGATGCCTTATGACCATTCTTAAAATAAAAGAAAACCTATATAAAGCAAAGCCTCTGTTTGTATTTGATTTTGCGCTTTTTTGCCCCAGTAACCCACATGGAAAGTTCATGCAGTTTTTCCTGACGGCATTTTTGGAAGTGGCTTGCCGTTGCCTTCTTCCTAGGCCTGGTGAAACCATCCTTCTTGTACTAATAGAAGAGAATATTTGAAGCTCAAGAGTTGAACTGTGGGGCCTTTGGGGTTCTCTGATATTGGTTAGAGAGCTCAGAGACCACTAAGGACCTCATCATTATTGACATGGAAGAGGAAGGGCAAGTCCTGTCTACAAACTGGCTGTCCTTACGGACATAGGTAATCATGAAAGCTGCATTTATCAAAAGGCAAAGGGAGGGAGTTGTTTTTCACCAGCTCTCTGGCATATATCCATAGCGTATTCTCCAGTATCTAAGCTTTTTGAGGTGTTTTGTCCTTTTTTCTCAAGGGAGAATAATATGTCCATTTGTCTTTTTCCTGGGCAAGAGATATTCCAGTCATGGCCTGAACTCAAGACCACCCTCAGACTGCAGAATCATTGTGTTCTGACCTAGGCTTCCCCAACCCACGAAGCAGACTCCTTCTCCTGACAAAAACCCTTTTTATTAAGTTACTGTGAATTCCTCTCATTCACATCCAGCAAAGTCTTTCCAGGATGAATATACAGTCATAGACCTTATCTGGCTTGGAGAGCTGCCAGGCCCGTATCTTCAAAACCTGGTAGGAGTCACAAACCAATTAAGCAAACTAATTGTCTCCTGCAAACGCCACTCCCTTTTCGCTCCTCTTTTATTCTCTATGGGAAGAGCCATTATTGTCCATCTGTGGCCTATCTCCCCTCCCCAATCGGCCCTTACTCCTTAGCTGTTCCTTTCATCTGGCAACTCTGCACATGCACACACTGGAAACAGGCTCCAGCTGTTCATCTGTCTCACTGATGTCTGATTCTGAAGACAGTTGATAACTTTCAGATGGCCCCATCTCTGCCTCCGACGCAGACCTTTCATCAGAGCCTTCTCCAGAGTCTAGGACTGGCCCATGTTCCTCCCCAACCTCCTCACTGTCTGAATCTGCTGCCAGCTCCACTGGCCACTGGTGGGCCACAACACACTGATTCAAAGTGAGCAGAAACATGTTTCAAAAATATATAGGTAGTCCTTGACGTTTTGCTTAACAATTGGTTTCGGTTCACGACTGCTTAATGACTACGTCAAAAAGGTCATAAAATTGGATTGGACATGTGACCAACCTAATTTACAACTGTCAAGGACTGCTCATACTATATTTTTTCCCCTGGAAGCAGTCTCTATATTGCCTTCTTCAATTCTAAATACCGGTTTTCGGCAGGCTGAGGTAAAGAAGCAGTCCCTGAACCAGCAAATCTGGGGGCTGGGCAGGAAACAGAATGTATCTGCTGTCAGCGTGGAAGGGATTGCCACTCATGAATTGGACAGATGACTGCATTAGGACCTCTTTTCCAGAGCACAATACCATAGTCTTTTTGAGACCGAAGGATGCCTAACAATTCAACTCTGTCTATTGGTTTTTGTTAAAAACAAACAACTGGTGCATGATTCCATATTTATTGCTATCACTTGAGGTAGAAAGTTTCCATCTCAGTTCCCAAATGGGGTTAAACGAATAATGGTGGCAAAGGACTTATGACTACATTTAGCTAGACTGGAGTGGGAGGGAGGAAGGAAGGATGTGAGTTTCAGTTAGTTTCAACAGATCACCAGTTAATTTGTTTATTTAAAGTGAGAAAAACGAGCAGCTCAAGGAAAAAATGAAATTAGTCAGTGCCTAGGATCTGGTTCAAAAGCAAAAGTGGCACAAATATGACATTTATCCATAAATGATTAAAGCAGCTATGCTTCCAGGGTCCAATTATGTTCAATAGATATCTTTATCTTGATATTTGCTTTGGTAGTTTACCAATGATGGTGGGGATGTTATCCACAAATGTTATTGATATGGTAAAAGACACTAGATTTGATTCCAGACAATGAAATTATTGTAAGGCAAAAATCTAAATTTAATGTTTTTTTCAAAAAAAAAAGATACACCTGCTTGTAAAAAAAAAATTAAAACTATTGTTTACAAGTTTAAATATTTTTCTTTAATAAGCTTGATATGTGGTAAAAATACAAAAAATGGCATAAAATGTTTTGTCCTTTGAATTATGTACATATATAATATGTTTATGTATGCATGAACTGCGTATGCCTTTTTTTTTTTTACAGAGTTGGATTTTACAGCTGAATGGTAAAACTATTGCTAGAAAAAAGATGGCAGTGTACCATGCGCTTGACAAATGAGCTATGGCTTGTTGGGAAAAATGAATATTAAAACCATTCTAGCAGAAGTACATGGAACATAGGCATTCAAGAAATTAACATGAGATTTAAAATAGAAACATGGTTTTAAACCCCCCCCCAAAAAACTAAAATTGCAGAGATAATACCATAGTGTGGTAATAAACAATTATCACATATCTATAGTATGCATTGAAAGCCAAGAAAAAAGCCAAGCCAAGAAAAAAAATCTATTATAATTATTTAGATATGTGGGGAATTGAAATAATCAGAAAAGTCATGGTGGTTATTTATTTATTTATTTATTTATTTATTTATTATTTATTTATTTATTTATTCATCAAGCATGTATTAGATTATGCATACATAAACATATTATATATGTGTTCATGCAACATAAACATATTATATATGTGCATAATTCAAAGGGCAAAACATTTTATGCCATTTTTTGTATTTTTACCACATATCAAGCTTATTAAAGAAAAATATTTAAACTTGTAAACACACAATTTTGAATACATGAAATGGATACAAATAAAAGGAACATTAGAACAGGGACAGTAGGCACGTTGGTGCGCTTATGCACACCCCTTATAGACCTCTTAGGAATGGAGTGAGATTGACAATAGACGGCTAAGGTTAAAGTTTTGGGGTTTTGGGGAAGAGACCACAGAGTCAAGTAGTTGTATTTTCTGCAATCGAGTTTGGAGCGATTTACCTTAAGTTTGTATCTATTGTGTGCTCGTATATTGTTGTGGTTGAAGCTGAAATAGTTCATTGACAGGTAGGACATTGTAGCAGATAATTTTACGTACTATGCTTAGGTCAGACTGAAGCGGCATAGTTCTAAGTTGTCTAAGCCCAAAATTTCAAGACTGGTGGTATAAGGTATTTTGTTGTGAGCAGAGGATATTTCTCATGAAATATCTCTGGACCACTCAATTGTATTAATGTCCGACATGCAGTTCGGGTTACAGATAGATGAACCGTAATCGAGAATTGGTCTAGCAAATGTTTTTATTGCTCTGGTTAGCAGTATAATATTACCAGAGAAGAAGCTACGTAAGATTAGGTTAACAACTCTTAATGCCTTTTTGGCAATATTGTTACAGTGGGCTCTGGCACTTAGATCATTAGATATGAATACTCCAAGGTCCTGACAGAGTGAGAATTAGGTTAGCTTTGAGAACCAGCTTTGAAAGGTTGCTTCAGAATGCCCTAGAACTTAATTATAGTCTGGCCACAGAGTAGTCATAAGCCTAGTCATATGTGAGGTAGTTAAATAAATAATTCTTAAATAAAAGGACAGTGTTCATAGAAAAAAAAATGGATAAGGCTTTGGGGAATTTCTTCGCTCAGAGTCTTACTACAAGCTATACTAGTGATGCAAAAAGCTGTTCTGCTTGTGTAAGATAGCTATTTCAAGCTGAAAGAATGAATTAAAATGTGCTTAAACCATGTTATAATGTCTTAGGACCACCAGTCATATATTTTTAATACCCATCACTCAGGATGTTGTAGACATTGTCAAATGGGTAAAGGTCTTGTTTTAATACTATTATAAACTTTCTCTTTCTCCCTCTCACCATAGCAATCAGGCATTATTTTTCAAAGTAGTACTCCTCAAACATTTAGCTATTGAGTTAACAGAGCCGAGGTGGCACAGTGGTTAAATGCAGCACTGCAGGCTACTTCAGCTGACTGCAGTTCAGCAGTTTGGCTGTTCAAATCTCACTGGCTCAGGGTTGACTCAGCCTTCCATCCTTCCGAGGTGGGTAAAATGGGACCCAGATTGTTGGGGGCAATATGCTGACTCTGTAAACCGCTTAGAGAGGGCTGAAAGCCCTATGAAGCGGTATATAAGTCTAACTGCTATTGCTATGAGTGTTGATGTGAATGGAGACAAACTGGCCTATGAAATGAAGAAAAGAGTAATATAGACATTTCAGAGATGCTCCCACATATTCACAATCTTTAAGAAAGAGACCCCCAAATACAACCCATTGAGGTGTGATCATTTTAAGGAATGCTAGCTGGTGTAAAAATCGAAGACAACAAAGGGAGCATATAGGCATTCAGAACTTTGTACAGAACAAGCTGATTACAGATAGTCCTCACTTATGACCACAACTGAGCCCAAAATTGTGGTTGAAAAGTGAGACACTTTGTTGCCACAATTGTTACATGAATCACTGTGATTGTTAAGTTAGTAACACAGTTGTTAAGTGAAACTGGTTTCCCCATTGACTTGCTTGTCAGAAGTTCGCAAAAGGTTGATCACATGACCACGGGACACTGCAAACCATCATAAACAGGAGTCAGTTGCTAAGACTCTGAATTTTGATCCCGTGACATGTGGATGCTGCAACAATCATGCGAAAAATGGTCATAAGTAACTTTTTTTTCAACTTTGGTCACTAAATGAACTGCTGTAAGTCGAGGATTATCTGTACTGTCAAGGTAATGACAGATGTGACTGGAGGGTATCTGTTACCAAATGATTATTGTTGTTGAATGTTTTTGTGTTATTTCCAATTTACTTCTTTAATAAATAATAAAGCATTGATTTATTAAGTCTGAACCATCAAATGTGGTTTTTTTTTTTTAATGTGTTGTTTTTCGAAGGCCAATTGAAAAATAAAGCAGCTTTGTAGACATCCATTTTGGCCCACAAACATAATGACTCACTCCTATTGGCAGTATTCATGACACACAAGCCATTCCATGTGATATACTGAACATGACTTTGTTCCCCATTATTTCCCTAATAAGAAAAAGCTGCTTTTACTTTTAAAATTCCCAATGGGACCCCAACTGTATTTAAACACTCTTTCCAGTTAATGGGAGCACTCTGTGGTCCATTGGAGGGTATTCCAATAAAATTAAGTATTCTGACTTTCTTTTAAAATGGATCATAAAGACTTAGAAGTGGAAAAAACTGTTGTCTGGAAAATCCCATGGTATCAGGATGTAATTCATATTGCTTAACACACACAAACACACACACACACACACACACACACAGGGTCCTTGGCGTATTCGGGTCTTTTCCTGTGTAAGATTGAGAGTATCTTCGCAACGTTTTGACGAGCGGTCCCACTCGCCATCTTCAGGCTGGTGCCTTCGGCTTTGTGCTTTGTGTGAGCAAAAAGTACCCGTGAAAATCTATGAAAACAATACACACACACACACACACACACACACACACCATAATACAATAGGCTCAGTGGCTCAGTGGCTGAGACGCTGAGCTTGTCAATCAGAAAGGTCAGCAGTTCAAATTCCTAGGGCCGCGTAACAGAGTTAGCCCCCGTTACTTTTCTCAGCTTCTGCCAACCTAGCAGTTCAAAAACATGTAAAAATGCAAGTAGAAAAATAGGGACCACTTTAGTGGGAAGGTAACAGCGTTCTGTGTGCCTTTGGCATTTAGTCATGTCGGCCACATGACCACAGAGACGTCTTGGACAGCGTTGGCTCTTTGGCTTTGAAACCGAAATGAATACTGCCCCTAAGTCAAGAATGACTAGCACATATGTGCAATGGGAACCTTTACCTTTATCTTAACATTATATACATATATATAATGAAAAATATAAATAACTGTGTTTCAGTTTTATAGTCCTGTTTTTTAATTCCCCTGTACCTTTTCTGTTGTAGTTTCTTTGTGTTTACCTCCCCCTTCCCTTTGGGTTTGTGAGCCGCCCTGAGTCCCTCAGGGAATAGGGCGGCATATAAATAAATGAACCTCGAACCTCGAACTCGAACCTAAAATATTTTGCTGGCACCCATAAAGCATTTAAGCTGTGAAATATGTGTTGAAGAATATGAACAGATATATGCAGTTCTAGCTATACTGGATGATACTGACCCATTTCAATGAGTCTTTTAGCTGAGATGTAGATTAAGACTTCACTGATTATTTGGTGGATAATTTATGATAGAAACTTTCAAGCGAGGAGTATGACTATGATAGTTTTTCTAGATGCCTGGGCAGCTTTCAATACCACTGACCATGATATAGTTCTGAGCTCTCTGGAAGAATTGGTGTTGGAGATATAGTTCTCTTTATTCATATTGGAACCATAGGCAGAAATTTGTGCTGGAATTTACTGTTGTGTTGCCCTCTCTTATTCAATATATGTATGAATGGCTGCAGGAGATCATTTGGACATAACAAGTATATTAGTAACATCTAGCTCTGCTATGGCTTACTATCCATTTCGATGGAAGCAGCCAGAACCTTTGAAAGTAGGCCAAACTATTAAAACACTACATGAGGAGAATAAACTAAAATTAAATCTAGACTGATACAGCTATTTTATGTGAATAGCTAGATTTGGTAACTTGAGGTTTTACATAGGTATAGTAAGAGTGGAGAAATATGGACAAGAGAGAATGAATGGTAAGAGATAGAATTAATCTGTGGGATTGAGACAAGGGTGGATAAATAATATGATGCAGAAATGTCCTTGGATTCATGTTTGCACAGATATGAAGATGTAAATAACTGATAAAGTGGGCCCGGCGACCTAGCAGTTAAGATGCTGGCCTAGTTAACCAGAAGATTGGTAGTTTGAGACCACAACTATTGTGCAAATGGAGTGAGCACCCATTTTTGCCCCAGCTTCTGCGCATCTAGCAGTTTGAAAAACATGCAAATGCAAGTAGAAAAATAGGTGCCACTTTGGTGGGAAGATAACACCTATGCGCTTCTAGGATATAGTGATGTTGACCACATGACTAAGAAAGTGTCTTTGGACAATGCTGGCTCCCTCCGCTAAGAAATAGAGATGAGCACCATCTCTTACAGTTGGAATTGACTGGACAGTTGAATGCTCATACCTGTATTTTACACAAATTTAATAGATCCTCCCCCACTATAGTTATTATATAACTATAATAAATAGTTATTACTTTTTCATTCTTGCTAATTACTATTTTACATCACCTACTCCTAACAATATCCCAAATGTACAAATCTATATAAGTCAATCAAGTTGACTTGATTGTTTGTTGTAAGCAATCTGTACTATAAAACCTCACCCAAAAAATAAACTTCAAGGCCCCGTTAACAGTCATTATATTTAAATCACAGAAATTCCACAAATGGCTTCCAAACTCTTATAAACTTGTCCAAACCATCCTCCCTAATTGGTGCAATTAATGTTGCCATCTCTGTCAATTCAGTCAACTTCAAAATCCATTCTTCCACCGTACTCCTTTTTCCTGCATTCCTTTTTCTTTCAATTTTTGGAAATAAGGTTCCAAATTGTTTTTCTGTCAATTCATCCATAATATCTAAGAGAAAAGCAATCCCTTGAGGGTATGAGGGAAACAGAACCAGATGTAAGGTGACATTTACTTTGTATACGGTTGCTATTCTCCCTCCTTTTAATGAATCCACTACTTTTTCCTCACAGTCATGCTTGTGCCTTTAAATCTGAACTGAACACATTGTTCTGGACACTTTGAAAGAACGAGCCTCACTTTAGGAGTTCTTATCCTTAATTATTACTGGATTCACAGCTGGAAAATATAGCAAGGAGCGTTTTCAGATAATTATTTTTTCCAACTGCAACCCTTTCTGAACAGTCAGCTTTGGTTATAGTTCATTCTGTTGATTGTAATGTGCACTACATGGATCTACTTTGAAATGCTGAATCTAATAAAAAAATATTGTAGCTGGACTGCTGACCAGTGCAAGGTACAGGATCACATGATGCCTCTACCAAAAGGTCACTGGCTATTAATTGCTTACCAGGCACAATATATTGCTATAACATTTGAAGTCCTAAATAGCTTAAGGCCTTTTACATTAGAGAGACTGCTTTTCCATTTGAATCTCTGTGAATATTAAGAGCTTCACAAGCCCTTCTGAAGAGGTCTCCACTGGAAGAGGACTGTCTGTTTGAAACATGGCAGATGGCTTTCTCAGAGAGGAGGCAAACTCATTCAGAAGCTTGGCTCTCATCCTTGATAAAATCTGTAAAAACATTTCTTTTTAGAGTTTTAATGGCTGGTTATTTATGATACCAATGTAAGTTTAGGTTTTTGCTTTTGATTCCTAATGTTGCTAGTTTCCTTGAGCACGCCCTTAATAAGATAAGTAAATAAACCTGCTGATATAGTCTAGAGCAGTGATGGCAGAAGTGGGTTCCTACTGGTTTGGATCCAGTTCGGCTGAGTAAGTAGTAACTTGGCCTGCCACACCCCCAAACTGGTTCTATCAGCAGCACTGTAGGTGCCACCACCTTATTTTTTGCTTCTGGGCATGCGCAAAAGCATTTTTTACTATTGTGCATGCATGTGTAGTGCGCCCGCACCCGAAGCGCATCTGTGAGCCAACTGGCAGTAGCAGAAGCTGGAACCCAGCCCCTGAGTGATGGCTAACCTTTTCTGGACTGAGTGTCCAAAGTGCAAATGCATGAGAATATGTGCACACATTCATGTCCAAATCCCCAAAATGCAATGTTCATGTGCCTCTTCCACCACCTCCCGCACATCTTATTTTTGGACAACAACAGTGGCTCAGTGGTAAGACACTTGTCAGTTGGAAATCTGACATTCAGGTTTGGGACCTGAGCTCCATGAAATGGGGCAAGCTCCTGTCCTTCCCTCAGCTCCTGCCAACACTAGCCATTCGAAAGCAAGAAGAGACCTGAAGACCAGCTGGCTGACAGGAGATGCATGCGCGGCAGAGCTGAAATGGGGAGATGGATCACATGCCATCAGAGAGGGCTCTGCATGCCACCTCTGGCAGCGTGCCATAGGTTCGCCATCATGGGTCTAGAGATTATAAGCCAGTCACATGATATATGACAGTTGTCTAAAGGGAACTGAGGGTAGTAAGTGCAAAGTCAGAGAATGTGCATTTGAAGTGGTAATAGAGAAACCACAAGCAACCGGGAATTTATTTCCTTGATAACCTACAGGGAAAAAAAAATACTGTATCAATGATGAATTGTCTCGTATCTTTCAGTCCTAAATATATTGGTAGAGCACTGATTTTTCACTAATTTCAGTGGGAAGTTCTTGCAGATAGGTATTTATCAGGAAATTTATCTTTCTCTTGTCTGATAAATACACTTTCAAGCTATCTATCTTGTCTTATTTCCACGTTTTGTGGTTTCTCTAGCCAAAAGGAAAAGCAAACATATTAGAACAAATGGTCTCTTCCTCCAAGCTTTTCTGTGGTTTATAAACATGATGGTTCCCTACCTCTTGAGGGGAAGAAATAATTAAGCTGTGTCTTCCTTTATTGTAGTGCCTATTTTTTCCCGTTTACCTACAGACAGCTGTGGGTATGATAAGTAGGTATCATTAAGTTTAGAGATTGACTAAAGAGCTACATCTTATTTTCTCTACATCAAATAAAGTATGGAGATGAAATGCGACTCCAATAGAAGAACTTCTTGAGTTGGGAGCAATGCAAGAGAAAGCCTTTTCTAATGTTCCTTTTAAGGCCCTTTTGAAGATTTTGTCAAATTATTTGAATCTCTTTGTGGGTTAAGAAAGGCATTTAATTGACCATGGAGTCTTATTGGCATGGAAAATGGAATATTTATTTGTATGAACATACATGCACATTTTAACCTTCTTTTTCACATTGGCACTACCGTGTAATTATCAGAACATGTTCAGTAGCTGATATTGGACACAAGACTAATGAATATAGTCCCACAGCCTTTCTATATCGGGTTTCTGTCAATGTTCCCTCTAATTTTTTTTCAGTGTGAGAAAAGTATAGTGTTTGAGCGGCACATTTTCATGCCTGAGCACCTGAATTTTTTTCACAGATGTCACCTAAGACAACAACGAAATCAGTATTATTGAAACTCAAGTTATGTTTATTCAAGGTACCCGCTTAATTAAAAGTGTTATATAATATCAGTATCACTTAACAACACTCCTGCTTAGCAACCAAAATGTTGGCTCAGAAAGTCTGGCATTTGAAACAAAAAATAGCCTTTTAAAGTTGTGGTGTGTTAGGAGCATTTTTATTCCTGCATTTTAACACACACACACCATACACACACACGGAGAGAGGGAAACATAGGAACTTCAAAGGGTGAATAATTTGAAATGGTAGTTGGAGGAAAATAGTGTAAGTAAAATAGTGCTTTATATAAATTAATGAACAGGGTTTTTTTTTAATAGTTTCTTTTTACATTCATTTCTGTGTTCATTTTCTTGGGAATGAAATTCCTTGAGGCTAACTTAATTTTTGGAAGAAAAAAAATAATGCCTGTAAACCAGCAAGAAATGTAAGACAATCTTTTAAAATTTGTATTTGAAGAATTTAACAAGAAGGCATTTCTGTTTGCATTGCTTTCAGCAAACATTTCCTATTTTTACTGCCTTTCATTCACCCACTTTTCACTGATATGCTTATATATATTCATTGTGACAGCATTTTGGCACACAACATTGCTTTTTCTACATTACTGTATGAAAATGTCCTGCATCTAAAAATGACTAATCTATGGCCTTATCACTGCTGTGACGAACCCCCCCACCAGAATAACTGCTGCCGCCTCCTCCTCCTCCTCCAACAGCACCACCACATTTGGTGCCGGCGCTGCAGCTGAGGTGAAGCCGCCAAAGCTCCGCTGACGCCCCTGCCCAATGGCAGCGGCGGCGGTGCCTGCCTCCCCCTCCACTCGGAACACCTCACCTAAGCAGGGGTGCTGGCGGGAGCTTTGGCGGCTTCACCTCAGCCCCAGCGTTGGGTGGCAAATCTGGCAATGCTGTTGGGGAGGAGGAGGCAGCAGCAGATATTCCGTTTGAGCAGAAAGCATGGCAAGGGATGGGAGGAAAGAAAAGAGCCTGAAGCGCCCGAAGCAATGGGCTTCCGGAAGGTGGAAAGCGGGGGTGGGGGGTGGGAGTTACCGGCAGGTCTGGCATCCAGGAGAGCCATCTCGGTTGCTGCCGAGGGGGAGGGGAACGCCAGGTGCTGGGCTGCCTCTGACTCGCCCTCTCCATGGCTCCCCAGGGCTGCAGCAAACCAATCAACAAAGCGAGCTAGAAGGATCGCCGTTTTTTAAAAATATCTCTCCCAGTCTGGGGAAGTCCTTTGCGGGCGGCCAGTTCTAGCCGCCTGCAAAGGACTTCCCCACGTTGCTTTGATAGAAATCTCTGCGCGGCAGTTAGAAACTGCTGCGCGGGGGTTTCTTGCCATGTGCGCGGCCGCGCAGCTGTGCACCTTAGAAGTTTCTCAGATCCAAAAATTATGAAGAATTTGGCTTCATTAACAGATCAGAAAAAAAGAATAACCTGATGTTGTGTTACTGTTTTGCAAATGGTTATGATTAGCAATTTTACACGACTACAATAATGAAAGCTTTTCTCAAATAATCTCAATATATTTTCTAGGGCTGGTTCATGCATCTACCAATGTCCTGCAAAGAATGAAGCATTTATAGGATGCTCCATACACACATACCTAAACAACTCGGGGAAACAGGTCAAGTTATTGACCAAATGATGGAAATAATTCAATAAAAATGTATCTTATATTTAGATAGCACAATAATTCAAACAACACTTTCTGGTCATTCATGGTTGGCCTTGTGAATCAGATTTGTACTTTTCATTCCCTATAGGATTTCATTGTAAGATTACTTTCTAAATTTTTTCTTCTCTATTAAAGATGAGTCTAAATGGCCGATCCAGATCTTGCTGAACTCCAATGCCCTTTAACTCGAGCCAACATAGTCACTGATGATGGATGAAGTCTGGTCCAGCAATATCTAAAGGACCAAATTTGTTTTATGTATCAAAATATCTATGCACTTTCAGAATTTTTGCTGAAATTGTGAGATCAATATAATTGATACTAGCTCTCTAGACAGCTTGTGTTTTATTCAGATCCTCAAATGCATCTGAAATGTTCCTGCTAGCATTTCCACAATCATCTATTTATTATTTATGCCTTAATGCCTTCCAAACCTGTTATCTAAACAGAGATTAAACTGGTCTTATGATTTTGCCTCCCTCATTTCCCATAAATATTTAATTTATTTCAAAATAAGTTAAAAATAGAGAGGTAATAGCAACATCAACAACAGAAGAAAGAAAGTATATATATATATATATATATATATTATATATATATATATATATATATATATATATAACATATATATATATAACATATATATATATATAACATATATATATAACATATATATATATAACATATATATATATATATATATATATATATATATATATATATATATATATCGTGTGTGTGTGTTAGCAGTAGACAAACATAGATAGATAATAGACAGACAGACAGACAGACACAGATAGATAGATAATAATGCATATAGCCAGACAGCTTAAAGAGACACTATTTCATTTTTAAAAGTCTGTCTTTTTTAAAAAAAAATTGATCAGAGACCAGAGATTACTCTTTGATTAAACAAATGTCTCTGGATGTTTATTCTTTCTCCTTAGAGTCCTGGGGCTATTTCTTTCCAGTTTTGTGTCTCCTTTTTTAGTTCATAAAAGGCCTAAAAGCATTTCTTCACACTTCTCTTCACTTTCTCAGATTTCCATTTGGGGCAGACAAACGCTATCGATGTTTTTAGACTCTGAATAGACTTCTTTCTCTGTATAAACAGCTGCTGGAATGTATATCCCACTAAACTGAATATTTGGATTCTTTATCTTATTGAACGAATCTTTACTTTTTTACTTTACTTTACAATTCTTCACAACTTTGCTATTGTGTATTAAATTGTGATACAAAGTATCCATACTTCCATAAACATATATATAAAAACAATAAATAAATAAACATAGTATATCCATACATTTAAAATTCAATGTGTATTCTCTTTAGATTTTACACTGAAAGATGAGGATATGTGTGCATTACAACACAATCCTCCTGAGAACAGCCATACTATTTCAGTTGCTTAGTTAATAATCAATATACAGTCAACCAGCTACAAAGGGAGGATGTTCCAGTATAGCAGGGGTGCGAAACAGTGGCAACTTTACAACCTGTGGATTTCAACTCCCAGAGGTATTAGGAAATTAAATAATGTTTAAGGAGTACAAACTGAATTTATAATTAATTCCCTATCACCGTGTTGAAGAACCTATGGCACGCATGTCAGAGGTAGCACTCAGAGCCCTCTCTGATGGCATGTGATCCATCTCTCCACTTCAGCTCTGCTGCGCATGTGTGCGGACCTCCCTCCAGCCAGCTGGTCTTCTTGCTTTTGAATGGCTAGGTTGGCGGGAGCTGAGAGAAGGATGGCGCTCGCCCCGTTTCATGGAGCTGAACCTGAAGTCTCAGATTTCCAACTGATAAGCCCAGCGTCTTAACCACTGAGCCACTGTTCTGTCCAAAAATAAGATGTGCAGGGGGAAGAGGTGTCCAAAAATAAGAGGTGGGGGGGACAGGTGCATGCGCATTGCATTTTGGGGATTTGGGCATGAATGTGAGCACACATTCATACATGTTTGTGCTTTGGGCACTCAGTCCAGAAAAGGTTAGACATCACTGCCCTATCAGGATGGGGAAAAGTAAGAAATTCATAACAACTGGCTCAAATCCATATTAAAATTTTATGACAGATGTTTGAAAAAAGATGAAACCAACTTTTGGCTTCTTATGCAGGCATACCTCAGAAATATTGCAGGTGTTTCTGGCCCAGCCTTAGCAGAACCAAGAAAAAGAACCCCTTGTCCTGAAAAAATCCTCTTTATTTAACTACTGGGAATTCATGCATTCACACACAGAAAAATCCAGGCAATAATCCTTCCAAGGGTTAACTGAAGTACAGACCTTATCAGTTCTTGGATAATTGCCAAGCTGGGAGCTTCCAGCCACAAAGCTGTAAATTAAACTCTCTCAAGCAGTCTCTGAAAAACAATCAGCAAATCTTCCTAAATAAATCTGAAAAGTTGTTTCTCATGACGCCACTCCCCTTTTGCTTTTATTTATTCCCCAGCCAGGGAGGGACCACTCAGCATTCACATGTGCCTTTCTTTCTAAGTCAGCTCCTGGTACTCAATTGTTCTTTTCTCCTGACAGCTCTTAGTGTACACGCATTTGTAACAGGCCACAGCTGTTCTTCTTCGCCACTTATCACTGACTCTGAAGGCAGCTAGGAAATGTCAGATGGCCTTGGCTCCTATCTCTGCTTCTGACGCAGAGCATCCATCAGAGCCTTCCCCAGACTGGCCCAAGGTCCTCCCCAATCTCCCCATCATCAGAATCTGCCCACAGCTCCACTGGCAGCTGGCAGGCCACAACAGCAGGTTCGGTTCTAGACCCACCGCAATAAAGTGAATATTGCAATAAAGTGATTCACATGAATTGTTTGATTTTTCCGTGCAGATAAAAGTTATTTTACACATATTGTGATCTATGAGGTGTGCAATTATGTCTAAAAATCATATATGCCTTAATTAAAAAATATTTCATTGCTGTAAAATGCTAAACGTCTTCTGAGTTTCTGAGCTAATCGACTTTGGCAAGTCATAATCTTTTTGCTGGTGGAAGGTCTTGTAAAAAAAAAGAGGAAAGCCACAATATTTGCAAAGTGCAATAAACTGAAGGGCAATAAAATGAGTTACGCCTGTGATCCCCTTCATTTTCCATTCATTTTCCAATATCTATTTAGTCACCATTTTAAACTTAGTTTAATAGAGTCCTTCCATAAAAGATATCATACAATAAATGTGTGAACTGTATCTGAAATTTTGTTATAACATATTTTATTCTGAATCCTTCATGCAGTCCTCTTTGCCTTAAGGTCTCAGATATGAGATATGGATGGTATGCTATGCTCCAATATATAAGGTGTATATGGTGTTTTTTAAAATACAAACCCTTCCTTTGAGATTGTGGGTTTTTAAATGTATACAAGGTAAATATCCTATGTTGTAATTTCAGTTATGTTACTACCAGGAAATTGAACATAGATTTGAATTTCATGAATATCACTTTAATGGTATGGAATTGGTTTGAAATGTATTGCATCAAACTATTAGAATTGCCTATAAAAGGTATGTATGGGTGAGAATATACACCTCTAAATTTCAGTATTTAATATTGAAATTTTAATATTGAAATAAAACATTGAACATTTACTGTTCTACAATTTACTGGTAAGAGTACAAACAAATTGAAAGATTTAACTATTATTGAATAGTTCTGACTGAAAACTTTTGAAAAATTGGGAAAATAGCCAATCTTATATAATAAATACTATAACTGCTTTATTATCAATTTTTCATATATATATTGATAAAACATCAGAAATTTATACAGTTTCTATTATGAGCTATAAGGTTTCTGAAAATAATAGAAAAATAAAATATTTTAAATTCTAAATTTTATAAAATAAAATTTATTGCCATTAGGATATTTAAAAAGGGGGATCGTCTTTACCTGAAAATTTAATACAGCAATAAAGTTTTTAAAGATGCAGGTACATTATTTGTAGATCTTGACAATATTTTAACACATTTTTTCCTAATATATTATCTCCTCTTACAAGTGTTGTTCAGCATAGAATTCCTGATTAGGATGTTTAAAATGACCGTATTTCTTTTTAAGATCAGATGGGTATATTTATAGACAGAAAGACGATGCACTCTGAAGATTCCTTTTCTTGTTTCCCTGGTTTTTTTTCTTTCTAATTCTGCATTTTTTACATTTGTCTACTTCTTTTGTGAATCTTCATCTTTAAAAAAGCAATTTTTCTTTGTGAAAGAAGTAGGGGGGCTGCTATTGCTTCAAGCAATGCGTCCCTTCACACTGGAAAGTCAGTAAAAGCAGCACAAAAAAACCTCTATTATGAAAGCTAGAAGTCGTAGAAAGAAATAAGCAAAATTTATACATATATAAATGTTGCTGTAAGTGGGTTGATTGGGTGTGTACCGTGTTTCCCCGAAAATACCACCTGTCCTGAATACACACACACACACACACACACACACACACACACACACACACACACTATTTTGAGTCAGCAGTCAAATGGGATCAAATTGTCATTATTAGCTGGACAAATGCTCTATTCAGCAGATTTTTCCTTATTGAGAAACTAATGAAAATGACCTTGCTTCCTTCCTAATGGTAGAAAACAAACTTTAATCAATATCGTTCAATGGCCATGGATTTTCAGTTCATGTCAAAGCTTCAGTTTCTTGAATTCTTTTCTTTGCCTGCCAATGTACATCGTAGATAATCCAAAAAGCCTGCCGCTAACAAATCTTAGTGGCTGTCATATAATATTAGCTGCCATATAATATAACCAGGCAAACCAATATTTAGGCAGGGTTTTGTGCTTTATTAAGCACTGACATCCATGGAGCATGCATGTAGAAACACAATACTTTTTAGGGGTTTTCTGCTTATGCTCTTGCTGATTTCTCTTAGTCTTTTGCCACGGTAAGCAGGAAAATGTGGTTCTTTGGCTGCATTATCTTTTCAGGCTGTATATTCGGGTCTTTTCCCGTGTAAGATTGAGAGTATCTCGGAGACGTTTCGATGAGGTCTCACTTGTCATCTTCAGGCTGGTGTCTTCGGCCCTCGTACCTGTGCGAGCAAGCATGATCGGAGCTGCTGTCCCTCTATAAATACTGGTGGGGTGTATGTGGAGTGCTGGCTCTGTTGCTGCAAGCATATTGGTTGGCTGTGTTGTAACATCTTATTAATTGATGTTTGCAGATTAGTCAACTGTTTTGTAACCTCCTGTGTGGCTGAGGTAATGGTTGTGTGCCTATTGTTCTTTGTGTTGTAATGACATGGGTAATGGTGCCAAGTGCCTATTAAAGAAGCCTTGACAGCTATCCAAAACAAATACAACCCTTCTAAGCACATCCTAGATCTGACCAACCACTGCCAAACCAACACAAACTTTATCCACAATGGACAAAGATAGAAACAGATAGAAGGAGCACCAATGGGATCACCCCTCTCACCCGTCATCGCAAATCTATACATGGAACATTTTGAAACCAACGTCTTAGTAAATCTGAACACAAACCCAAACTATGGCTTAGATATGTAGATGACACTTTCATAATCTGGCCACATGGAAAGAAAAAACTGTGCCTAGCTGGATAGGGGGCTTGCTGGACAGTTGCTCACAAGCGTGGTCACCTCATGGCTGCTGTGTTGCTGCTGTGACAGCAGAACACAGCCATTCGACACTGAGGCTGTGCCCGGCTCTTTGGGAGCCTGGTCACAAGGGAGCAGCCATCTGGCAACTCAAAAACAATAAACCTTTCCCTTTAATAAGCCCAAGGCCATATTTCATGGGTCAAAAATATAAGACTTTGTTGTATTTTGGGGAAAACACGGTAGTTGCATCCTGATTGGTAGATGGAGTTGATGTTTATAGATTGGTCAGCTGTTTTATATCATCCTGTGTGGCTAAGGTGCTGGCTGTGTGTCCATTGTTCTTCTGTGTTGTAACGACCTGGGTGGTGGGTTTGGAGATTAATTTGGTTCCTTCAAAATCAATTTCATGTCCTGTTGCTTTAAGGTGCTGGAAAAGGGAGGAAGTTTTTTCTTTTTTCTGACTGCGTTCTTGTGTTCTGTGATGCGTGCATTTATTCTCCTATTAGTTTGGCCATGTACGTGGCAGGGCAGATTTGCATGGTATTTCGTAGACTCCTTGGTTTTTTAGCTGGATCTTGTCTTTGGGGTTTCTTAAGACGTTGGCGATTTTAAAGGAACCAAATTAATCTCCAAAATAGAACACTTCAGCAAGAGAATAATTATGGAAGCCATCGAAATAGAGAAATACCCCTACAACATGAATAAACGTGACAATACCTCCGACCTACCAGACATCTGGAAACCAGCCCTAGTCAACAAACAAATCCCACCCACCAACCAGATCATTACAACACAAAAGAACAACAGACATAACTCTGTAACGCATAACAGCATAACTCTGTAACACCTGGCCCGTTGAAGAGAGCAAATGCGGCATCCTAGAGTGGCATTTGTTTGTGATATCAGTTCTTTTACTGCTTCCTCTGGAAAGCCAGCTGTGACATTTACCCTCCAGTGGACAAATGGGGAAGTGCCTGATGGATTTGGAGCAAAGTGCCAGGATTGTAGACAGGGCAGGAAAGAAGATCACATGGGAGGGGGAAGGGAGAGGGCAGGGATGATGGGCATGGGAATAGGGGGAAGAAATGTCCCTCTCAATGACTCCCTGTCAGACAAATGCTTTGACAAATATAAATTATATTTGATATTATATAAGTTATCAGATAGTTTAGAAATAAATCAGAGTTGCTTCTGAAACACTGTACGGGTTAGTACTTGCGTTACAACCATAATGGAGCCTGCAGATTATATGGTCATAACCTGCATTGGTCATAAAACAGGCCAGTCATGTGACCCACCCAATTTCATGATTTTTTTTGCAGCAATTGTTAAATGAACCTGGCCCTCCCTAAGTGAAACCATTGTTTGCTATTATTTGTTAAATTTATTTGCTGCCGCTCTTGCTGTGGGGCTATTATTTGCTTACAATAAGGCATGAAAGCAGAACAGAAGTAAATAATATAACAATAAAGTAAACAATGACAAAGGAACACAACAAGAATAAATACATCAACATGATAACAAAAAAGATGGATGGGTAGAGAGCAAAGAGCAAGGGTGGGAACTGCTATGGTGCCATTTTGCTGAAAGCCCTAAAGTAAGTGCTGGATTTAACAGAACCATTGTAAAACATCACATACTGCAAGGATACTGCAAATAGGTATAAATGTGGCCCTGTTGTGGAGCACCTGAAGTGTACTCAATGACCATGAGTGGAAGCAAGTGTTGGAACTTTGGATTTGGATTGTAACTCTTCTTTTTCAGGTTGTTGTATCCTGTGACTTCAACTGTTCGCTAAATGACTTCTCATAAAGTTGACGACTATTTATAAAACATACCTTTTGGACATACTATTTCTGTGTGTGTTCCTTGTCTCAGTGAATTTAAATTCTGCTTTGCTATAACTTTTTTTCTGTGTGAAGCTGAGCACATTATTGCCTCGAAACCTGATGTTCTTCATGGTTTGCTTTCAGCATATTGTTGACATGAATTGTTTAGCTCTCTATCCAGAAGGATGGGAAAAATACATCAGAAAACAATAACTTCCTATCAACTTTTAAAAGTTTAAAAGATTCCTTGTTAATATAGAGACATTCCAAACAGAGATGAATATGCTGAACTGTTTTGTTACAATGCTAATCTTTTGAAACCTGCTTTGTTACAATGCCCTTTTCTGAAACCTTTTGAAAAACCTCTAAGAACAAATAAAGGGGGGACTTAATACTTTTTTTCCTCGTAGCTACACAGCGGGCCAGTAGACTTTGAATAATTGTTGAATAATTGTTTGAAGAAAAGATATAATGGCATCAAAATTAAATCCGGGGAAACCTCTTCTTAGGAGTACATCTCACACACTTGGCACAAAGTTGCAGCTTCCACCCTCTATGGCCCCCTACTGGAGATTTGCTAACGAAAGAACTTTTTTTGAAACTTCAGAGAATTCAGAGAGGAGATAAAGAAACTTAAAGCAGACTTATATGATAAGCTTGATACTAGGATTGCCAAAACAAATGATGATATGCTGGGACTTGTAACTGTATTGACAGAATATGTTTCTGGAATGGAAGATAAGCTAGAGGTTCTTGATGAAGCCAACACTAATTTGACTTCCAAAACTGAAGTGGTGCAACAAAGAGTTGAAAACGCTGAAAAACAAATTGTTATGATACAGTACAGACAGATGGAGCTTGCATTAAGAGTCAGGGGGCTGCGCAAGACAAACAGGAGAACTTGAAGCAGATTTTTTCAGAGGCTTTTAACCGTCTGGTGGAAAGACCGGGGTCCAACTTTGACTGGCAGATCGAAAAAATTTATCGCGTTAACTCTTGGGTGGCAAAACAGAAGCAACTCCCCCGAGATGTAATTATATACTTTGCTACAAGAGAGTTCAGAACATGATACTACAAGAGTCTTATAATACCAGGCCTCAAATTGGCGGACAGTATTTCTTTCAAGACAGGATTGTCTTGAAAGAAATACCACCCCAAATGCTAAGAGCCAGGAGAGATTATGCTTTCTAGTGGAAGAACTCAGAAACCATCAGATACAGTATAGATGGGATGTGCCATTTGGTATTATAATTACATTTGATAAGCAAAAATATCGTCTCAACTCTGTATGGGAAGCCCGAGATTTCTATCACAAGATCCTGAAGGTGGGACACCCTGAATCATCTGGATCTGGAGAAAGACCACGAGAAGGACAAGATAAACAGCAAATCACACAACTACCAGAGAAGAAGCACCATATCCTCCTTCTGGAAGGGCAAGGGGTCAGGGAACAAAGATCTAGCCATATGACTACCAGAACGAATGGGAAAACAAGGTACAATGCAACAACCTCAATAATCACCGGCCATTGATCAAAGAGTTGTGGTCTGAACTCTTTACAGAAGAGAAAGAAAATATTTCACTATCTCAAACAGTTCAAGAACGATATAATTTGTCTGCAAGAAACTCATATCAAATCAACTGATCAAAAATATTTGTTCAACCCCGAACTTGGTCAATATTTTGTGACCTCTGCTACGGAAAGAAAAATGGTATAATTGTATACTTAAGAAAAGACATTAAGGCTGAACTAATTGAAGCAGATCCCTTTGGAAGACATATCGCATTAGACCTAATTCTAGAAGGGAAAAAGACTTGATGGACGACTTCGAATTGAGAAATGTTTGGTGAGAAAGAAATGCAGAGGCATATGACTTCACCCTTTTTCTGATGGACATCAATCCCTTTCAAGGATTGATTTTATACTAATCACTAATGATTTATTTTCTAGGGTGAAGAAGACAAAGATTGCGGCGAGGGTCCTTTCGGATCATAACCCAGTCTGGACGGAATTGGGAAGGGTAGTGCAGGCAAGAAGGTCTTGGAGGTCAAATGAGAGCTTATTTAGATATGAAAAGTATATTAATGATTGTAAAAATTGCTATCTGAATACTTTGTTCTGAATATGAATAAGGGTACATTCATGGAATTTGTAGGGGATGCAAGTAAAGCGTATATGAGAGGAGTACTGATGAATATAAATAAAATACATAGACATAAACAAGGGCAAAAACGAAAAGAATTGGAAGAGGAAATTAAAAGAAAAATTTGAAATATATCCAATTTTGTTATAGAGGGAAGGAGGTGTTTCAACAGGAGGAGATTTAAAAGGCATTCCGGGAATTTTTTTACAGAATTGTACAAAGGGGACAAATTAAGGGTTTAGATATAGACAGATACTTAAATAAAGAGATAATACCCCTAGTTAGAGAACAGTACAGGCAAAAGTTGAACCAACCAATAACCTCTGGGGAAATCCTGCAGGTAATCAAACAACTAAGATTAGGAATAATGTAAACTGCTTAAAGTTTGTGTAACGGCAAGAAGCTGAGTTCAATGCAGAGATTTTATTGACTTTTTTTCTTTTTTCTTTTTTTAATTTCCTTGGTTTTAATATATTTTAGACTGTATTTGATAAAAAGCTATACCGTGTACGGGCTCTGGGAAGTCGAGGGGGGGGAAGGGAGGTGGGGTTCTAGGGGGGAGGGGGGGAGGGGGGAAATATAGTATGTGCTAGATTTTAAAGTAACATGATTGCACTTGTATACTGTTGTTTTTTTAATTCTAGTGTAAAAATAGGAAGCTGAATATATTGATAGTTAGTAGAAATACACCAAAGGGAGGAGCAGAGGGAAAGAAGAAAGAGGGGTAGAGAGGGTGGGAGAGAGGATCGGAGGGAGGGTGAGATGGAAGGGAGGGAGTGTATTGGGAGAGAGGAGTGATAGAGGGGAAGGGAAGTAGGGTAGAGGGGAATGTTGGAGGGGAGAAAGGAAAGTTGGAGGGGGGTGAAAGAAAGGGTGTATGGAGGGTTGAAGTGGTATATTGGGTTTGTATTTTGGGGAGTATTGTTGACAAGAATGGCTGTGTTTATTGTTCAATGTTATATGGCCCCGGTTATGCACAGTATATATGTGACTGTATGAAATGAAAATGAAAATAAAACATATTTACATTAAAAAAAAGAAAACAATAAACGATGCATATCCTAATAACATTGAGGATTTAATTTACAGTGCTGAGTGGAATACATAAACTATTTGTATTTTTTGTTTTTATTTTATTGTTTTCTTTTCCTGGATGGAATCTAACCTCTACACTTCTCCATGCAATGATTAACTATGCACAACAACATTTGAATGTTATTTTGGATGTTCTATAAACTTTGACAATGGCCTTAGAAAACAGTCTTTCTCTGAGACTTAACCTCCATTTTAGAATGGCTGAATCACTATTTCTTTCTTTGTGACTTGAAATCTAATCCTTTATCTTAAGCCAATTGTGTTTGCTTTTGCTTTATGGATAAAGAACTTGAAAATAAATGGAACTTTGATGTTATATATGCTGACAAAAGCAAGAATACTTTAGGCAAAAAAATGGAAGCATACTTTGATTCCCACAGTGGACGAATGGCTGCAAAAGTTGATGGAGTTAGCAGAGATGGTTAAATTGACTGCTTTGTTTAAAAAAAAAGAATATAATTATTTTTGGCTTCTATTTGGAAACCACTTTTCAACTTTTGTGCTTGAAGAGGAAAAGAAACTGATTTGGGATTTTGCTGATTTAGATAGATTTGTTGCTATAATAATGGTGAGTCTATATTATTACGTTAGAGTAAAAAGTCAAGGTTGGATGTTATTACCTTATTGTACTGCAGTAAGCAAAGCAATAACTGTAGCATCAATCTATACTGAGTAGATAAGTAACCTTGGTGACATTAAACTTTGTCAGTTCCATCAGGTTCAAACTAGACAAGATAGCAGTCCAACAGATTCCTGTGGGAGGTATTCAGATATCTCCAGAAAATTAATAAGCAGAACATGAGATTGCTGCTATTTTTTTCTCCCACTATGTTCTCTCCACCAATAATATTCTGATGATGGTTTCTCTCATTCTTCCAGTAGTATTTACCTATTTTAACAGACATTTATAACTTTTTCCTCCATGGATTCATCTAATTTTCCCATAAAGTTACCTAAGCTGATGATATTAAGATAGGATAAGATTTCATTTTTTAATGTGTGCCAGTATATTCACAGAAAAAAGGTGATAATAAAGGTTATTTCATCTTATCTTGTCTTAAGCTGATGATCTTACATATCTTACACATTCCACAGGAGCTTCCCTCTCTATTTGGGCATATATTTGCCATAATATTTTATTCTCTATAGCATACTGTCTGCTGGACCATTGTGATTTTATTCAGACATAAACCAGGCATATGCCTGAATCTTACAAAAATAGCCCACAATTTGTGCTTTCACTTTCCTGTTTTGTTGTTTGCTTAATTATCTGTAGCTAATGCACTTCTGAAAAAAGTGCCATAGTCTCTTAAACGTAGTGAATTATTGCTGTGGAAACTGAAGACAGCACTGGAAAACCATAAACCACCACTTGATATCCAGTACATGAAAGATCAAGAAACTCCAAGAGAAAAACATCACTTCTGAAATCAAGAGACTATGATTTGTATTAATATAAGTTAACTTAATAACTGCCTTGTACTACCTTTGGTTAGAATATATCCATGTATTTTTCCTAGATATCAAATGAACTTTTGATATATTGAATGTTGCACCTGCGCTTATGTTTCCCCCATTCAAGAACATGTCCTTGTCATTTATATCAGTGTTTCTCAATCTTGGCAAACTTGAAAATGTGTGGACTTCAATTCCCAAAATTCTCTAGCTAACCGTACTGCCAAGGTGATTTATCAAAAGTACATAATTAATAGGCTTCTCACATTCCAAATTTGTAAACAGAAAATAAAATTGCTTAGTGATTTGGGCTTCATAATGTTGGAATGAATAACATTTTCACATTTGTCTTCCCCATTTTGAACTATTATACTCTGTTACTTCTGGAACATCATAACCAGAATGCCAGAATGAGCTCTGCTGTTGCAATGATCATTCTTTTATCACCTGATGCTGCAGAAGCCTTATTTCCATGGGGAATCAAAGATAGGCAAGTCTCTTGTTCCAATTCAACAACATTCTGCTTCAATAAATGCCCATTGCTTCTAAATTGCTATACAAATTAACAATCTGTCCTGGGATCTCTATTGTACATTTTGTATTATTGAAATCCTTTTCTGCTGGCTCCAAATGTTTATAATTCAGCCGCGTAGTTTAATATAGCACACTGTAAGTTTGTGGAGAACTGTTTTCTGTTTGTTTCTTATTTGGGGTGTGCATCCTTATGGTTAAATTAATGTAGTTGATAAAGTTACTCTAACACTAGTATCTGAGTACAGTTTTGATCTGGGTAAAGAATTGAGAAAAGTTATAACTGAACAAGTTGTGTGAGTGTGTGTGTGTGTGCATAATGCAATAGACAAACACATATACATACATACACAATTGTATATACAGATGTGTTATGTGTGTATACATATATTATATAAATATATAGTCAATGGTGCTTTTACGTATCAGCAGTTTTAAACCTTTCCTGCAAGGTTTCATAAACAGGGTTAAACTAAGTCAAAATAAACAGTGAAAATAAGTCAGGAAATGCTGGTAACTAAACAATTTAATTTGTCCATCTTTCCATGAGGTGGAAAGATGAAAATTACAATTTTTAATAAAATTTACAATCCAGAAGGGAGGAGAATCTCAACTTCCATGGTGGAGTACTCTCTCCAGTAAAAGATGTTTATTATATGCTGTAACCAGTCGAGAATAATTTCTCTCCTTGAAGACTTCTGATCCCTTCAAACCTGGACTTCGCATTTCAGCCGGCCTGGAGCAAAATTAATCACTCAATCTATAAATCAATCATTTTCATCATCTACAAACTACAAAGCTTAATGAAACATTGTGTTGATCTTGAAACACAAAGAGGTATTTACTCTTTTATTTACAAAATGCTGTGCTATTTCAATTAATTGACTTTGGGTGCTTAACAACAACAACAACAACAACAAAGAATAAATAAACAATCCATGAATGTAAACTGCACCCCAGTGAACAAGTAGAATGTAACTACAACTGTTGATTCAGCAACTCAAACCAAAAGCCCACTTTCCTTGACAAGGAAAGTGTTTAGAGCCTCCTGGAAGCAATGCAAAAAGGGTCCAGACTTCCACCAAGAATGGGTTCCACAGCATCAGAGGAATTCTGTTTTCTCGTTCATGTTTGTTTCACCTTTTTTTCAATGATGGGACCTTGGGGAAGCCTTTCCTTGATGCTCTTATAGGTTGGCAGAATCATTTGGAGGTTATGGCAGTCTCTGATGTAATATGGCACTCCATCATATAGGACTCTATAGGGGATAATCAGGTATTTGGTTTGGGTCCAGAAGCTTAATGGCATCCAACATTGCAACTGCAAAACAATGGTGTGTTCCACCTACCTTGGCCACTGGCTTTGTACCAATAGATAGTACAAAGTTTCTGTAGATGGGTATGGTAGGACTCAATGCTAGAATTTAGTATAGATAGTATATACAGTCTTTTGAGATTCCTTAGCAAGATCCATAAAAGATAAAAAGCAGATCTTCAAATTATCTATGACAGTAAGTCCCTGTAACAAACAATTGACCAATTTCTTGAGTAGGTTGAAAACATATTAGCCATGATATTAAACTGGATTCTTTGGACTTCAACATTTTGCTTTCATTGTTGAAGGTGATGAAAAAATATTTTGATTAATGCCGTAGGTTTCAGATTTCCATAAATCTGCAGAAAGATCAGCATTTCTGTTCATTCATTTGTCACAAGTGAAAGTTATGTGTAAGTTTTCATATGTACTATTATTCATTATCTCAAATTGCTTTTGTACCTTCTTTCCTCTTTGTTAAATGATTAGTTTATGCCAATCATGTGATTAGGGCTTTTTGAATCTCGAAACAGAATTAATGGAGAAGACAATCTCATGTACTTAATCATTATTCTTAGATTTGGGATATTAAAAAAATCTTGTGTTGCTGTGCTAAGCCAGGATCTAAAATTAGAAATTTCTTGATTAAAAACTGGAGTATCAAAGATCCCGAGACCTCCCAGGATGAAGATGGGGAAAAATGAAAAGGTTTCTGTTTCCTCTATTTCTTGGACTCAAGGCTGTCTTGCCAACATCCGCAGAATTGAATGGCTAACCTTTCAAACTGTGTTGTGCAATTAAAAACCATGTGAGGTCAAAAGATCAAAAGAGTTGAAAAAAAATTGGGGCAGACATTTCTTTTTAATGTATTCTGGTGGTTTCCTTTTCTATTAGTATTCTGTGGTTTTGATTCAAATGTTCTCTTGAATTAAAAAAGAAAAGTAAAGTAAAATACTCCCTTATACTGTATTCTTAGAATAAAGTGAAGTTTTGAGTAATTCTTTTTCCGTAGTAATGTCGCCATATTAACGCTAATGCTAGAGAACAATTTTCAGTGCCTTTCAAGTCATGGAACCTCAGTCATTTCAATGAAACTTTTTCTGGCTGAATGTTTTTTTTTTCTTTTAGTGTCTTATTTAATGATGACATCAGGATGGATACTTTGGTGTTTTTCCAAAGAGAGTAACATTGATGTGTTTAAAAATTGCATTTCCTGAGTTTACATTTCTAGAAAGATTAATTAGCAGTTTGCTAGTTCTTTTAAAAAGTTGTTAATAGGCATAATTAATCCATAAATACAATCTGTAATCTGCCCTGTTGCTAATATTGTTTGAACAGATAAAAGTGACTGCATGAATGGAGATATGAAAGGCTGTTTCTGATACATTCCCATATCACTTGATTTCATCTCATTAATATTCTGGTAGGAGTTCAAGGATACTTTACAATATTGGCTGATATAGTTGAGGGCATTCAGTATAGCAGCACTAATGGTTATACAAGCTTAAAGAATAAACCACTGAAATGAACCTGAGCAACTTGAAAGCTTAAATTGCTTTTCGGAGTAAAAATAAGGGCTTGATTCTAAGATTGGCTTGACTGGCAAATATGGTTTTGGGTGAGTACTTTGTGCTGAGACAAATGGTGAAATGAAAAAAAATTTTTTTTTAGCAGATTAAGCTACCACTAAAATGTTTAAATCTGGAGCAAGAAACAAAGAAAAGATGAGAGTGAATGGGACAGTCATGCAAGAGAGTTGGATAACATTAAAAAAGAAATGGTCATTCCAATGGTTCCAGCACAGAAATACAATTGATATTTTTGCATGCACTTTACATAATACTCAAGAACGATGAAAAATGGTGTGAAAATAATGATCAAGGAAGTAAAGATTTTGGTTATTGGAGACAGATGTTTCCAAGAATAACCAATGTCAAGATTAAGGAAGGTTTTCTTGTTGGTCCTCAGATCTGATATATTATCAATGACAAGCGGTTTGAATATCTGTTAACAGGACCAGAGAATCATTCAAGGATCAAAGAATAGAGGATCAAATTATTCTCCAAAACATCACAGGGTAGAATAAGAAACAATGGTTGGAAATTAATCAAGGAGAGAAGCAACCTAGAATTAAGGAGAATTTCCTAACAGTCAGAACACTTAACCAGTGGAACTGCTTGCCTTCAAAAATTGTGAGTGCTTCATCACTGGAGATTTTTAAGAAGAGACCTGGACATCACTTGCCTGAAATGACATAGGATCTCCTGCTTGAGCAGGAACTGGACTAGAAGACCTCCAAGATCCTGTCCTGTCCTGTCCTGTCTTGTCCTGTCCTATCCTATCCTATCCTATCCTATCCTATCCTATCCTATCCTATTCATGAAAACATTCAAGAATGTCATTGAGAATTTTCCTGGCAACTACATAGCACCAAGTTACATCCAGATAATTGACAAACTTCTTACAGCATACAAGACTATTAAGTGCAAAATGTCACTGATGATTCATTTTCTGCATTTACATTACACTAAGCAACATTTTTTCAGGGTCCTGAAAAACTTTTGGTGATTATGATAGACCCCTTCAAACTGAAGTCTAATATAACCATCAAAAGGTTTTCAGGAAGCTGAAAAAAGTCATTGTACCAGTGTAATGTGAATTCAGAAAATGAACCATCAATTGCCACTATTGCAAAAAAAAAAATGTCCAGTGTAATGATAATAGCTTTAGTTTTAAAACTATTTTCGAACCAGAATAGTACAATGAGACTGGGAGAAGACTTGATAGATTGGGTCAAGCTGGTGACAGTAATGTGTCAAGAGGTTGGCAAGCACAGAAGAATAGTAAATTGTGCAAAAGTCATCAGGTGTCAACAACCTCACTCTCCATTTATCAATGCAACATGGAAGCATAACAAATTTCTTCAGCAAATGTAAGGAATATATATGCAAATGCTTTACATACTATTTACACTGAAATTTGCTCAAATAAATTTATATGTAAATTCTGTAAGTTACAGCCACTAGTTTTTACAAAAGAAAGGTATGTCATACTGCAGTTTCTTTATTTTGTCCAGGCAATATCACTTGGTTTTTTTCAATTCTTATCTTTCCACATGCTGTTTCATTAATTGGCTGCCATTTATTGATTTAATCTATTAAAAATGCTGATAATCAAATCAATCTTACTGATGCTTAGATTCTATTTCTTTTCATTGTCATAGATGAAGTAATGTTTCAATATTTTCTGTCACTTATTTTTCTGCTTGTGAACAGTTAATATTTTATGGTAATGTTCTTGCTATTAGCTTAACTCTAAGTATCTTGTTAGTCTAAGTAGAAACTCAAATTATGAATTATATTGCTTTAAAAATTATTAATAAAGACTTTACAAACTGTAAGGATAGTTACTGGATTATTTGAAGGAAGTTGGCATAGTTATATATTTAATTCTCTTAATTGTTTGAGAATTAGATACTGTAATATTGTACTGCATATGATGAAATGTGTTATATTTTTCCTATTAGTTTTTAAACAATTGTCCAGATCATTTGGCAAAAAGCTCCAGGGAGGTCTATATTATATTTTTTACTTTACAGGTTTACATTTTCTTATGTAGAGAAAGGCTGGTTTCTTATTAGTGATGATATTCTCACGGGTGGAAAATAATGTTTTTGAAGACTTTTGTTGTTATTAGATGGTTGAGGTTTTGTGTTGTGTGTGTGTGTGTACATGTGTAAATGTCTTCTCTTGCAATGTACTGTTCTACATTTTTGTAGCCACTTAGGAACAACATTTTAAGTCAAACACTCAAAATTTGGTTACATAATCAACCCAACTATTGTATCTTCAATCTGGATTAGAAGGTCCCTTTTTTGGATCAGTCATAACTTCAATCAGTCACTAAGCAGCTGTTCTTAAGTTGAGGACTACTTGTAATGAAGAGCTGCTTTGCTCTGTACATATTACTGAAGGTGAGATTCAGAGATGGAATCCGAATGAGGAGTAGAAGCATAGAAGTATATATGACAGAAGGCACAAAGCAGGTCTCTGATACCTATAACATTATTCAGAGACTATCATAAGGGTTTTTCTTACCCTTGTTAAGAAGCAAATCAACAATGACAGCAGATAACAAGATGCTCCAAGTCTCCCTCTCTAGCATACTCAGTCTAAAAATGTGGATAAGCGCTCTGCATATTTCTCTGTGTGTGCACCAAAGCAAAGGAAAGGAAATTAATAGCTGAACCTCAGAGTTTTAGCCAATGCTGTATTGTCAATAGAAGGAATCACTTCTATTATTAGCTTTAAATGAACCTGAAAGGAGCCAGTCTCAGAGAAAGTACCCTAGTTCAGCAGTCAGTTTAAATTCATTAAGCCTACAAAAAGCCCTTGAGACAACTATAGATGAAAATCATTACTTACAAATCATCTAAGACAGATGATTTCATTCTCAACTATGATCATATAAAGAGATCTGTCTGTTTTTCTTTTCATAGCAAATCTCCAGGCAGATAAAGTTTTCCCCACCCTTCTTTTCAAAATTCAGTGAACATGATGGGAAATGGGGGTTTAATTAGATTTGGTTGTTGTAAGCGACTGTTGATATATTCAAAGATAACAGGCCCTCAATCAGCTTATCATAGTAAACAAATCTGTACAGATCCATTTAAACATATTTCATATACTCTGGTCCTATAAAAACAACAATCATATGCTTGGCATTATTTCTTTTCAAACGAGACCGTGGGGAGGTATGCATTTTCTGGAGTGTCAAGGTGGCCCATACGATTTCGCCTTCTAACCTGTACTGCCAGACCTAACAACCAAAAGCTGATATATCATAGTCATGCTGATCAGATCTGTTTCCAGTGACATGTACTTTACTGCATTTCTGACTTCTGCAAAAATGGAAACAATCGGGAAAAAACTTGGGAATTTTTCTAGTGACCTTTTTGGTTTTACCATGTATCTGGTCACCTTCTGGACTGAGGAGTTGGTAGAATGTTGCATGTAACTGCTTCTGAGAAGTTTATCTTTCCAGTTGTCATTCCTGGGGCACCTCTGGTCTTCTGAGGACCTTTTCAAAATGAAATTAGTAAAGAAGTGCCTATAGGTGGTACACAAGAAATGAATATAATCTATTATATGTTATCAACCAATATTCTTTAATAGTAAGAGAGGTGAAATTTTCAGATTGCTTTGCTCTTATTACAGCTATAGACTAGTGGTGGGTTATCAATTATTTTACTACTGGTTCGGGCGTGCTTGCACACAATGCTTCTGTGCATGCACAGAAGCATCTGGGTGGGTGGGCAGAACTTCCTGTCACTGCTACTATTGGTTTGCCTGATCTGGGAGCAACCCGCCTCTGCTATAGACCTTTGTACAATTGCTTGCTCAAATTAATCCACTCACTTTGGTAGAATGGTTAGGACAAGAATTCTCTTAATTTTTTTACATTTGCAAGATATTTTGCAAGTAGAATTGCTCATATGTATCTGGTTTTAGATATTGCTTGAATGGAATCTAGTGTGATAATTAGAGCAATGTTAACTGGGGTTAATTTGAGCTTATAGAGGTTGAGGAAGTAGAGAAGGTTGTCTTTGTGTGAATCCTGCTATATGTCAGCTAGATGATCTTGGCTTCTTCAGGTCACCAGGGAAGTAGGGGTGAATGGCAGATTTGAAAGATAACGAATGCGTCTTTCAGGTAGAGCATACTGCCATCAGTCTTAAAAGAGGAGATGCACACCATTTCTTAAGAAATCATTTCTTGACCTGACCAAGCTTGGTAATTTCACAATTTTCAAGCTTTCCCTAATGGGTGAGTGGATTGAAATGAATGGTGAGGAATGAGCTACAGACACATCTAGACAAAACTGATAATCTGAATCCTTTCCAGTCTGGATTAAAATTCAGATTGGTATAGAAACAGTTTTGGTCACTCTGGTAGGTTCTTCGTCCTATTTGATTCCTTTGTAAATTTGATGCCATCAAGATATGAATGAATGAATGAGAGTTAGGAGTTGGGCTGCTGTATTGCTGCAGACAGTTCAGCTGTAACAGGAGATGAAAAGTTGAGCCTGTGGTAACTCTAATGTGATGTACATCTGCATCTGTACAAGATTGTTTCTTATTTTGTATTATACGTCTGTATGAATTCTTTCAGAGAGATCAACCATCAGTTTAGGTTGAAATATCCTCACTATATCAATGACTCTTTACTAAACCAATATTTCTCCTAGACTATCTTCCTCAGGTTTGACAAGGTTGTGGGAAATTTGGATTGGCCAAACCACGCTTTGGCTGTTTCCCAACTCCTGCTTAACAGAAATATCTTGGTTTACTGATGACCTTTGTGACTCCTTGGATGGGGTTAACCAAGAAGTAGATCTGCAACTTGGGGACTTCCTGAAATCATGGTTTCTCTTAAAACAACAGGTGAAGCTCTTGGTATGAGAGCTTTCAACCAGTTTGATTTGATATACCAGTTTCAGCCCTAATGGGACCATTAAAATATAACAAGAGTAATTCACACCTTTATTGCCAAAGTTCTTGGACTAGTATACCATACTGCATATTTTTTTTGAAAATTATCAAGAAACTGTATTTATTTCCAAACTCAGTGCTACAATGTTAGTGCATGACAGAAATAACTATAATATAATACTAATTCACTGGCAACCAATTCAATATGTGTGTTTTGACCTATAAAGCCTTGTCTGTCTAGTTTCCAGTTTCCTTAGAAACTATTTCCTTCAGGTAGAAACTCCCCAGTCTGGCATGCAAGCAGGAAATTATTATTTAGGGTCCTACTTCCATGAGATAGCAAAGGGGTATGGATCCAAAAGCATCTTCTTTAGAACTGTTCCCTTGCTTTGGAACACTATATGCTAAAAGGTGCAACAAGCCCCCTTTTAATTGACTTATTTTTCAAAGGTGTTGAAGTCTGATAGTTTTCCTTTTTGATCATTTAGCATTGGTTGATGGTCTTTTAGTTTGCTGATGTGCATATGTATTAAACATAGTGACAGACGGTGTGGACATCCTGACTCCTAAAGTAATTAAATGCACAACGCAAAGGCAGAGGATATATCTATGAAGATGCCAAAGATCAGAAATAAGCTTTTTTTGCAGAAGATGCAATGCACAAATTATTTGGAATAAGTGACCGATTCACTGTGCTTATGATGCCAAAATAAGGCAATGAAAGCAACAGTGATGTCTTTTCCTCTAGGAAGATTTTAGATTCCTATTAGCAGTTATAATTTACATTTCAATTCAAAATTCTCTTCCAAAAATGGATACAAATTATGGAAAAGCTGATCATATATATGATCATTGAAAAGCAACTTTTAAGAAGCAGGTATATCAATCCATTCTACTTTCCTTTCCAGTCCCACTCCCAATTTCCCCTTTCTTCCTGTTCTTCCTTCTTTTCCATTAGGGCCTCTTGGCTTCATCTGCCCATTGGATTTTGTTCAGCTTGGAATACTTCCATTTACTGATTCTTAGTAGTGTGCAATGGAGAGGAGAGGAGCCTGCCCTGAGACTCAATGGGCTGGATAAATTAGACTGTAGTAATTCAGCCCATGGACCAAGGTTCCCCATCATGCAATATGGCATTTCATAACAATTGCCCTAAAGCTACATAAGTAAATCTAAAAGGAAGGAATGATTGTTGACCACAATGCTATACTTTCTCATCTCCTAAAGATTTAATTCTTTCCAACTCTGAAAAATACTAACAAACAGTAAGAAGTATTGATAGAGTCCGGTGGATATTACTTCAGTATTATAATTTGAGAGTCTTGGAAACATTACCTACTGTGATTTGAATGATCATCCACTCATCCTGTTATCATTTAATGTCTTATATAGAAAATGTTTGGAGAGGAAAAGCATTAGTTTTTTCCAGCACTGTGTTATTGTGTCCTGCTGAATTCTGATTCACTAGCACATCTATCTGTGGACTCAGAATTAAAGTTAATTTGTTTCTATTGCAATCTCCTGAAGCTTTCTAAATCAGCCCATTTCACTCTGAGATTTAAGCTCAGTCTGCAGCATAGCCCTAACCATCAAGCATATCCAAACTTTCCGAAGGTTCTTAGTAGAGGTAGATTCCTGTACTGGTTGGTACTGGTTCGCATGCATGTGCTTGTGCATGCGCAGTTGACTTATTTGTTTTGCACATGTACAGAAACATGTCGGCAATGGTAGAAGAGACCAAGTAACCGGTTCGGGGGCATGGCCAGCCTGGGTCGTTGCTGATTCTGCAACCCAGGCTGAATCACCACTAGTGGTTTGGCCGAACCAGGCCGAACCGGGAGCAACCCACCTCTGATTTTCCCCCTTCTCAGTTGCTGCTCTTAAATGTGGAACAAAATTAGGAGTTCATATTTTTTATTGACATATCATTTTAAATATATAATGGGATTTGTAGTCTCTATTACTTACACATTAACTGCCATTTCCTGCCCTATCAGTATACAGTAACACAGACTCAGAACATGACAATGATACTAACGTAGTGACTGACAGACACTTGACATCTGAGAATTGTATAGGGAGCCTTCTTCTTGTGGAGTTTATCAAGAGATATGAGCCACCCTATTTAACAACTCTCAAAGTGAAAGATCATCCTAAATTAACCTTGGAATATTTTTGAAATTCTCTTAAATGAAATAATTTTAAAAAATAAATCCTCTTTCATTAAATAAAATAAAACTGATAGAAGAAAAATGCAGGAGGATTTCTACACCTTGTAATACTTTTAAGAAGCTGAAATGTAAGATTCAGCATGTATGTGGTTTATTAGTAACTATTATTTATTTTATTGAATTGTTTCTATGTTAACTCTGCTGTACTATTATGCTGTCTTGCTCTTGATCAATTTTCTATTTTCTACATTTATAATTTATTTTATACTTTTTTATATACCTCAATTTCTCCATAATATGTTGTTCTTATTGTTGATTTTGCAGGTTTATATTATTTTATTTTATTTACTATTTGTCCTATTTGACTGGCTCAATGAAGCTAAAATGAAATCAATTTTCACTATTTAGCCTAAATTTATTAAAAAATGTGAATACATTTATATCTCAATTTCTTTCCAAGGAGTTCAAGATGGATGTTCTTCATTCCTGCCATGTTTACATTCCAAACAGTCCTGACAACGAGTGGTGGTGTAGTGGGTGAGATATTGGACTGGAAGAAAGAGGAAAAGCAAGACACTCTATATCATGATTAAGTAGTGTTCTGCCCGGGCAATGCGGATTGGGCAGCCAGTTAACTCCACACGTAGGAATCTCTTTTCAGATCAAGTTATTATCAGGCATCCTTAATAGCAAAACTTACAGTTCAGTGTTAAGATTCTTCTGACTTTCCATGATCTGTCCCATCACGTAGTGTAAAAAGACATTAATTCCTCTAACCCATGCTACTGGCGCAAAGCTGCTTTCTGGTAGAACAAAAGGCGATTCAGCAAGTGGTCAGTAATAAATCACTTTTCCCGGGCAGAGTACCCCGCTGCCCAATCAGGGAACACAGATGTTGTCACATGTTATGGAACTACATTTCCCACAAGGTAGTTCTGCATACATTTCCCATAAGGTAGTACATTTCCCATGAGGTAGTTTCTTAAAGGAGGCAGCTCTTAATTCCTACATTAGCTATATACTGTTGGGACAGCATAAGTAGGTCAAAAGTTTTGTTTTTCTTCACCTGGGTCTTGGGAAAATTAAGGTGTGAAATCGTGCATTAAGGCATTTTTTAATTAAAAACTTCCCTAAAAACAGAAAAAAATAAACTCATTTTTAAAGATGTGAAATGGATCTCTTCAAGCTTGACAAGGCTTAAGGTATTCTCTTTGCCCCATGTTTTGCTCCTTCTGGATTTCCTCAGCTAATGTCCACAGTACCTGGACTTTCAAACACCACATTTCTTTCATATTAGATGTGTCCTGACCAGTGGTGGGTTCCTACTGGTTCAGACCGGTTTGGCCAAACCAGTAGTGGTTTGGTGGCCTGGGTCACTGGAACTGGCAGTGACTCAGGCCTGCCACATTCCAGAACTGGTTCTCCCAACAATGCCACAGGTACCACAATCTTTTTTTGGTTCTACACATGTGCAGAACAATTTTAATCACACTGCGCATGCTCACACAGCACACATCAAACACGCATGCACGTGAAGCGCACATGAGCAAACCGGTAGTAGTGCCTGCCAGAATCCACCCTTGGTCCAGACCCTGCTAGACCTTCGCAAAGAATTGAAGAGTTGGATGTGCTTCAGAAGATGGAGGTCAGGAAATTAGATGGCCTATACATTTTTGCTGGCCTGATGATTGTTTTCAGTTTATTTTGAGTGTCCATTGTAGGATCTTAAAGTTTGATATTATTTTTAAAAATTGGATTAATGCATTGTTAGCTGCCCAGAGTCATAATATAACTCCTCAATCATCCCAAATAAAAATCAATGGGCAAAAATGTTGGTCTTGTTGTGCAGGGAATATAAGGACCCACAATAGGTATGTTATTGTTTTGCATTTTTGTACTAAAATACTTAATGAAAGGTGATGTCAGAAAAACTGATATGCTCTGTTGCTCTAAGAGCTCCATCAAACCAGCCAGCTGTGAAGATCAATACAGCTATTAATGATGAGCTATAGCGTTTCACTCTAATGTCAGAGAAATCTTAATATTTCCTAGCTGTTTCTTGTCCTAGATTAATTAATGGCCTAGACTTACCAGAGCTACAGGCATCTATTTCTGTTTGTTAAAAATATCTGTCCCAATGACCTTGCTGATACAGTCCTTTAGACCATGAAACTATCAGACTCCAAAAGAAGCATCTGCTAGTTTCATAACACTGACAAAGATGAAACAAGGCTTAGATTACCGAGAGATTCAAATCCCTCATGAAAGTTTATTTATTTATTGTCAGAGCCTTTTTGCAGTATTTTAACATACAAATACCGTGTTTTCCCCAAAATAAGACAGGGTCTTATTTTCTATTGACCTCTGAAAAATGTGCTTGGCCTTATTTTTTTTGGGGGGGTGTCATTATTTTGTGGGTGCAGGACATAGCCACTCATCAGCTGTTCACTGAGGTTGTCTCTGCATCCCATTTCCCTGCACCTGGCTCTTTGGGAGCCTGCTTGAAAGAGAGCAGCCACCGGGCCTCTCTTGCTACATGATGCCCCTCTCCCCCCAGCAGACAATCCCCCCTCTGAGCTTTCAGTAGCAATTGAAATGGCATTGCCCAACAATGGCTCTGAGGCCAACCGAACCTTACTTCTAGAGAGCCCATCACAAAGCCCTGGGCAGCCTGTGCATTCACAGCTGGGAGTCTCGCAGAAAGAGGCTCTCTCTGTGTGCTGCCATCCAGCCCTGTCCTTCCCGTGAGGTGGGTAGGTGGAGGGTGGAATGCAAGTGGCCCAAAGGCACCAAGCAGTTTGAGTGCCTGTTCCCCCACTCACGCACCTCCCAGGCCTCACCACGTCGATGTAAGTAAAGTCAGTGAACACCAGGTCGGGGTTTGGAAGCCACAAAGGAAGCCATCCTCAGTGCTGGGATGGTGATGGTGGTCCTGGCCCTGCAGGGGGATCTGGCCCAGGCTGTGGCTTCTGCACAGGTGCTGGTGGTGGGTGCTGGCAGCATTGTCTGTGAATTCAAGGACCTGGTGCTCACTGGCTTCATCCATATCAACCTCGGAGACCTTGGAGTGTGTGCGAGCGGGGAGGAAACAGGCACTCACATGACTTGGTGCCTTTGTGCTGCTTGCATTCAACCCTCCCACAGGAGGGACACAGCTTAATGTCAGCACACGGAGCGAGCCTCTCTTGCCTGACTCCCAGTTGTGAGTGCGCAGGCTGTCCAGGACCTCCTGACCAGCTCTCTAGAGGGAAGGTTCTGTTGGCCTTGAAGCCATTGTTGGGCAATGCCATTTGTGCACTATCGAAAGGTCAGAGGGGGGTTGTCCACTGGGTGAGCACCACATGGCAAGAGGGACCAGGCGGGTGCTCTCTTGTGAATGGGGCGGGGTTTGCAGGTGAGGGGAAGGGATAGATGGATGGATGGGAGGCAGGTGAGGCAGGTGAGCGCCAAGAACTCTGGGGAGAGATAGAATGAGAGGCAGCTCCCGATTAGCTCAGCTGATCCGCAGGTCGCAATTAAGGGGCCCAGTTGCCATTAGCTGACTAGGGAAGGGAAGGACTGCTTCCTGTGCTGGCCATAGCCACTCTTTCACTAGAGCTTATTTTCAGAGGAGGGGGTATATTTAGGCCCCAAAATCAAGCTTGGACTTATTTTCAGGACATATATTTTTGGGAAAACACTGTAGCATTCCTTCAACCATTATTTTGGATAAAAGAGATAATATACTCAGTAGTTAACTACTAATAATCTCCATCACCAATCAATACTAATATGGCACACCTCTACACTTTGACTCTCTTAATATATTTACTGTCACTTGTACCTTTCTTCCATTACTGATATAGATCTATATTAACTTTCTCATTGCTCTGATTTTGCTTGCTGCCTTAGTCTCTTTGTTCATTCATCCAATATGGCCCTTTTCACATACATAACTAACACAGCCTGGTAACATCATTTTTGCTATTTCTTCATGATCTTGCCTTCATCTCAAGAGTAAAATAGAAGAGTTAAAGTAATATTTTTCTCTTATTTTAACACCAAGGGCAGTATCAGAGTATGTACAATTTATTAGGTTTTAATACCCATAACTTGCTGGAACTGGAACTGGAAGAAAAGACATTAGAGACAAGATAGGGATTGACCACAGAAATGGCAAATTACCTGCTGGTTTTAGACAATTTTGGAAAGGATGTGAGGCATTTCATTTTGGCAGTGGTGAAAAGCCAGCAAATACAAAGTATCTTCTTCCAACAAATTCAAAGTGGTAAAGTGTTCCTTTCTTTCAATTTCATCTCACTGATCAGCTTTCTGTTTCTGCCTTAGATTCATTGGTAACATAAATTTTCAAATGCTATTATTGATACCTTGAAGTGATATAAGTGTAGTTTACTTGGTTGCAATACAGGTGAGCAATAACCAGTAAGATTAAAGTTTACTGGAAACTGTTAAAAAGTTTTTTAGGAAAAGTACAGAAGTTAATATGGATGCTAGGATCCAGTTGCAAAGATCTGTAAAATAATCAGAGCAAATAGAATCCTTGAAGATGCTAAGGTAAATAGAGATGGAGATTAAGGGAGATTTCAAGAAGCTTATGTTACTGTAGGAAGCCACCCTCATGCCAGAAGAATGAAATATTTTCAGGATATTAAAAAAGGCAAAATATTATATTTCCCTAAATGAGAAATATGTTTTTTTTAGAGGCAGAAAGCAGTCCCAGTCTCCATGCCTCAAAGCAGAAATTGAGAAGGCAGCTTTTAGAAATGCATTCAAGACAGGATATTTTGAAAGAAAGGCAGAATGGTAGGATTAGACGCAGCCCCTCATCCAAGATCCAACATAGGATGAAAGCCATTAGACACAATAGGAATTGGCCAACTCTCTTTTAGAACACAAACCCCTTCATTACATCACCCCCTGAGCAGTCAAAACCTCAACCAAATTAGCTCAGAGATGACCCCCATAGGAATTTGATAACAGCCAATAGAATATTAAAGGACATGTTGTTGTACAGGAATAGATAGCTCAAAACCTTCTTTGGGTGGATTGCAGGCGGTATGTCCCAGTACAGGTGTACCGGTGCCTGCCTGGAGCACTGGGTACCGTTCTGGTATGGTACTCCGGACGGCCCACCTGCCCGCCGCCCGTCATCCTTATCTGTCTTTAAACTCTTCGGTGTTTCCGCACACGTGCAGGAGAGCCGAGGTGGCGCAGTGGTTAGGGTGCAGTACTGCAGGCCACTTCAGCTGACTGTCATCTGCAGTTCAGCGGTTCTAATCTCACGGCTCAAGGTTGACTCAGCCTTCCATTCTTCCAAGGTGGCTGAAATGAGGACCCAGACTGTGGGGGCGATATACTGACTCTGTAAACCGCTTAGAGAGGGCTGAAAGCCCTATGAAGCGGTATATAAGTCTAACTGCTATTGCTATTGCTATGGTGCATACAGTGCCTGTGCGATGCTCCACTGAGCAGCTCGTGGAGGCATCACTGGAAGGTAGGATGCATGCGCATGCTGTGCGAGTTCATGTATAGGATGCCGGGCCCCGCTGTAACCATACCAGTTGCAATGGGATCCAGAACCCACCACTGTATAAAACCTATCCACTCTCAACTCGATTTTGTCAGCTTCCCAGAACCACAAACCCTGGTGGTTCTGCTTTATCAATAAATGGACCCTCTTTCCAATCAGCCTCCAACCTCCATTTTATTTCCAGTGCCTTCCTTCTGGCTTGGAACGGAACCAGATGGATATTTATTCCAACATTACCTTATAGCTGGTAAGAAAAATCAGAATTATAGGCCTCTGGGAAAAGAGAAGTGCTGACCCAATCTATTGAAGTAGTATTCTAACTCCCTGTACCTAACAAGGGAAGAGGGACAGCTGGTGGAGAGAGAGACAGAGAGAGAGTGTGGGTAAAGGATAAGGAATATTGGCACTTCTTGGTGAACATGGACAAAGAGAGAGGACAGCAAGTTCACACAAAGATTATCCGAAGAATGGGCTTAGTGGGAGGCTTAAGGTTCGAAGGTCAAAGGAGAGCAGAAAGATAGGAGAAGGAACTGGGCAACTAGAAAGGGAATGCTACATGAGATTTTTGAGAGGATGGCTCTTGCTGTGGGCATTTTTTCAAGGGAAAAGGGCAAGTTTGGCTTGTGTATGGACTGCACCTTTAAGGAGGTTTCTCAATCTGCTATAAACTGCTTGCTCTGAGAAAGCCTCTCTGCAGGATGTAGTCTTTTCATTGAGTTTAATAGCTTCCTGTCATTTAAAGTTATTCTTGTACCTGTGTGATGCTGACAGTAAAACTGTATGGTGGTTGCTTTTCTAGTGCAAGTAGTGCAATAAAATTGTTCGTGTCTGCTCATAATTAGAGTTTTAACATTTTTTCATATTAAGCCTTCCCTGCTGGTGGGTATTTAGGAACAAGCTTGCATAAAGTGACCTACATAGGTAAGTATTTTGTTTGGGAAATATGTCAGGGAACTAGGTCCTCAGGTCACAGAGCAGTATATGTATTAAACAAGGAACTATACATTGGTATAAGATAGTCTAATACAAATCTAAGATCAGTTTATTCCATCTCATGTCTTCCTGTTGGCTTGCAACTTTCAGAATTTTAGAGATGGCTAAGGAATTTTGAATGATAGCTCTAAGGACACTATGCTGAGAAAAGTTAAGCCTAATGAATAGGTGGGAGCCACTGAAACATTCTAGACCAGTGTTTCTCAACCTTGACAACTTGAAGATGTCTGGACTTCAACTCCCAGAATTCCCCAGCCAGCAAATGCTGACTGGCTGGGAAATTCTGGGAGTTGAAGTCCGGACATCTTCAAGTTGCCAAGGTTGAGAAACACTGTTCTAGACTGTAGTAAAAAAAAAGAGTCAGCACAGATAATCCTCGATTTACAACCGCAACTGAGCTCAAATTTTCTATTGCTAAGTGAGACATTTATTAAAGTGAGTTTTGCTCCATTTTACAACTTTTCTTGCCACAGTTGTTAAGCGAATCACTGCACTTGTTAAATTAGTAACACAATTGTTAAGTGAAGTTGACTTCCTCATTGACTTTGATTGTTGAGACGTTACAATAGGTTATTACATGACCCCGGCACACTGCAACAGTACGAGCCAGTTGCCAAGCATACGAATTTGACCACATGATCATTGGAGATGCTGTAATGGTTGTAAGTGTGAAAAGCTTTCATAAGTCACTTTTTCAATGATGCTGTAACTTCGAACAATCATTAAATGAACTGTTGTAAGTTGAGGGTTACCTGTATAGCATCTGTGATATTGTGACAGAAGTTCCTCCCAATTTTTTGTGCATTAAAAATAGGCGGAGTTTTGATTATACCATCATGGACATCAGGTTGACTTTTTAAAATCACAGCCTGGAACACCCCTGCTGTTTTATATCTATCTGTACAGTATTCAATAAATATTCATAGTAGCTGCACGATAAAATGAAAGTTCCTTTTCTGGATCTTCTTACAATTCAAACCAAACATACTGGTGTCTATATGGTGAAGTTTTGTGATTTCTCGGTTAGGTGCCTAAGTTTCTGTTCTAAGTGATGGTCGCAATATATTTAAAACGTTAGATCAGCATCTGATTACAAATTTATTCTGGTGTGCAATCACTAAATATAGTTGCCTAGGTTTTCTATGAATATAAATTACTGTTTAAAACAGCCATGCTAGAACTAGAAACTCATTGATTAGCCCCAAAATCTCCTTTGCAACTCTTCATAAAATGGTTGCAAAGCAGAAGTAAAGTTTGAGTAATAAACAAAGGGCTGACTCATCTCTAATTAAGCAGGCAATTTGCAAAAGGAATTAAGGTTTACAAGTACAAGGGGATTTAGAGAGGAAGAAAGAGCTATAAGTTTTTTTAAATAGCCCATTATTAACAATGTGCAATAAATTGATCCGTACCTGCAGCTTAGACAACCCTTAACCAGCTGGACAACACCCAGCTAATTATTTGAGGAAATATTGTCATTATAAAAGGCAATCAATGCCATATTGTTGCAAAGTATATTTTTTAACCTATTGTGCTTTCCTATAACCTAGCTAGTGTTACATATGAAATAGTTGTGCACAATGCAAGGCAATATAGATGCTCAGCTCAAATCGCAAAGCAAGAGTGATGGTAAGAATCAAAATAATCGGCTCTGCATTTTACTTCTAAACTATTGTAAGGTTTTATTATGAAACTGCAGTAAAAACCAATGTAAATGGTTTAAGTTTATTTTAGCATGTTTTGAAATAGCCCCAAACTGTGTGTATTAAATATAACCACCTTTTAAAGTTATAGGGTGTCCAAGAATTGTTCTGGATTAATACCAAATCATTGTTCTCTGTAAAAATAAAAGGAATCAAATGAACATTGCTCACTTTTGCCATGGTAGAACAGCTGAATATAATGAATAGCATCTGCGAAGGATGAGGATAGTATGAAGAGTAGGTTAGGGACTGGGTTCAACCAACTGCTTATTTCCCCCATAGATCTGTTTCAATCCAGGTCTCTGCCAGAATAAATGTAAAGGTTCCCTTCGCACATACGTGCTAGACATTGCCGACTCTAGGGGGCGGTGCTCATCTTCATTTCAAAGACGGAGAACCAGCACTGTCCAAAGACATCTCTATGGTCAAGTGGTGGCATGACTAAATGCTGAAGGCCTACAGAATGCTGTTACCTTCCCACTAAAGGTGGTTCCTATTTTTTTATTTGCATTTTTACATGCTAGGTTGGCAGAAGAGAACATTTAAAAAAATCATCTTGAAACATGTATTTCGCCCCTCCTGTGCAAAGTAAAGTACCCTATGTTCAGACAGTACTGGACTGATTCAGCTACTGAGCAATATTTATTTATCTATGGAAGTCTCATGAGTAATATATAAAGGTTTAATAAGAGTCCAAAATGAATGATAATGGTACCTTATTGGTATCAGGTTCGAACAATCTAGGGAATAGGTGTCATCACCAACTTTACTGATTTGTCTAGATCTGTAACACAGAGCAATCTGCCAGATATCTTAGTCCCAGGTTCTTTACATCATTAACAATGATTGCCCCAGTTTGCTTGTTTTCCCCAGCTATTGGGAGCCAGTTGAGTGGAGTCCCTTTTGGTTGTTTGGTTATGGTGATTGGTCATCATTTTCATATTTATATGTTGCATAAATGTTATCTTGTATATATATATGTGTGTGTGTGTGTGTGTATGTATGTATATGTGTGTGTGTATGAGTGTGTGTGTGTTGGAGAGTTGCAAAGTTTTTTTGGGGGGGCTGTTTGTTTTTTCACATTGTGTCCTATCTAGAATAACATGTTTTGAATTGGGCAGCCTTATTAACCTAGTTAATAAAGAATTCATACATAGATTATATTCCCAAAGTAAAACAATTGAGTGGTAGTTGTGGAGGGGCAGAAAGGCAGAGTATACTGAGCATTCAGAGGCTGAGGGTTGTGTCATTCAGCATCATTCAACAAAATCTAAGACCTTCAACCGTCTGCCATTGGACCTTTAAAGAGATATGGAGGAAAATCTGAACAGTGGCTCTTGACAGTCTCTGAGGTTATACTTATGTTGGAAATGCTAAGGTTCCACATCCTGGGCAGGCAAGGGAGCATTCTGCAGGATGGAGAAAAGAGAAAAGCTCAGGAAAAGGCAAAAGATTCTCATTCTAGAAAAATCAGATACTTCTGGGGGAGATCAGGGATTGGTTGCTGCTGGCATTACTGGTGGTTCGCTCTGCACGCATGCACATTAGACCATAAATGCAATAAAAATTATTCTGCGCATGTGCAGTAGCAAAAAACAAGATATATTTTTTCACCGGTTCGGGTGTGTGCCAGACCTGGGTTGCTGTTGGTTTCAGCGACCCAGGCTGCTAAACTACTATCAGTTCAGCCGAAATGGTTCGAACCAGTATAAACCCACCACTGGTGGAGATGCCCTTTCTGCAGCTTTATAAGAGGTCTCTCCTGCTCCTCTCTTTCAGACTAAGTCAAGGATCATGGCATTATTTAATAATCAAGCCAAGCTGATTTATTATCTTTCATCTTTTCCTGAGAAGATGGCCTATTTCTCATTAAAATATTTTCTGATGCTAGTACTGTAATTATCATTTGTGGATTTTTTTTCATGTTGCGGTCAATAACTTGATTATATTTTTACTTCAGTTGCTTTTCACGTGTCCATGATTTACACTGGATGCATGTACTGCATTTATAAGGTATATGCTGAATACCAAATTACATAAATCCAACATTTCAAGGAAATATATTCTGCATAACAAAATCCAACAACATTCTATTTCTTCTCCAAACATAAATAAGAACTTTTCTTTTTTATTAACTTTCCCAACCATTAAGGCTGGATTCATGCTCTATTTCTTTGCTAATCGTGACCATGCATGTGCAATTAGTTCTGGAGACAACTCTCTCCTCTCTCGGATGGATGGAAAATTTTCTTGGTTTCAGGGGAAGCAGGATGAACCTGCTGAATTAATTGGGAGGAAAATAGATCTCCTAATAAGAAGCAAGGGTGCTGTTTAATGGAGCTAACCGGGAGGTAAGGGCACTGGTAAATAAAGTGAAATTTCAGCACACTTAAATAAATACCTTTTTTGAAAGCAATGCTGAAGATAGAAAGGGAACTATTCAGGGGTGGGTTCCTGCCAGTTCTAACCTCTTCTACAGAAGAGGTTCCACAAATCTACAGGGCCAATTAGAACCGGTTCCAGCTCCCTTCCCCCGCCCCTCTGCACATCATCAAGATGAAGCGCGAGAGGAGGAATTCTGGGAGTTGAAGTCCACAAGTCTTAAAGCTGTAGGTTTGAACAACCCTGGAGTTTTTTTTTCTAAAGGGTTAGGGGTGCAAGGGTCTTGTAACTTGACAGCTTTAAGACTTGCATGCGTCAAATGCCAGAGTTTCTGAGCCAACATTTTGGTTGCTGAGCAAGAGCATTGTTAAGTGAGTTTCACCACATTTTACAAGTTGGCCATGCCCACCCGGTCACATGGCTGGCAAGCCACTCCTATCCGGTCACATGGCTGGCAAGCCACTCCCACAAAGCAGGGCACACCCACAGAACAGGTTCTAAAAATTTTTGAAACCCACCACTGGTACTATTAAAACTACTCTATGATTCTAGATCTGAGGATAGACCATATGACTTGGTGATGCCTTGAAAAAAATAACGGAATGCTACAGTATCTTTATGACTTGGAGACTAAGTACGAGGTAAAAGGTCTCTAATACCTATTCACTTTGCAACACTTGTTAATTATGTCAGCTTTCATTTACTGTTGGCAGCTCTTGGGAATTAACTGCTGCCTTGATAACTGTTAGCTGATTGAGATAGTTCAGACAAGAAGCACAATCAGGCGCATAAGCACTATGTTTATGGAATATTGCAAATCTGATAGTATTTCTACCTTTCTCTCTTTTTGTCTCATGAAAACTAGAGAGGATCCTTCTGAACAGCTTTTCTCCCACTTGCAGGCTAAGCTGCCTCCTATTAAACCATTGCCCAGGCTGTGGGTCTTCCTCCTGTTTCCCAAGGTCATTCTCAAATACCATCACAATAACAGGGGCATATAAAAAGATGCCATCTCAATTTTGTAAATCTCTCATTGAACTCCAGTGGTAGTTTATTGGCAGGCCTCCAAGGGCTGCAAAATAGATCCATGGGGCCCAGGTAATTTATGGACCAAGATATTCATTACTGGTTTATAATACTATGTGTACATGGCAATTAACTTTAAGAGAAGGGAATGGAAGCTTAAGGATCGAGTTGGAATTTCTCTATCAATTCATTATTTTACATTTTTACTCTCCTTGTCCACCACGGGATAAATAGAACAAATGTAAAAAAGAGGAGCCATTAACTAGAATAAAACGTCAACTAATAGCCCAGATCTGTAAGGATGAAATCAGGAAAGCTAATGTTCAGAATGAACTCAGACTTTCAACAAATGCCAAAAATAACAAAATAAGTTTCTTTCACTATGAAAGAAATAAGAAGAAAGTCAAGGAATGATTAGTCCACCAATGGAAAAAGATGGCAATATAGTGATGGGTAGTGGGGAGAAAGTGAAACTGCTTAATTCCTTTTGGCATCTGTCTTCATGCAAGAGGAAAAATGTCTGAGATGGTGTAAGGCAGTGTTGGCTAACCTTTTTGGCAATGAGTGCCAAAATGTAAATGAGTGTGTGCATGCATGTGCATGTGCCAGAAGCCAGATGAGCAGCTGCCTGGTGCACATGCGCACGCCGGGCAGCTGCTCTTCTGGTTTCAGGTGCACACATGTGCACTGATCACCTGGTCTTCGGGTTTCTTGTGGCCATGTGTGTCTGAAGACCAGCTGGGGCGCATATGCGCATGCCAGAAATCAGAAGAGCAGCTGGCCAATGCACATGTGTGCACCAGGAAGATGATTTTACGATTTCTTGTGCATGCATGTGCACCGGCCAGCTGGTCTTCACATGTGAATGCATGTCAGAAACTAGAAGACCAGGTGGCCAGTGCACATGCGCGCACTGAAAACCAGAAGATCATCTTCCCGGCAGGCACATGCACACTGAGTGGCTGCTCTTCTGATTTCTAGTGCTACAGTGCATGTGAAGACCACCTGGCCAGCACGCTGGAACCCAGAAGAGCAATGGGCAACGGCTCGTGTGCCCGGAGAGATGGCTCTGCATGCCACTTCTAAAACGAGTGCCATAGGTTCGCCATCATGGGTATAAGGTCTCTTACAATGGGCAGGGGGATGGGCTAAAAGGCCTTTAAGGCCCCTTCCAGCCCTAGGTTTCTATGGGAAGAAAGGAAGGGAGGAAGGGATGGAGGGAGGGAGGAAGGGAGGGAGGGAGGAAGGATCTGGCAATCTTAATGTCATTCTCACCTTTACGTTATTCTTTTTTGGTTCATATAAGAGGTCTTTCTATTGAGCTCAAAAAACTCCAAGCAACCATATATGAAAAGTAGTACAATTTCAATAGAGCAATATTGCCAGGAGAAAATCAGCCTACCACTTAGGTTTTTAGATTTGGGAAATGTGCTGATACACTCTTTCTTTCAGAACTGTGTAACTGTTAACCTTTGTCATGGCTGAAGAAAGTGCCAATCTTGGATTTCTCACGATTTCAGAAATCTTCTGTCTCTCAGATAGTTCCCATTAGGGCAAGCTGGGGTAAGTGGCAAGATGGCTGTTTGGTGTGGGCTTCCACCAAATTGTGTCTTATTTTTAGACACCTGCTTTGTTTTAAAACTTAAAATAATCTCTCTATCATATGTCTATCATTCTCAGGTCTTGTTTTGCTTCCATGGGTGATTTAAAAAAATGTATTTTGGAGCCTACAAAAACTGGCGCTCATGGGAATTCTCAAATATAATTTATTCTCTCTCTCTTGCCAGACTCAATTGCTTTGGCTCCATTTCTTTCTTTCCAATATTGAAACTTTCTCGAAAACCTGTTTTGGATTAATAGGTCTGGCAGAATATAGTTTGTAGAACTTCAGAATAAAAAGAATAAAATATTCTTATAGTCTTAGAATGATCTCCCTGCTGTCATTTGGGTTATAGAAGGATTTATTCCCTAAAGACAGGACCATAAGCTTTTTTATGTTTGAAGAGTAATAGGTGATTTGTGAGCCACCCACCATCATGTGGAAAATCAGGATTAGGTGAACTCTGATTGGCAGAACCAAATCACCATGGTGAAGTTAGTATATGACTGTGATGGTGAACCTATGGCATGTGTGCTAGAGGTGGCACACAGAGTCATATTTGCTGGCACGGCAGCCCTCAGCTCCGGCACGCATGTGCACGCCAGCCAGCTGATATTCAGCCTTCTGGAGGGCAGGGGGAAGCTGTTTTTGCCCTCCTCAGGCTTCAGGAAAGCCTCCAGAGCCTAGAGAGGGCAAAACTCAGGCCCAATAGGCCAACCAGAGGTTTGTTCTCTAAATTCCGGTTGGGCTGTTTTTGCCCTCCCCAGGCTTCAGGAAAGCCTCCAGAGCTTGGGGAGGGTGAAAAATAGGCCCAACTGGCCAACCAGAGATTCGTTCCCAAACTTCCATTTGGCCAGTTGGCCCATTTTGTACTCTCCCCAGGCTCCGGAGGCTTTCCTGAAGCCTGAGCAAGGTCAAAAATGGGTCCAATGATCCAACCCAGAAGTTCAAAACAATCTGTTTCCACCTTCTGGAGGGCCTCCGGGGGCCCTGGAGGAGGCCGTTTTTGCCCTCCCCAAGCTTCAGGAAAGCCTCCAGAGTCTGGGGAGGGCAAAAACTCGCCCCCATGCAGGGTGGGTGGGTTTCACACACACATGGACAGGGGATTCGTGTGCACATGCACAAGTGGGTAGAGCGTGTGCATAAAATTTTGGCACACCTTTAGAAAAAGGTTAGCCATCACTGGTATATGATATTGAATAGCAATAGTACTTAGCAACAGCACTTAGACTTATATATCGCTTCATAGTGCTTTTATAGCCCTCTGCAGTTTACAGAGTCAGCCTATCGTCCCCAACAATCTGGGTTCTCATTTTACTCACCACAGAAGGATGGAAGACTGAGTCAACCTTGAGCCGGTGAGATTTGAACTGCCGAACTGCAGCTAGCATTCAGCTGAAATAGCTTGCAGTACTTCACTCCAACCACTGTGTCACCTCGGGTCAGATGGTTCCATGGATATTTTTATGCTCTTAATGTTATGTGATTCAAATTTCATCTGATACCTACTTTACAGGTGTGTTCAGCACCCAGGATTCCTTCTTTTAGCAGCCTTATTTTTGATCATCTCTATTAATTTTTTCCAACTAGGTTATGTTGAACTGTAACTTCCACAGCCATATTATATAAACAAATCTGGGGGCCTGAATGGGAAGTTTCTGTAGATTCAAAACATAATTATGTATGTATATTTCTTCCCTCCAAGACAGTTTGTTTAGTAGATAATCAGAATCCAGTTCAAAAGAGATTTAGTATCTTTTTTAATACTAACTATAATAGGCATCTTGCAGACAGTGGAGTTTGCAGCTCTGATATGGTATCCTTAGGCAACATATCAAAATAAATGTTCTTCCATCAAACAAATATTTGTTAGCTAGATTTTCTGCACTTGTCTAGAGTTGTGGCTAACATTAGAAACAATTATTACATTTCATTCATTTTAGACAGTTTTCATTAATTTGGTACCATATACATTTGCCTGCTAACTAGATTCCCCCCCCCCAGAGATGCAACACATTTGGAGGGTACCAGATAGGGAAAGGCTGTGCTTTGTTTTAGGTGTTTAACCTTAATGCCCTTGAAACTGGCACAAAGGCTTATATTTAGGCTATTTCAGTAAATCTCTGCTGACAGCTATAAATTGAAGCTAATAAACGTATTACACAAGTAGAGAAAACTAGATCCTGCTCCTTAGGGGCAGTATATAAACCGTACTACTAAGATTACTAAACAAAAACAGGTCAAACTCTAGCTGATTGCCAAAATTCCCCTCTGGTTATAAATAGCAAGTTATAGAGCAGATGAACTGATGGATGTTTTTCAATTCGTTTTCTGTAAAATTTCCTTGCTGAAATGGATTTAATGTTGCCTTCAAGTCCTGTTGTGCTGCCTCACTGTAGTGGGTGAATGTTACTAGGATAAATGTTGAAGTATGCCAGTAGTGTATGCCAAGAATATGTGCTCCCAGCAGGAATATCCAAGCTGTGAAGGTCATCCCTACTGTGTAGCTTAAGTTAAGAAGCACCTATATTAGGTAGCAGCAATATAAAAAGATACCGATAGAAGAAGATAACTTTAGTTACAGTACCAAAGGGACCATTTCATACAGATAAGATGGTATGAATTTACCTGTATTTTACCAAGAAAACCACATTATAAAGGACTTAATAATATAGTGCTGAGTAATTTATGGGGACCTCAGGACTCAACATTGTTAATGGGGAAGTGATGAAGATCTTTTGGAGTATCAATGATGTATAAGAGTCACCCTGTTTCTCTAAAAATAAGACCTCTCCAGATAATAAGCCCAATTGGGCTTTTGAGCGCATGTGCTAAAATAAGCCCTTCCCCGAAAATAAGGCCAAGCACTTTTTTCAGGGGTCAAAAGAAAATAAGACCCTGTCTTATTTTTGGAGAAACATGGTAACTAGAGTAAAGTCACTGGATGCCCAATTGCTCATGTTGCCATGCAGAAAAAGAAAATCCAAGCTCTAAAGACAGAATTATAGTGGCAATATGGAAAATAACAAGCATAGATATGAGAAAGCTCAACAAAGTAAAAGTTGAAATGAATTGACTACACCTTGACAATATTGAATGGTGTCGGACTCGTATTGGATGCTTCCAATCAGAAGGCTATGTTTACTATTCATGATATGAACCACACACACAAAAATCATTGCTTTCATAGTCAGGAAGGATATAGTAATGAAATCAATAACCAAATAATTAAAGGTTGTGGTCAACTCTTACTACGACAGTTACTCAGGTTTATTTATGCTCCAACCATTAATGAAGAGGAGGATATTTATGAGTTTCATGATCAAGTTCAATCTGAACTTGATAGACAATGCAAGGATGATGTACTACTTGAGCTTGAATATTGAAATATCCAAATTGGAAATAGTAGGAAAGATACTGTAGCTGGAAGCAGGGGTGGGTTCTGGCAGGCACTACTGCCGGTTTGCTCATGGGTGGGCTTGCACATGCACATGCACAATGCAATAAAGATTGTTCTGCGCATGCGCAGAAGCAAAAAATGAGATGGTGGCACCTACAGCGCCACCTGGAGAACAGGTTCAGGAGTTTGGCAAGCCTGGATTGCTGGGTTCCAGTGACCCAGGCTGCCAAACTGGTTCGGCTGAACCGGGCCGAACTGGTAGGAACCCACCACTGGCTGGAAGGTATGGCCTAGGAACAAATATGAAACAGGTTTCAATCTAATAATTTCTTCATTATTAACACAGTCTTCAAACAAACAATTATCCCTTAATGCATGGACAACATCAAATGGAATACTCAGAAATGAAATTAGCTATGTTGGTACATTAGTTATAATAGCCAAGATATGACCAGGGTTGACAACAGAACTGGAAATGTTGAAGACCAAGAAACAGAAGAAAACAAACTGGATTTCAGAGCAATTTCCATTGGTGGACATTTTCCAGAAAGGGAAGTCAAAGCTGAGAAAGAGAATGATCTCAGGAAGAAAGTTAACAAAAAATTTCAGAATGTTATTAGAAATTGCAAGCAACAGTAATACAGCAGCAACTTTAGAGATATCAAAGATAGAAAGAAATCTTGAAAAAAAGAAAAGAAAATTCTTCCAAAATCTCTGAACTCAGGAGTTTCCAACCTAGAATTGTTATACGAAATGATGTCAATGGAGATATTAAATTATTAAAAGAAGATCATACTAAGATGGAAATAATAAACTGAAATACTAGATAACACTGAAAATTTAGCCACAGAAAACTATACATCCTTTTGCATGTATCTTGCCTTCTCTGTACTTGTGCCAGAAGATAGGAAAGACCAATGTTGCACATAATGACACATATATAACGGGATTAATTTTATACTGCAATACTACCTTTGTTATTTGTCATCCCTCCCTCCCCCTTCCTCTCCCTTCCCCATCATTTCTATCTCTATCTCCATCATCATCTCTATATCTATCTCTATCATCTCTATCTGTATTTAATCTATATCTCTATCATCTCTATGATCTTTGTATTTCTGTCTCTACCTCTACCTATATCATATGTCATTTGATTAAGAGATTGTTGACTCCAAACCAACTCCAAGTCACTAAATAGAATACCATCTGTGTCATCCTTTCTCCTCATGTTTGGATACAAATTCTCTGCCTCTCGTTGAAATGGTTCCTGACTACCTTTGCCATGTGCAGGATTTCTCTTCAGAAGATGAATGGCATTTCTTAAAACAAACTGTGTGTGAACAATGTCTGAAGATAATAAAACATGCTGGATCTAGACTACCACTGAGATTAAAGATAAATGCTAGTTTGTGACAATTGATTGACTTTTGTCCTCACAGCTAACTTTTGACATAATGCAATCTTGCAAGGAAATCCATAAAAGTGATTCTCTCATAAGAGTCTTCTATATATTTATGTTTACATCTGTAAGCTTTTGACAGCTAAAACTCTGAAGATTGTTTGCCCCCTACTATCCTTGAGGGAGAAGGGAATACATGGATAGGATATCCGTGTATTCTCTTTCCTTTCTTCCAAACCCTATCATTTGCAGTTCTTCACAAATATTTTCAGAATATACGGTTTTTACATTTTTTTCTCTTATTAAATTTCAATGGCCATTATTTTTTCATTCTGTTTCAAGGTCCTTCATTTTCATTTCTTTCATTCCTTTTACTTCAGAGATCTCATTTTACTTTAGATTTTTCACTGTGAATCTCATATTTTCAGCTTTGTTTTGATACCTATGGTTATTCTCTTTCTGTAAGAAGGAGTTTCCCCATGGACACCCCTCATTGCTGGCAAATAAATATGACTCCCACCACAACGTTAGCTTACTGTGCTACCATTGATAGAATTTATCTTGAGGCCCTGATTTTTATCTTTCCTTGTTTTCTCTGGCAAGCAGCATCACCTGAAATATACATTTAAAAAGGTGATGCTGTTTTCCACTGTAGTGATATTATGCTACAGGAATTCTTGGTGCTCTTTCAGAGCAACAGTTTCACTGAAAAGAAATCTGAAAATTGCAAAATCAAATCAATCCATAATTGAATCAGTCAACTTGCCTTCCTTCCGACATCATATTTGTCATGTCGTAATTAAAAATCAACAAAGCATCTTCCAAACTATAAAAATATATCAATTTCACCTACCGCATGACACACAATCATGCACAGAGGATTGTTTTTATTTTTGCTTCTATGGAGAACCAATGGTAGGAAAATTCAGTGTGTGTGTGTGTGTGCGTGTGTGTGCGCGCACATTTGTGTTATGTTAAACATAGTTAAACATTCTTCCAAAAACTCTGATTGAGAAGGCTATTTTTCTACTACTAATAGCTACAGAAAATGATTAAGTTCCCTGTTTAAGTCAATAATTCTAGATTAGTATCCATGAAAAGAGAAGGTTAATTTCTCCACTCCTCAACAATTCTAATACAATTTCTCCTAGAAAAAATAATTGGCAAGATATAATCTCTGGTGCAAGTATATGCACTTTGATGTAAGCCCCATTGAATTCAAGCACGTACCTGACCTGTGCTATGCGCGCATGCAGAATCCATCGCACCTGTGACAACCAGCTGATTGTTGGGGCTTGCGCAGAGGCACAGCATGCTGTGCACATGTGCGCACTTTGCTGTTTGCCATAAAAACAGATATAGAGCGTGGATAGGTGGGCGGGCCAAAAGAGCCACCGTACCTGTATGCTCTCAGCTGCTCCAGGCCACTATCAGTATGGGTGTACCTGGCTGTACCCACAGCAACCCACCTCTGATATGAACATGGCAATTATCTACATCTCTTTAAAAGGAATGCATTTTTCCCCTAGGATCATGGGGCTGATGGATTGTATAACCCTATCTACGTAAAAATGGTTAGGCCATCTTCTTGAACCTGGTGGCTTCCAGTGCTTCTGGCCTCTCTAATTTTTTGAATATCACTGTCCAACCAGGTGAGATTTCCATCTTCTGTAAGAGCTGAAGACCTGGCTCTGCCAGTTGGCCTGGGTCCCCAATGAAGATACACTCACTACGGAGGTGACTATTAGATTAAGAGAAGACACAATCACTCTCCACATACTTTGTGCTCTCATCTTCCCAATGTTTAACTGTAAATTATTATTGTTGTTATTTATTGACATACTATTTTAATGTTTACAATTTTTAAATGTTTGTCAGCAACCCCAGTCCCCTGTAGATGAGACCACACAAATCTAATAAATAAAATAATTTTCAAATTATCAATGCCATGTTTTAATCTTGGAGGCATTATGTGGGAGAAAGTTATTATACAGCATCCCAGACTATTATCTCTATTAAACTATGAATAGTTTTTTAAAAATATTCTGACTCTTGTCATATTGTTTAACAACTGAAGTTAATATTTAGAAATAAACTTTAGTGTTCTTTATTTAGGTGATGAGAGATCCGCCCACTTCTCAATGCACAATCCCTATTTGCTCTTCCCATTCAGTACTATTTTCAGACAGCTCCCTACAGATTTTCTTCTAATTGTTTGCTTTTTTTAGATTTAGGAGGTCTCAGAGGAAGAGATAAGCTGTTATTCTTTCTTCTTCTTTTCCAGTATGTCCTTATAATCCTTTTTTCCTCTCTTCCCTTTATTCTATTCTGCATCCCATTTTCTTGCCTTTTCTTATCCACCTTGTGAGTTCATCTTTCACTGTGGATAATTTTTCTGGTTTTCTTTACATTTCGTTCATCCTTTGTGAACAGTCCCTGTCTTGATCCCCCTGTGTTCTAATTATTGTTCAATTTCTCTTTGTACTTTTCTTTTAACCAAAGGTTTTTAAGAGACTTGTTCTCTTGCACTTTAGTTCTTTCTTATATCAACTTAGTTGTTTTGAACAATTCAGAGATCTTTTTACAACAGGTTTGAAGGCATCATTATCTTAGTTTTGAACAAAGTTCTGGTGACCAAATACAGTTCTGTGGTTCGGCTCTGCTATATGTTTAAAGCTCCCTTGACTATCAGATCATATTATCTCACTTGAAATCCCTGGGTAATTATGTTTTGATGGTCTTGGTTTTCTTAGTTTTTCTGATATTTTTTAATATGTTTGGTTGCTTATTCCCAGTATTTGCTATTTCTCATTGTGTATTCCATGGGCACATTCATTAGTTTTTTTTTTACATTCTTCCATTAGATATGGTTTACTTGGAATTGAACACCATTATGATGTTTTTTCAGTAATCATTTGAACTTCAGTATGGAAAAGACTGATCTTTTGTTTGAATCAATATTTATATTTTTGTCACCATGGCTCCAGTTATTTCCGTCTTGTTAATTAGGATCTGAAGATATCAATATTCATGTAAGTTGAGGTGATTTAGATAAGTTAATGACCAAAATATACTGTCTTCATGTGGTAGAGATTCACTAGTTTTTAATTCTTGATATTTGAGATATCTAAAGTGATTTGTTTGAACTGACAATATATGCCTAAGTTATTGTAGAAGCTTCTTTCTCCATTTGGTTCCTTTTTCTTTTTGCTTGATGGAGGATGATTAGATATTTTGGTTTCTTTACTTTCTTTTTATTTTGATGCTTAAACTTCTTCCTCCCTTTTTTGTCATTTTATTTCCTCTAACTTTCTGGCAATCTTTTATTAGGATTTTGGTTATTGGTTATATTTTTATTTCATAATTTTTTACTGTAGTTTTTATAAATTTTACTTTATTTTTATTATTGTAACAAATCTATAACATGTAGATTTGTAATGCAGAAGGTTTCTTACAAACATAATTTGTGTGTGTTGTGTGTGTGTGTGTGTGTGTATCTTATTCTGCTGAAGAGTGTAACCCTATCCCTGAGTACAATATAATTTAGCTGACTCACATACCTTAATTATTGTAAATTAAATAAGAATTAAGGAAGGGGGGAAATAAAATTTCAAGAGAATCAAGAAAAAGAAGTTTCAAGGGAAGCTGTTACTGATTTATTAGAAGCCATTTTACCTTGATGGTTTGTTGCATTTATAAAAATCTGGGGTACTGGTGCCATATCAGACAATGCTTTTAAATGAGGATTTGACTTTCATAAAGTTGTTTCTGTTCATGGATGTCAGAAAGTTTGGCAAAGCCAAATCTGCAAAGTGCCTGTGATGTGATTTCAAATGAGTAGTGAGGAATTCTACATTTCTGAATAATGTGAGAATTATCCAAAAGACACAACCATACAGATCAAAGATATAAGATCCCTTCTGCAAGATCTATTGCTCTACAAAGGATTGGCATCTTCAGGACTTTGGCAAAATTGGTATCTTGCCTTGTATTATTGGTAGTAGCTTTCTCATCAAATCCTGTCTGACAGCTCTAGAGAACCAATACATAAATCTGCTTGGGAGGATAAGCCTAGGCTTGAGAGCTAATTCATATAAGCCAATAGTTCCTTGTGGTGCAAAACAGTAATAAGCTATATATTAACTTCACAATTGGCACCTCAGTTTAACTTATTCCTAATAAACTGGAGTTTCGTCACTAGTTGTTGCCAATAATATTTTTAGTGGTACAGGAGTAATGATTGTCAGAGTCCTTTTCAGGGATGGATGAGGAATATTTGGCATTATTTCTCCTTCCCATTTCCATTTGGATAAATTGCTAACCCATGAGTAAATATTCCATTTTGCTTGCTATGTTGCAAAACATATGATGCAGATAGGTGATTCTTGAAGAGTTTTAAAACAGACTTTTAAAAATGAATACAAAAATCTCTGTCCTAATAGCTGTTTTAGGCTGGAATCCCTTTCAAAAACGCTTCCTTTTTGGAGCATCTTCCCTTAATGAAAGGACAACAAAAGTAATCTTTGACCGAGAAAACTGAACACAAAAGAAAAATAGTTTTCATATATTTTTCTTTTCTTTTGGCCAGGAAAAAGGATGGCAGCAAAATCTTGAGATTAAAATGAACAGAACAGACAAAGGAAACATCTATTGTTTGAAAGTAGTCATCTACCTGGAAATATATTTTCAAATCCAGTATTTTCTTATCTGGAAATAACCCTTTCTCTTTCTGTACAACTCCATTTGTGTTTCCGCAATGTCTTTTTCAGTCAATTTCTATTATTTTGTTTCATTTTCTATGCAGTTCCTCCTCCATCAATTCCATGGTGGCAGAAAGCTTTTCAAATCCAACTAGGCTTTTACACTATCTTAATTCTTTGTGTAAATGCCTAGGAGTCTTTGGCGAGCTGGGGCTGGGGCTGGGGAACATGAGATAGAGAGAGAATATTTTTCTGTGTTGTAAACCATTTCCCCATCTTATTAAAGAAGCTCTCCAAGGAAGACATTATGTGAACTTGGCACCAGCTGCAGATTGATGCCTTCCTGTAAATGCATCATTACAATTTTTTTCAGGTAAGGTATCCCTTTCTATAGTAGCCCTGTTTGATTGCAAGCCAGCTGAGTCCGAGATGTTGCCATCAGTCACTATCTTCTTATTCAGACTTGAATGACACTTTGATTTCTATGATTTCTGTAGTTTGAATCAGCTTAAGAGAGATGCACATGGATAGGGTGAATGGGAGCTATTTCCTGAAAGGTTTCAGTATTTTCTGTCCAAACAATATTGCATATATGCTAATACACAACTATAATCATGTTTTCTACTAGGTTCAATATCTGAAACAGTAATCATCTTTTCCTTCCAATGATAGTCATTTTAAAAATAGATTTAGATTTTCATATTTTGACCCCATTTAATAAAGAACTATTGTATGTTTGTTTGTTTGTCTATTTGTATACATCTATTTGTCCATTTGTTTTCTTAGTTATGTAAAGAAAAGTATTTTGAAAAAAAACCTCATGGACATTTGCCTTAGGAATAATTGGAGGATATAATAGGATGCTTTTGCCTTAAAGAAGACATTACAGAATGATGTAAGACTATGTCAGAAGTCATCTGTTTCCATCTAGGTGCCCGCCAATATGTTGCTTAGGAATACTGGAATTTGTAGCCATTATATATCTGAAGAGGACCAGGCTAGGAAGAGCCTAAAATAACACAATTGGGGGTGGATCACATGCTTATTAAGTTTATCTACTTTAGCTTTCAATATCCTATAATGACTATAATAAAATTACGAACATGCAACTTGAAATGAAAGTGATGTCATCCAATAAAATAATCTCTTTTAGGTCACTAATTTTGAAGGTTTTATTCATGGTAATGATTAATAGTCACTTAAGAGCAAGAAATTTCCATGGTTGAATAGCCTTTAAGATCATGGCTAGATATGATAATGATTGCCTGAAATATGTGAGCTCATCTCACCATTCCGAGGTTGGTAAAACGAGGACCCAAACTGTTGGGGGCAATATGCTGACTTTAAACCACTTAGAAAGGGCTGTAAAACACTGTGCTGCAGTATATGTCTAAGTATGATTGCTATTTTGTGAGGTGTTGGATGCAATAACATCTCCAGAAGCTTTGTACCTATGGACATTAAAATGTGAAATGTCGCTTATAACTCCTGGTCCATTATGCTACTACGTTTTAGCAGATCCATTCCTTAATCAGGCCAGGAAATCAGAATTTCTTAAGCTTTTAGCATAAATAGATAATCCCGATTGGCAAAAGCAAGCACAATTGCACATGAGTGTTTAAAAGAAAGTACTGATAATAACAGGATTTTTTCTAAGCTTGACATGGGTCCCAGAAAGTCTTTGATTTCTGAACATAGCATGCTTTGGTGAAAACTGCCCTCTGAAAGTAGACCTCTTGCAGGCTGAAATTGTTCACACAGTAGCTGTATTGTCATGTTCAGAAAAGATTTCTGGAAATCCCTGTTCCTGATAGTTGTTCCCATAACTAGACTTTTTTGAGCTCTGCACTGTGCCCTTTTATCTGCAATTGTAGTTTTTGCTGCACAAAGCAGTGAATACTAAAACAGAATGATAGCACTTAGAAAAAAACTGTGTAAATTTGAGATTTCTTCAAGAAGAAATGGCAAGTACAAAATGACAAAAGCTTACGATACCTTAAAGACTAACACATTTCCTATCACTTAAGCTTTCTGAAATCACAGTCAACTTGCAAGCAATAATAAACGTGTTAGTATGCAGATATTACAAAAGTCCTGGTTTTGCTTTTCTGCTAAATGTGAACTTGGCTCCCCTCTGCTAGAAGGCACGAGGGACATGATTTAGATAAGCCTGCAATGTTGTGCAGAGGGGGAAAAGTTTGTGTTTCCTCTTAATTCCATTCCAGATATGAGGAAGAAATATGCATTGTTAATTTTTAAGAAGCCACGTATAAACTAGTCTAGTCTTTCATCTCAAGAAATTCAATTTCACATCAATTTGTATTCCTTTGTGCTTTACACAGATTCTGTGTAAAGGAAATACAGGAGAATTATTCTACAAATTCTATAGAATAATTCTCCTGTTAGCTCATTTAAGGAAAATAGTAGTCTTCTGTCAGTGATTGCCAAACTTATTGAATACCTGTCAATACAATAGTGATCAGAGATGTAATTAGTTTTATGTCCACTTATATTAAAACAGTAAATCAGGAACAAAAATAAACTGAATTATGCTGACCCAACTTAGTTTTACTGTGAAATAATATTTTATGATGGTGAACAGAAGGCAGGGTAACTAACTGAAAACAAAGATGATTGAATTTTAATTTATATAAAATACAGCTTTAGTGAGGACAATATTTGGTAAATATATTCGATGTCCCTCATGTTCTGCCTTGTATTAATAAAAATGTTAGTGGTTTCTTTTTCTTCCCTCCATCCAAATATTAATACATAGGAAGAATATTTGTATAGCACAAACAGATTTCAGGATTGTTGATTGTGAGACTACTTAATATAACTAGAATATATATTTTTAGAAAGATGGTGCTGGATATGCTTTGCATAGATGTATTGGAACAGTATATTAACCCTTGTATTTTTGCCCTTAATTTAGTCACATAGCAACATGTCTTTTATTGCTCATTTGTTATGGGCATCTGTGGTTGCAGAACAAATGTGTTGCTATAAATTATCAGCAGAACTGCTAAAGGAAACCTAATCCTTTAAAAGTATAATACTTTGCATGAAAAACTTCAAAGCAATATATCCTTCTTTAGTGCAGTTGCAATAAAATTCAGATGCCCTGAATTAATCCAGACTTGGAAATCTGTGCTTGTGTTCTGCATTTTGAAAAAAAAATGTGGAATTTAGTGTTACTAGGTTCTCTTTGATATTTATATTTCATGCTAACAGAAGGTTTGGTCTCTATCTCCTATATCCAAATTATATGGAAGATAAATGCAGTTCGACTTCCAATGTAAAAAGCTATTTTGGCATTTTAGGTATTTGCAGTAAAGATGCAGATATCTCTGTATGGTATTATAAAAATCTTCACATCTGCTCACAGAGATTTGAAACCAAAGCTAATTTACTTCCCCCATCTTCTGTGGAATGTCTTTGCATCTGTGTAGAGAAATTGTTTAGGCTATTTTATTTTAGCAGACTACTGAGATTTCTAATTGGAGAGAGGAGGTGGAGCAGGCCAAAAACTGTCTCTATTTTAGGATAGAGGATTAAGAGAGGAGACTCTGAAAAATATAAGTGAAAACATTATATTTGCTTTTTAAGAAGGAAGAATGGCAATGGTCCTAATATCATAATCATCAGAATTATGATGCATAGAGTAAAACATAAAAAGTGAAATGTATCTTCTTTGTACCTGAGAGAAACTATACATATTTCAACAGTACAGAAAGAAGACAGAAAATTCACCTTGGACCTGTATGGATACTTCAGCAACCATGGACTAAATTACTTTGAGTCATGGTAGCTGCAGCATGCACAAGAGTCTAATATCTACAAAAGCAGATGTGGGATTATGATCCAACTGGGGGGTGAGCAACTATGGCCCTTTATGACGTGGACTTCAACTCTCAGATTTATCAATCAGCCAGCCATAGGTCCACAGTCATAAAAGGGCCATGGCTCCCACCCATAATCTAAACCATACTTCTTTTATGTGTGCATCAAAGTTCCATATGTGAAACAATGTTAAAGGAAAAACAATCAGGGTATCACACTCACTCCCCATCTTGCAGATTTGGCTTCTTCCTCCAAATTTTTTTGTCTGGTTATGCCCAAGATTATCAAGGTAACTGATGTAACTGTTTTGTAAAATTTGAGGATATATTTTGGGTGCATGTTTGCAATCAAGACAATGTTGACTCCTGCTAAACTACCTGAACTAGTTTTCTTGGCAAAATAGTGGACGTGGTTTGCCATGGGTTACTTTCTGCAGCTGAGAGAAAATGACTGTCCAAAAGTCACTCAAATGGTCTTATGTTTAAGGCAGAACTAGAACTCTGTCTCTTGGTTTCTAGCCTTGTGCCTTAACCATTACACTAAATGATGCTCAAAACTGAAGTAAATTTGAAAAGAAGCAAATATTTTAATGAAAAATTAATTCTCAGAGAAGGAAAGCTGAAAAGAGAGAGAGTTTTAGTCTATCATGATAAGAATAAGGGAGGAACACATTATGTAAAATGACCAAGAGAATAAAGAGTTGTTGTCTTGGAACAATATTTAATTATTCTATTCTATTCTATTCTATTCTATTCTATTCTATTCTATGCTATTCTATTCTATTCTATCTATTCTATTCTATTCTATTCTATTCTATTCCATTCCAGCCCATCCCATCCATCCCTATTTTATTCTGTACTGTTATGTACTACTCTACTCTATTCTACTCTACTCTACCCTACCCCCCACCCTACCCTACCCTACTCTACCCTACCCTATCCTACTCTACTGCCAAAATAGTTAAAAGTAGAAATTGGGTTAAAGTATATCAAGAGATATAGGAAATCATGAGATACCTGCTTGTTATTTCTATAACACCCACATATTCTTCAATGGAGGCCACACAGTTAAAGGATAAAGCAATGTACATAATTGGCAGGTCTTTTTCATCTAAATGTCTGTAGCACATGCAAGTGCAGATGTACGTCTACATGGATATACAAACACATCGAGAAATGCAATGAATATCCCCCTCCCATTTTAGTTTGTTTCACAAAAAAGCATCGCAATCTTACCTGATGTTTGGTTCTATTTTATTTTAAGATTAAATTCAAAGAAATTAACTGAAAATATGCTATATCATTCTTGAGAAACTGAAGGAATTAATACCAAAAATCCTGAGCATCAAGACAATGCTCCAACTGTCCTTTTTACATGCTGAGAAAGTCTATAATGCTAGAAAATAAAATAAAATAAATAAAAGAAGCCACGTAACAGCAAGGAAAGTGGACACCGGTGACAGTGAAATGGGTGGACCATTAAAAGACTTGAGTCAGGCTGGGATAAATCATTATAGAAAATGTCTATATCTGGTTGCTAAGAGTCCACACAATTTGATGGCATATAATTAATGAAGATTTTTTTAAGTTACCACGAAAATATATGGCAGAATCAAAAGCATTCTGAAGGGTTGTCTACATTCCACTTGTCTTTGGTTAGTTTTGTCATATGAGTCATAGTGACACATTATGTAGCAGTCCAGAAAGATGTGAAATAGTGTCTATGAATCCTGGATTTGAAATAGTAGACCTGAGTCCTGAAATTAGTTTTAAAGTATATATTGCTTTTGTGTTATGCTTTTCAAACCCCTTAATAATTGGTCATGCTGACTTGGGCTTTTGGGAGCTGCAGTATATGGAAGATGTTTGAGAAGTGAAATTATAATCTTTTTACTGAGGAGAAATGACATGAGATAGGGTTAAACAGATGGTAATCATGAGAGCAAAAATGGAAAGGGCAGCATTAGACAAATGTCTTAAGAGGCTCTTGAATTTCCTTTAACAGAAAGCTGAATGTGCATTTTCAGATACCTGGAGATGTATTTTGAGTAGCAGTACTTAACAATTGATGTATTCTGCATGTTGAGAGAATCTATAGCAGTATCTATGTGACAGTAATGTAGTTTCAAAAGGACAATGCTGGGAATTTTGTGAAAACCTGGTGGATCTAGGTCAGGAGAAGTAATATAGTAGTCTATTCATCTGCATTAACTTGGGGATAACCAATAAATGATTGATAAAATCTTTCTATTTATGTGTAAATATATATTTATAACTTTCCTGCAAAACTATACTTTTGTTAAACTGTACTGAGTTAACACTCAGAAATCTTGTCTAAAATATTTAGATTTTATAAAAAATGGATATCGAATGGATTAAGTGTACAAACCAGCAGGAAAATGTAAAACTATGTCTGTGGAAAAATACTTTTTATATGTAAAGTTAGATATACATATTTACATGTAAAAATTAGATATATGGAGACAGAAACAAATATTTTTTTCTGTCTCCAGTTCAATGATTGTTGTTCATCATGTAAATGCTGTGTAAATGTATAAGATGTAACTTCATTGCAGCTCATAAATCAAGACCTTAATGTTTAACAGTCTTGTTATTTAGCTGGATACAATTGTACTTTCATGTTTTTAATCTAAAAGAAGATTAAGTCAATATTTTGTCAGATTATGTCTTCGTGACACTCTTTAATCCGTATCACTCTGATTCTTCAATTGGTTCATATATAGCTGAAATTTAAAAAAAACACACCTAGTTTATACTTGCTTGAGTACACACACTTTCATCTTTACAATTTGACTGTTGGTACTCACTTAATATCTTGCTCTTTAACACCACTTCTGTATAACATTTCAGGACTGGCTTTTTGAGGTTAAGGGAAGTTCTTAAGTTCTTAAAATAGAATAACTTTCTTAGGAAAGGTTCTGTTGCACAAGTTATTCCATTTTCCTGTTCCTACCTTGCAATAATTTTATGACAAACCATTAGGTTGTACTGTTTCATAATCTCTATAAATACTTTTTGTTACCTTGGACTTGGGATATAATCCAATGTACACTTACCAGTAAAACCAACTGAACATAAGGGGCTTGATTATTAAATAAGCATACTTTTTTTTATTAAGAAGAGTAAAATTTATGTTATGAGTTCTGATATATTGACATTATTCTTTATGGAAGCAGATTGCCTCATTTTGCCTTGATTTACTTAAAGTGTTGTTTACCATTTGAGGAACGACACAGGAAGAACAGAAGTGGAAAATGGAGAATGTTTTGGTCTGTTTTGGATGAAGAAATGCAATCTTGATTCCACCTCCCCCACTTCTGCCCAGAGGAGTTAATATATTGGCCAAGGGTACTTGCAGTTTTATTAATAAGCACTCTGCCTCCCACAGTAAGACAGTGGTGTAGATAAATTGTTTTTAAATGCTCACAAATCAAACTCCTATGTACACATCAACCAGGGGGATATCTGTGGAATAAAATTAGAATTTTCCTCCCACAATATGCCTCCAGATTGTATTAAAATCTGATTTAGATTAGATCAAATATTTTATCTCATTTTTTCTTTGACTGCTGTATCCCTCTGGACTTGTTTCATTTTAAGCCTAATGGCAGGGGATTTCTTTTTGGGGTAAAATGAAGCACTTCCTTTCCATATCCAGCATTCAATTCATAACGCAGTTCTGCCCCTCCTTTCAAGAATGTAAACTATTGTAGTAGTATGGTCTGGATTTGCTGCAAAGGGCATTATCATAAATGAAAACCTTAACAAACAAGCAAATAAGTGAAACCCTTAACAAACAAAACAAAGGCGCCACTAGTAGAAATGCTTATTAGAACTTTGCCCAAGAGTTGGATCTTTCAAATCCAGTGGTGAAGAAGGTCATCCAGCTGCCTTTGAGAACCAGGCAACTCAGTTGGATTTCTAAGATTTAATCTTCATTAAGAGTTACTTTCCTTATGTCTCTGGCCATATGTCATCTCATGATAAAAGTGAAGAATGATGGTGTGGATTTCTTGCTTGGCTGATTTCATTTTGATTCCCATGTTGACAACATACTCCACATACTCTTATTATCTTATTGTGCTTGTTTTTTTTTTTTCATTTAAACTTTATTTTTAATAACCATATTTTATTTAAAATATTTCATAGTAAATCAGTCTTTAATATTAAAATATTAACTTTACTTCTATAAGCCACACAGAGTCAATGTGAGTTGGGTGGCCATATAATTTTTCTTAATAAATAAAATAAAATAAAAACACACACACACATATGTAAATGTATTGTGTGTGTATGTATGTGTGTATGTGTGGGTGTATGTATGTAATACAAGGTATTATTGACATGTATCACATAATTTCTACCATAGTGACATACCGGTATATTGCTGCAATTTTTGATTAAAAATATTGCCTTACCTTTTCCATACAGATAGATCACACATTCCCAACAAACATTTATTCATGATGCCACTTTTCAAATTTCTTCATATAATTTTTTTTGCCACCACCTTCATGCTTGATACAAACCACAGTTCCTGATAATAATCAAATTACAAAGCTTTAGTATATAATTCAACATTATGTTACATCTTTAACATTTAATTTTTTGCTTTAAATCTATTAATCTCTTTAATTTATATACATCTCAAAAAAACTATCTAACCTCCATAAATGATCACATGATCATATCATGTGGCTCAGTAAACCCCCACATTTCTTATACCACCATCATTAACAATTGATGCCCATTCTTCCAAATATATTCATTGGGGAGTCCAACCTATCCAAACCCCGGAACATTTTTTGATGAATCAACCTTAATCTCAAATCAGTAAATATAACATTAATATTTTGAGGCCCTGAAGCCATGATGTGGCTTAATTGAAAATTCTAATTCTTTAGTCCACAGTAATAAAATTTATTATTGAGGTTTTAAACAGAAGCATTCTATAGGTTTATTTATTTGATGATTTCATTAAAACATCTTTGCTGCAATCCTTTTATAACCCATTTAAATATGAGTTTGCAAGGAAATATTCAATATATGTGTTCTTTGTCTAGGAAATTACTGTCAACTGAAATCATAAAGAAGCTGTGCAAGAAAATATTTTCAGTTGACAAGTATAGGCAGTAGGTAATGTGAGATGCTTGAAAGAATTTTACAATGTAGCTGAGTAATGGATGGAATGTGACTTGTTATAGCAGGATCTATCCTTTATTCTTTGCAGTCTGGAGATTAATTTCTATGACAGAAAGGATATATTTCAGAGCTGAGAAAAAAGTGAGGGCAGTCAAATTATCCTAAACTATTTTAACATTGAAAAACACTAAGCAAAATGCTATGCTGAGGTATTTATTTATTACTGATCTCCTCATGTTGTTGTGTTAACTTGTCATCCAGAAGTCTCTGTTGGCTTTAGAGCCCTGATCCACAATATGCCATTTATGAGATCTTGATTATGAAGATCATTTGGGACTATTGACTCCCGGCTAAGTGGGAAACCTCTTGCCTGAACTGCTGGAGGACTGGGGTGGAGTTCCTCAGACTAAGGTGACCATGGACCTATCCCAGGTCATCATGAACCATGGACCATGGTTCAACATGAAAAAGTGGTAACTTATTGGATATGGTTTTCTTGTCAGATCATTGGCAATGTGAGCTTAGGGGTAACTATACTTGTCCCCTGTGTTGTGGTCAGATCATGCCCTATTGACATTGAGAACTCTTATGGTCCCTTCACAGGAAGGCAGGATCTGATTGATGTACCCAGTGATTTTGTGTGTGTGTGTGTGTGTGTGTAAAAAGTTTAATGCTGTATATACCATACAGGTCAGGGAGTGGTGTGAAGCAAGTACAGATGGGCTGAAGAAATGCTTTACTTGAAAAAAGGTAAAAAGATTAATAAGGTATTTTCTGGGGTTTTTTTTTGAGGAAAAAAAGAATTAATAATTCAGTACTACACAGTATCTTTAGAATTAAAGAGATATGAAAGTTATTTCATCAAATAATAACTCTAACTCTTTTTACCACATTTATAAATATTATTACAATCAACAATTTTTGACTGGATTTGTGTGCTAAAGAATGATTATCTGTTTGTTACAACTAAAGTTCTAGATGCACTTGATGATGTTCCTGACATGGGACAACTTAAATTTATTGACTAGCTACACAATCATCCACTATGATAGAGAAGGAGATTGAACACAAATTTTAACTAGTAGAAATATGCCAAACTATGCCTTGGAAACAGTCTTATTTATGGTATTTACAAGGAGATATGAAATATCCTCATAAAAGACTAAATGCACATGTACATACGAGTATGAGTACCACAACTACCATATGTTTATTTTTAAGAATGTTAACATTTTAGTTGAATATCCATTTATATGTGAAGAGTTCAACTGTGAACAAATGTACCACAATGTTGAGCATGTAAGATTTTTTAAAAATACTTTTAATGACGCACCAATTAAATGCAAAGGAAGGCTGCATATTCCAAATGTGAGGTTTGATATACTTATATGTGAAAATAATAGAAGCAAATAATTATACTGTACTAATAAGAATATTTTCAGTACTCATTTCAATTTGCTAGCAAATAAATCTCCCTCTTTTCTAAAACACAATATGAATTAAACAAATACTTCGGCCCTTTAAAACAACATCATTTCAAACAAAAATTAAAAATGAAATTGGTTCTTGTAACAATAGAATCATTGTGTATCAGAATTCAAAATGGTTCAGTTCTCCGAGTTCCTATATTCCAAATCCTGAAAAACAAATACAACCACATACCATTTCTTGACAATTTCTAATGATTCTTTCAGTTTACCTATAGGCTAAACTAGAGTGCTTTCATTTATGCAGATAGTTGAGGAGGAACAAAACTTTTACAGGCATTTTTCCAAATATTTTGATGGCTGCATCGTGTGTCTGTCTCCTGCAAAATAGTTCAGTATATATCTGCACATGTAACAGATTTTTAACCTTGGGTTTGGTAATGTCATCTTTTCCTAGAGAATGCTACATTGACTAGAATTACTTGCATTGCCTTCAGGGAAATAGAAAATAGGTAAATCAAAAGTTATTATCTTTGGGGGCAAAAAAACCTATATCTATTAGAATTTCAGTAGCAGTATGTTGAATTCTCCATTCATTCAAGGGGACAGATGAGAAAACCTGGGTTATATTCTATACTTATCTTATATTTCCTCACTTTTTCAAAGGCGGGCATTCCTCCTTTTCTTGCATATTGAACTGTTTTTTGCACCATTGTTTTGAAAACTTTACTTTCTTTGTGCTTCTGTAGTAATCTCATTATCTACATACATTTATTGAAAGTAGCCTCTTTAAATATATTTGTATTCATATGAAATTTTTGTAGTTCATATTGCCCTAAATTTCATAATGTTTTGAGATTAAGGTGATGCATTGCAGCTAAATTCTGTTTAGAAAAAAGCCCTATCATATTTTTCAGCTCTTGCAATCAAATTAAGCCCCATCCACAAAATTAGCCCTAATTAAGACCCTGCCCATCCCAGGGCAAGGAGATGGGGTGAAGTACACAGGAAAAAAGTAAGCTAGAGGGTAAATGGGGATTAGAGCTGTCCTACTTACCAGGCCTCACACACCCTAAACATCTTCCTCACCATCTTCTGTGGCCACTTCTTCTGCAGCCACTTGCCGCTACTCACACTCATGCCCCGGCCTCCATTTCACCTTCAATGCCTTCGGCCAGTGGTGGGTTCCAGATCCCATTGCAACTGGTACGCTGTGACTGGACCAAGAGTCCACCATGTGCATGCGTGCACAGCACGCATGCAGACCACCACCCTGTGATGCTCAAGCTGCTTGGGTCGTGCAGGTGCTGTACTCTGGGTGTGCGTGTGCAAATGCCCCAATTGACTCAAATAGAGGTAAGGAGAGTGGGTGGGTGGGTTAGGGTTGGGTAGTGTTAGGGTTAGAGTGGGCCCTCTGTACTGGAACGGTATACTGGTATACTGGGGCATACCAGCCAGACCCACCACTGCTTCCAGCAGGCAGTGTGCCAACAGAAGAAGTGGGCCAGCAGTGGGCTTCTGCTGGGCGGGAACTATCACCGTCACGAGGTGAGTCAATAATTATAATGCTCCAAAAGAAGGCCTAACCATTTTTTTCAGGGGTCGGAAGAAAATAAGACCTGGCCTTTTTGGAGAAACATGGTACTTGCTGATATAAATGGACTGCTGCCAGTTTCCAGACAGATAGCTTAATCACATGCAGTGAGTAACACAAGACAATGAATTCAGCAATAATAAAGATTTCTTGTTAGCAAAGCTTGTACAAATACAAACAAGCACTTATTCTTTCAACTTACATACCTCCTACTCATTATGACTGAGTATGAACCTGATTTGTTGGAGAAGATAACTATGTATTACAGTAGGGAAGTCTGGGCAATGGAATCTTCCAACAGAGCTTGTGCTTTTATTCTTTTCAGAAGTGTCAATCACACATTCCTTTCTATGACACTACAGCTTTTTCTTGATTTGTTAGCTATTGATTCAAACCTGGCTTATTGCTTGTCAGTTCCTATGTTCCTATCTCTGTTGTCTGTATGATCAGAATTTATGAATTGCTTCCTGGTTCATGAATTAGTGCACAACTCCAGCATGGACCCAGCTGAAGATCTACTTCTTCCATTCTAGGGAAGTGATAAATTGTCTCCTTTTCACATTTCCTCACTCATATTCTACTATCACTGGTGCCAGATTGCTCACTGTCACCTTAAGTTCAGGGAAGAATAAAAGTTGCTTCAGCCAAACTTATGCCACAGAGCTTTTCTTTGCTTTCTTTTGCAAAATGTTGAAATATGGCTGATATTCTTCTCAATCTTGCCATTTCCCTCAGGGCAAATGTCATTTGCATATATGTAGAACATCATTGACAGGTAAGACAAGCAGCTATAGTGAAGCAGCACGGTGTTCCATCCCAGTGAGTAAAGCATTGCTTTGTTTTATGGATCTCCTTGGATGTGCTGATTTGATCAAAGCCCCTTCAAACCAAATGATCTCAATGAAGCTTGGCACAGCACAAAATAAGACCTTGAATTTGCTTTGCTAGTTAAAAGCTTTTTGTATTCTTCAGGCATTACGTGTCAATTATAAGTTGGAAGTAGAACTAAAATTCCAAGCATGCTAATGCAGCTTTTATTATCCAGGAATGTTTTTCCCCATGGCTGAGATCCAATATTTTCTCACCACATTAGAACAATCTAGCTAAGATTTCCAGTACTATTATTAAAAGTTTCCTTCTTGCTAATTCAGCTTGGTGCTTTATTTCTTCCTGTAAATGAGGTTGGGAGATGAATGATGAATAGCCTATTAATGGTTTATTGACTAGTCCCTCTTAATTGCCACAATGTCTGCTTCTGTTTCTCACAACACTGACATACTGCTTTCTTTGCGTTATTTTTTTTAGTTTTTCTTGTTATTTTCTTCCAGCTCAATAGAATATTGGAAAAAATAGATATATGTTACACAGCCCATGCATCTGTGTGTCAGCAGGTAATTCTATAAAAAAACTGAGCAAAAAAGAAAACCAGTTTGATCTAGTGGTTAAGGCACTAGACTAGAAACCTGGAAACTTGAGTTCTAGTCCTACCTTAGGTATGAAAAGTGGATTGGATGACTTTGGGCCAGTCCATTCCTCTCTCAGCCCCAATCTACATTATTGAGGTTTGTTGTTATGAGGAAGAATAGGAGGAGCAAGAAGAAATATACATGTTTGTTGCCTTGAATTATTATAAGGGTAATAAGATGAGTTTTTTTAAAGTAATAAAATAATAAAAATAAAACCTAAAAATGGGGACTAAATTTGATATGGTGGGGACCCTAATAAAAGATTCAAATTGGGTGGATACTGAAGGGTTGTGGAGAAATGTATCCTTTTAGAAAGGAAGATGGGCAGAGCTTGGAATGCTGCCAACATAGTCCCTCTAAGTCCTTCTCTTTCCTCCAAAATACATAGAGATAATTTGAGGGAAGAAAGCAAATACACACTATTGAACCTACCTTGATTAGATGTCACCCCATATATACACACAACTATCTCCCTCTTTCTCTCTGTTTCTCCCCCCCCCCCCGTCACTCATTCACAAATAATAGACACATTATTATACAAATGAGCATAAATTGTTATATAGATAAAACATTGATACTTCTATGGCAGGGATCCAGCCTGTGGGTGCTTAGATGCTGGCCATGGAGCTGACCTGTAAACAGCAAAGGACCATCCCTCAGTGCCTCTGCCAGCAAAAATGGACCTTGAACCCTCCTGAAATCTGTTCCTCTGACAGAGGGTTGAAGCACTCGGGAGTCCGTTTTTGCTGGCAGAGTGATCGACCACCACAGGCGTCCAAACACAAATTATGTTGAGCTAGCTGCATCCACCCTGGACACGCTCATCCAGCCCCCTCCTCCACCCAAGGTCAAATACATCGAATTTGATACTCCTGCTCTATGGTGACTTTTGGAAAAGGCTTTAGGAAGTCCTGCTCTACTGCTTGTCATACCTTTTATTTTTTTCAACCTATGAAAAGTATAAAGGCACACAATCTTTATAAAGTTGGTTTGTTCACACTAGATAGGCTGCATCTACTTTTTTTGTGGTAGACCAGGCCAGGAAACAGACTTCTAAAGAATGTCTCTACTACATTAAATGACTATACTAATCATATATTGTATCTTTTCTTCTCTTCCTTCTTAAACATATCTCAGGAAATTAAGATTTTTAGCTACTTTCTAATTTTTCTTCTTTTTCTTGGTTCAAATTAATATTTTTTTGTAACTGTTGCCAGTTAATTTTTCCAAGGTCATCTCTGTGGCTCTTCACACCTTGTCAGAAATTATTGGGGTTGGAATAACACAGAAATAGTAACATATGGAAGAACAAAATATCATGAGATCTTCTGAGAAATAACTAAATGCATGAATATAAGCTAGCTAACACTAGATGAAATGACAATTATCATGTTATATGATTGGCAATTCGTTCTTTTCCTCAATAAAAGGGAATGCCATGGCAGAAGGACTAGTCGTTTGTTACCAGATATTATATTACAACTTTCAGAATCATACATTGTAATACAGTTTCAATATTATGTGCTCTTCTACTGCATTACATGGCATTTATTAGCAATATTTTTATTCTTACTTAGAGAAAAAGCCATCTCCAAATCAAATGTATGGGATGATAAAAATATATTGCCTGGGAACTGGCAGTGTATTTTAGAAGTAAATCTTAGTGGCAATATCAGAATAGTTCATACATCAGCAGTGAGATTTGTCCATATGTAATCAGGGAAATTGAAAATTCAAAGGATTATCATGCTGTTGTCTGAGGATTTGCTAAAAAAATGTGTTTGAATGCACATAGCTTTCTGGCAAATTGCATTAGGGGTCTAAGAAATTTTTCCCATTATTTAAAAGGGAGTTTATTCTATATTATATTCTTTATTTGAACACTTGACTACATGGAAAACAAATATATTTCAGGAATTTGTTCAGTCTGCATTTTAATAGGCTGATCTAATTCATGTTTTCCAAACTAATTCACAGACCAAGAACCGAATATTATTTGAATTATGCATTTTCTCAGTTATGTTTCAATGCAGTTGATAGCTAAACGGCATTCAGTACTACATTCTTATGAAAAAAGATTAGAACAATGGTATTGTTTATATGCATTTCTTCTGTGAGGTTTTATTTGTTTTCCAGAATTGAAGCAGAATGAACTTATCAGAAAGTTTTCTCTGGCAAAAATAGAAATAAAATAGAAAAGAGGGGGACTTACAATACTCAAGAGACGTACTACTTAAGTATTCATATTATTAATACCTAAGTATTAAGTACTGCAGGCTAACTCACTGCTCACTCCAGGGGTTTCTGAATGGCTCAAGGTTGATTCAGCCTTCCATCCTCCGAGGTTGGTAAAATGATGACTCAGATTGTTGTGGACAGTATGCTGACTCCGTAAACTGCTTAGAGAGGTCTGTAAAGCACTATGAAGCAGTATATATGAGCCGAGGTGGCGCAGTGGTTAGAGTGCTGTACTGCAGCCGCTTCAGCTGTTATCTGCAGTTCGGCAGTTCAACTCTCACTGGCTCAGGGTTGACTCAGCTTTCCATCCTTCCGAGGTGGGTAAAATGAGGACCCAGACTGTGGGGGCAATATGCTGACTCTATAAACTGCTTAGAGAGGGCTGAAAGCCCTATGAAGCGGTATATAAGTCTAACTGCTATTGCTATTGCTATATAAGTCTAAGTATTATTGCTATTGCTAATAGCTGCTTTGACTTTGTTAAGGACTCATTTGTATGTAATTCTGACATTAAATATCGAACAGAAATCTTCAGACATTTCTGAGTGACTCTAATAGGGAAGATCTAGAATAATCCTCCCTTTTGATCTGTCATTTGTACAATATTTCAGAAATGGTGTAATGCCTGTAATCTTGAGGAACATCTACTAAGAGAAAAATAATCAGCTGAATCCTTACACATGCTTTTTTCAAAGTAAAAGTGAATAGGGGCATGTGCATGCATCCACATATATGTATATGTATGTAATGCATGTCTTTAATCTGATAAAATTAATAAATAAATGAAATAAAAATAATAAATTAAAATTTATAATTAAAATAATAAAGAAAAAACAGAAAAACAAACAAAAAAATTCAAAGGGCAAACTTGATGGGGCACTGGGCTTTCCCATCCCTGCATCCATTTTCTATGTTTCTATATTTCTGTATGTACACATTGGTTTCTGCAGGCAGCTATTGCTGCTGCTTTTCTCAAAATGATGAAAGCAACATTGTGTTGTCCTGCCACAAATTGCACCAAAGTGTATTTTTTCTGGCAGGTGAGCCAGGGGAAGTATACCTCTATTAGAGTACCATTAGATATGTGAGTGAAACCTATTGTCTTTAAAGATAAAATGTTCTCGGCTGCAGACTTTCTGTCCAAGAAGATTTACTTTAGAAAACTGACAAACCACCATTAGATTAGCTGAGTTGATATGATCTGGAAGAAGAATGAAATGTTATGGAGTTTTCTAGAAAGTTCCATCTGTGGACATAGGCATTTAACAGATTAACAAAGTTGGAAGGGACCTTGTAGGTCATCTAGTCCAACCCCCTGCTGTAATACCTTGTCATAAATTCCTCTCTAGAGCAGGGTGGGCAAACCTTATTTATTGAGGGCTGCATCAGGGTTGTGTTTGACCTTCTGGGACCAGGTGGGTATGGACAGTGTTCTGAAGAGTGACGGAGGGAACAGGATTGTGGCAATACAGATCTAATGCAACTTGTTTATTAACGTAACAAGTAACAACAACAGCAACTCTGAACCGGCAACCGTGCGCCACCCATTTGACAGCTCTTTATATCCCAGCTGTCAAACAGGCAGCCAATGAACTGTCTTTATTTTCCCCGCTCCAGCTGACATGCCTCCAGACAATCGCCATGGCTTTTGGTGTCACAGTTGCCTCATAGCAAAAGGATGAAACTCCTGTGGCAGAGGCCCTTGCGGCCATCCCCTTTTTACCCAATCCAAAACTTGGGACAGGATGCTATCTTTAGCAGAATAGGTTGCAATGTCAGTGCAGAGAGGAGGACTGGAAAGTCCTCCACAAGCATGACGGAAGCAGAGGGGGCAAGGGCAGTGATTGGCAAGGGGAGGAGGCAGCGACTAAGAGCGTTAGTATGCCCCAAATCTGCCCAGCAGGACATTCTAGGAGAGAGAATCAAAAGAGTTTGCTTATCACCTGCCAACAATCCCAACAAAGGCTTGTGATCAGACAAGCTCAAAAAAAGCGACCGTATAAATATCGTGGAAGCGCTTTACGCCAGCCACTAGGGCCAGGGCCTCCTTATCAATGTGGCCATAATTACATTCCGTAGAGGACAATGTGTGAGAGTAATAGGCAAGAGGTGCTTCAGACCCATTGGGCCAGCCTATGGCTAAGCACAGCTCCAATGCCATTTGGAGAAGCATCGCACGTGGGGACAAGAGGCAGGGAGTTGCTATATTGAACTAATACAGAATTGGACATTAACAAGGACTTGACAGCTGCAAAGAGTGGGCTTCCACCTTGCCCCATTTCCAGGCTGCTTTCTTGTCAAGGAGCCGGTGGAGAGGCTCAGGAACCAAAGCTTCATGTGGCAAGAAAACAGCATAGAAATTTAGAAGACCTAAAAAAGATTAGAGCTCCACTTTATTTTAGGGGTAGGGATGGATGGCCTCTAACTTAGACGGGGATGGGGTGGATGCCAGACTTATATACAAGGTACCCCAGAAATTCTACTTGTGGGACCCATTGATCAATCCTGATATCCACCTTCATCGCCAGTATTCTGAAGGGTGACAGAGGGAACAGGACTGAGGCAACACAGATCTAATACAACTTGGTTTATTAATGTAACAAGTAACAAACAACAACAGCTCTGAACTGGCAACTGTGTGGCCACTCATTTGACAGCTCTTTTATACCCCAGCTGTCAAATGGGCAGCCAATGAAGTGTCTTTATTTACCTGCTTCCGGCTGAGATGCCTCTAGCCAATCACTACAGCTTGCGGCATCACATCTTGGAGCCTGGACAGAACAGACAGGATGACTATGGCTAGCTCAACATCACTCATGTTGGGGCGCCTGTGGTGGTATGAGTGCTCTGCCAGTGAAAATGGGCTTCTGAGATCTGTTTTCATCTGCGAGAGCTTCCTGCAGGCCCTCTGCCAGCAAAAATGGAGCTCAGGATGGCCGTGGGTGACCCTCCTGATCTCCGTTTTCACTGTCAGAGGCACCACAGGCCCTGTTTCCAGGATGGCCCCACAGGCCAGATCTAAGCACCCTGTGTGCCGGATCTGGTCCTCGTGCCTTGAGTTTGACACCCCTACTCTAGAGGCACATGTAAACACTTTCATTGGATGGAACTCAACTTCAACTGACTCAATATTATCTTTCAGCACTTCCATAATATCACTTGTTATTCATTCAAAGCTACATTATTAGCGGTTGTTATCACCTTGCTCCTAATGGCATCCAATTCAGCATTCCAAGATCAGAGAAAGTATGGGAGGAGGCTTTACAATACCTTTCATTGAAGCAAAACTTCAACTTAATGGAGTAAATGAAGAGAGAAGCACTATTTCCAAATATCAATTAATTTTTACATCATTTGTGCTCATTTACATTAGTTACGTAAAGATGCAAATCACCCCAAATGATGAATTTGTGTAATGATGCTATTATGCAAATGGAATAAATGGCTGCAAATGCAATAAAAATAATGTAAAATTAATGTAAATTTAATTGCCTCATTTAGAGTACCTTGGATGAAATGGATGTCTATTGTTTCAGGAAGGTGTCCAGGCAGAAATTGTATCCATTGCTCCTGAGGTCCCACTAAATAGAAGTGGGCTAAATTGAGGTTTCACTACATTGTGGTTGCTAGAAAGTATAGAAACCAAATGCTTCTGAATGAGATTAATCTCCAGAATGGTTTCTGAGATGTCATGCCCAAAGGTGAGATCCAGATTTTCCAACTGCAGGAAAACTTTTTGAGCTGAACTCATTTGAAACTTGCTTATCACTAATAGGATTATAAATGACATTAAAGCTCTACATTCAGATTAACCCAGCACATTTCCAGACTTCAGGGTAGAGAGACCGATAGAAGCTGAAGACGCAATTATGATTATGCTCCATTTTGGTCTTTTCAAAGACATTTTGTTAGCTACTGTGAAAATCTGTAAAAATGGATAAGATATTTTTTCTCCTAAAAGTTTGTTTCCATAGAAATACATGGATTGCTTATACAGAAGTTGTACTGAAAAATGTAGAAAAGGTCGTTCCAACATACAAAGAATTTTTTTTTCAAAAAATGTTTAAAAAGCTCTGACCACTTAAAATTTGGAGAGGGTGGGTGGGTGGGAGGAAGGTGACTGACAGACTTGTTGTCTTGGCTCATTACCAAAATCACCTCTATTGGAAATGATGCAGTATTGGTTGCTTGTGAACATTGTTTTAAAAAGATGAAATATCAGGAGTAAGTTGAGTATGTTGTCCCTATGAATGTTGGCAAGTGATATCCCACATGTTGTAATTGGGACTTGTTCAGTGTGGAATGAATACATGGAGTTGTTACAACATAATCTATGAATTACCGTACATACAGTAGCCATACAGCATATAAAATTAATAAACCCATGTCTCTTTTTCTCTCATTTTCCCAGCAACCTGCCTAACAGAAATTCCAAATGAAGAGTAAGAGATACAAACAATAATTAAGTTGGACAGGTGCAATTTACAAAGATAATACATCTAATGGTCAGCTACTCATTTCATATCAGTGAACTCCTCATAGAACCCGGGTTTAGTTTGGCTACAATAATGTTGAAACTGAAAAGCCAGAAAAATCCACTGAATCTTTGAGTTGCTTTAGAATCTCTCAAAGTGACTCAAAGGCATTTGAGTGGAGTAGAGGCCTTGAAAAGATTTGATTCAAAGGGCAGATTAGGTTGAATCTCCTTAAGATCAATTTACCTATTTGAAACTTCTCACAGTCCTCCTAGTGAACTTTTAAAGTTAGCTAAGTTTCAGAAGTTAAATGTCATTTGACTCTCATAAAAAAGCAAATTTTCCCGTTCAAAGGTAATTGATTACAAACCATTTTCTCTTTTATTATTTGAAGTAAAATCTTTCAGTGCTGCAGGAAATATCTCAAGTAATCACCTTATTTAATGAGTGCATTCTTATTATTTCATTGTTGTTACATAAAAGCACAATCAGATATTTCTTCTCCCACACGGAGATCACATCAAAGCTGAGTACCCAATTTAAATTCAGCATTTTTTAAAGCCTCATATACACAACACGGGTACTAATGTTCATTTATATTACCAGGAAAGTATTTACTTGGATTTTAGTGATTAATTTCCAGTCCTCTTTCACTGCTATGCTTAAGCATAAAATATGTCACAAATTTAATCATGCTTCAGTGTGCTGGCTTTAATTTCAAAGCCATTAATGTCATGGGAATCACCTATCTGAAAGATTTCTTTCACCCCCGCAATCTATCTTAATAGTGTCTACTATTAGTAAAATTTAGGGCTTTTCTCTGCTGCAGCTTTAAACTGCTAATTCCCATGAGTAAAACATCTAGAAATGGTGTTACTTCAAGAAATCTATAAATCTACAGATTTTAACATTCTAATAGGAGAATATTCATACTATGAAATTAAATACAGCACGTGAATTAGATGCTCTGCTTTAGTTGGAAATACAAATTTGATGCATAGCAGAAAAGATAGGTAGACATGACTTACCTGGTAGTGGTAGAGATGATGTCAAGAAATGCCCAGTTTGGCAGAGCACACTTTCCTGTACAATGACTGCTAAATTGTTCTTCCTTTTTTTGTGGAGGGGCATTTTTATTAAATGCATGCTAGTCTGCCCAATAAAGTCTTCTACCAAAAACTGCAAAATTATTTTAAACATTAATATGAAGTTATCTAATGATTATCCTCATTAAATGGAACAATTACAGGGAACAATAGTTCACATTAAACGAAAGTCAAAAGAAATTTCTCTCCAACATCGTACCATAAAATTGAGATGTTTTCTATTAATTAATTTTATAAGCAATCCATCTCCTCATTTTTGGGATGGAATAAAATCATATATTCATAGTTGATTCCACATATGAATTTTTTGTCCATTCATTACCCAATATAGGATTTACATAAATTAGCATGTATATTTGTAATAAGTGATTTCAGCCATAGCCCCATATACTGTAGTTCTAAAAATGTACTTGAATTGTATCACACCGTATAGGGCATTAATGTCCCCCATCTAGAATTTCATATAGGCAGATTGTGTTCTGAAATAAATCAAGGAGAAAAGATCTCAAAGGTGCTTTTTAAAAGGCAACTGGACTTTATTTGTTTTTCCTTGAAGACATTTGCTTCTCATCCAAGAAGCTTTTTCGGTTCAGCTTCTTGGTTAAGAAGTAAAACATCTTCAAGGAATAAACCAAGAAAGCCCAGTTGCCTTTTAAAAAAGCACCTTTGGGATAACCATGATCTGGATGACTGAGAATCTCCATAGACAGGAGAAAAGATAATTTTACTTGATTTATGGTTACTTAAAATGCCAAAGTTGATATTTATAGTACTTAAGAATAATTACATTGTTAATTATTTGAACCTTCAGCTTTAACTTAAAGTAAGTAAAAGTAAATTGATGCATAGAAGTAACCTCAGTCCTAATTTGAAGGTAAACTATAAACCCTGTGTAGTATAGTAAACACTCCAATTTCCCAAAAGTGATAAGGTCAAAGAAGAAAATATGAGAATAGTTTTTCCATGCTTTATATTTCCGTAATCTGCTAATATACTAGAGCCTGTAGTTTCTGCTATGATAGTTCATTCAGAAGAGCAATCATTTTGAATAAGTATTTTAGTTTAATAACCAGTGGTGAATGAGAAAATGATTTTTTTTGCTATTACTTTTCCTTGCACAAATTATTTGTAATAATAGCTGCAGCATGAATTCTCTCTTTACTTCCTGATGACATATTATAGTTTAGAATTTTAAATTAAATTTGCATTGCACTCTGTAGAAAAATGCTACAACATGCTAAGTTTGTAGAATGAAAGGAAAATTGTTAGCTGAAACTTTGCTGAAGGAATTATGAATCCCAGAGAGAAATAACTATTTCACATAAATATTTCTAGAAGAATTGCTTTGGCGCTTGGCACAGTGTTTATTTAACTAGACCTTTGGAAGGAAGAAGGAGCCTCTAAAAGGTTCATTGACTAAGTAACTACCTTGCTTAATAAGTTCACAACTCTGTTCACCTTATCCCTTTGTGTCCTATATTTGCAGCACTCCTGGGAAACAAAGAAGGCATTTTGTAGTTTAAGAAGTGCTTCTTGTCTTAAATTATTACACATATTTTCTTTACAAGACATGTCTCCATAAATGAATACAGATGGAAGCACCAGAGTAGCTCTGCAAGACAAGGTTTGCTACCAGACTGAAAAATTAGGAGAATAATTCATTTTGTTTATTTAAAGAGGTGTGTGTGTGTGTGTGTGTGTGTGAGAGAGAGAGAGAGAGAGAGGGAGGGAGGGAAAGAGGGAGGGAGGGAGGGAGAGGAGAGAGAGAGAGAGAGAGGAGAGAGAGAGAGAGAGAGAGAGAGAAGAGAGAGATTTCTTTGATTTGCCTGTCTTGGGTTCATCTTACAGTAGAATAACAGAGTGGAATGGACCTTGGAGGTCTTCCAGTCAACCCTCAGCTTAGGCAGGAAACCCTATACCATTTCAGACAAATAGTTGTCCAGTCTCTTCTTAAAAACTTCCAGTGTTGGAGCATTCACAACTTCTGGAGGCAAGTTGTTCCACTGATTAATTGTTCCAACTATCAGGAAATATGTCCTTAGTTCTAAGTTGCTTCTCTCCTTGATTAGTTTTCACCCATTGCTCTTGTCCTTCTTTCAATTGCTTGGAGAATAGCTTGATTCCCAGTTCTTTGTGGCAGCCCCTGAGATATTGGAACACTGCTTTCATGTCTCCCCTAGTCCTTCTTTTCATTAAACTAGACATTCTCAGTTCCTGCAGCCGTGCTTCATATGTTTTAACCTCCAGTCCCCCTAATCATCTTTGTTGCTCTTCTCTGCACTCTTTCTAGAGTCCTCCACATCTTTTTACATCGTGGCAACCAAAACTGGATGCAGTATTCCAAGTGTGGCCTTACCAAGGCATTATAAAGTGGTATTAACACTTCAGGTGATCTTGATTCTATCCCTCTGTTTATGCAGCTTAGAACTATGTGGTTTTTTGGCAGCTGCTGAACACTGCTGGCTCATATTTAAATGATTGCCTATTGGACTCGAAAATCTTAATGTTACCCATCTTTGATTTAACCAATGCTGAATATTTTATAAGTGAAAAAACCCATTAGCAACAATTTTTAAAGGAATGTAAAAAAAAGTATATTTCTACAGCAATTTGAATGTACTGTCAGTAAAATTGACAGTTAACATTACAGTAGAGAAACAAATGTCTTTCTAGAGCTGAGCTCCACCCTTGGTGACTGCCATCTTGTTTCTTACTGAATACATGGAAATTTGCCACTGTCTTCTTCCGGTGGCAAATTTCTTTTTTCAGTTTTCCAGTTTAGTTTACAATGACAGTAAATCTTGTTTAACTTGCATACAATACTAACTAAGTTCAATGCTACTTAATTTTATTCTAGATCAGTCAAGGGTACCTACATGATGTGAACTGCTAGATCATTAACCTCTACATTAGAAGCTTCATGAAAATCTTGTTTCTTTATCAGGATTTGTATTCATAATAAATACAATTTTATTCTTTCTGTTTCGGACAACTGTAAAACTAGATTGTCTTTTCAGTGTCATCTAATCAAAATGGTTTATTTAATTTTATCTTTTGGATGGGGAAAATATTTCTTGCTTGTAGAGTTATTTATTTGACAAGGATTTTTTTTTTGCATTTCAGAAACATTGTTAATTATATTTTAAGTTAGTATCTGATTTAATGGATAGTTACATGAAAATTAAAATGCAAAGATCATAGGCACACCAAAGTTAAGTGTTGAAACATAAACTGATTTCAAGAGAATGTTTGTTAAATGTCTTTATATTTTTAATTAAATTCCAAAGAACTTTAGTAATATGTTTTACTGAATTATGCCAGTATTATTTTATTAGTATAGTTATAAGAATAACATGGAAAACAACCTAAACATTTATCAGTTCAGATGACATAGAATAGAAAAAAAACCCTGGACCAGTTTTTGTTTGCTTTATGGATTTGACATTCAGCTATAACTATTTTTTAATCCTTGGAATCAGGTAGTATTTTATCTTCTTGTCTGACAGGTAAATCATTTCCTGTTAGAAATATATTTTAATTCTTAATTTTGTTGCATATATTTATTTATCACCTTTAGGTACCACTCATCTCATTCTCAGTCCTTCCAGTTTTTCTGCTTGTGTGGGTTAGAAATGGAAAATTTCATAAAAGTAGCAAAATAAGCTTTATACCATTATCTCACCCATTATGCCTTTGCTTAGCTCAACAATCTTAGCAATCTTCCAAATGGCCAAGTTAAAACTATAGTCACTTCTCTTTGAATTTGGTAAAAATTGTGCTGTCCATCCTCTTTTGTGATCTCTATGCTACCACAATAATAGATGGTGAATGGTGCTCTCTGTCCTATTTATTGCAGGTTAAATTAAGAAAAGGGACTGATAAATGGTCCAAGTGTTATCTGCAATGTGGAGCCCATCCCCCAATTTTTTCTCCTTATTGTAGTTTGGGGTATGCATGGATGAATTAAGGCAATTCATCCAGTAATTTTGTTGGATTAAAAATACAAAGGATTAAAAACCTGAAGGTATGGGATGTTGAGGGAGAGTATTCTTCTGATATTCCCACAATTCCTCCTCTATGTTTGGGACTTGAGGCTCAGGTTTATTTCTAAACATGGATCTAGTGCTCTTTTCAATAAATGTTGAAACCATTTAAGAAGAAACAACAATCACAAACCCAGATTAGTTTAGTGTTTAAGAGCATAGAAAATGGTGAGGGGTAAAGCCAGGGGAGGATTGATAATGGACCAGTTTTCTCATTCTATGCTTATATATATATATATATATATATATAATATATATATATATATATATATATATATATATATATATATATACATACATACATACATACATACATACAACATACATACATACATATATATATATATGTGTATATATATATATATATATATATATATATATATATATATATATATATACATACATACACACACACACATACATACATACATACATACATATATATACACACATACACACATACACACATACATACATACATATATATACCACACATACACACATACACACATACATACATACACACACACACACATACATACATACATACATACATATATATATTCATGTCTTTTTGATTTTTTTCCTGCATTTTAATCCCATATTTGCAAGTTAATGCTTTGACATTAGCTGATATTTAATAATAAATATCAATCTATATATTTTCGAGTTGTGCTGAGTGACATCAATGCCTGCTCTAACTTTAATATAAGAATTGACTGGGAGTGTGCTGAGTGCAGACTAAATTGGAAATCACTCACATTAATTTTTCCAATACATCTTATAATGCACATTGTTTATCATGGACATAAATCTTTGGCACATTCAGACACATGAACATACCAGGAATGGAACTTTATGCCACCATGTCACATACATGATTCTTCTACGATTTCTAGACTTACAAGTACGTGGCTGTTTTTCTAAAGAAGAAGATCATACATATACTGATCATACTGTAAGATTTCCACTATTTTCACAAAAATGTCTTGGAAAGAACCCCAATCAGACATTGCTACTAGTCTTGTCAAATGTTGATAAAGTCAATCTCATTTTCTAAGCAATTAAAAAAACATTTCTCTTCAAAACACAGTGTTTTTATTTATAGGGTTATTACAAGAAAACCCATCAGTAGAAGATCCTGTTTCATTTCATACTAAGTTCCTGTGCAGATAAATAAATAAAAAAGTTAAATATTATTTGATACTGAATAACATCTCAGTAAACACAAAGCTTGTTACATTTTGCACATTGTTATAAACATAAAAAGGGACAAACACAATAATTAAACAATATTTCAGTTATGCTCAATTTTATGCACATGCACACATCCACATATATATCTCCAATTGATACAAGATTCTCATTAATATTTTTCATTCCATTATATATGCTGCTTGATTTCTAATTTAGAAAATTAATCCTCACTGGTTATGTGCTGTCTTCCTTTTTAATGTGTTAATATTGTAAAAAAAAAAGTGGTGGAAAATTAGAAATGAAAGATTCATGTTTTAAAGAGATGTGTGCAACACTAATTAATAAATGCCAGAAGGGAGGGGTAATATCAGCAAACAGGTCTAGTTTGCTCATTTGCATTAAGTATATTGGAAATACCACTTTCCCCATACTTTGCATAGTTTATAAATATTAGATCTTGTTGCCATTGTTGCCCTCTCAAGTCCTCCTATTCTATTGCTTTCTGGTAAGGAGAGTGGTGACTGAAGAATACTGGATGGGTATGCTCAGAATCCTTACTCTTCACAGGGTCATCCAAGATGAGAAGGTGGTCCCAACTATCCAGCTGAATCACAATCTTCTACATCAGGCAATTAGGGGCTAGTGATAATGACAAAGGCCTCATTTCATATTTCATGGGGAAATATGCAATTATTAGCCATTCTTGTATTTTCCCAAGAAAACCATGTGGATTGACAATCTGTTGATGATAAAGTGCCTGAAGGATCCTTTGGAATACCAACATGTGTTTGTGACATGGCTACATTAAAGACATTGAGTCTACTTGTTAATACAGGAAAAGAAAATCTGAAGCTGCAAAGAGGTAATTACAGTGGAACTGTTGAAGTTTCCTTGATATGTTGTACTATTTTCAAGCACAGGATCATCAGCCCTTGTTCTGGAGTCCTGAACTTCAGTGCTAGGGCAATAAAGGAATCTGGAATGAAAACAAAGACATTTTGAAAGGTTAAAAGAGTGTGCCAAAGACCAAGATAAAGCAAACTAGGTTTCAGAACCTGTGGATGTGTAAGCAGAGAAGAAGAGAAATCAAAGGCAAAGAAGATCTTAACAAAGAATTTCAGAGAGCTATTGGGGAAAAAAGAAGCAGCATAATAATAAAACTACAAGAAAGAAAGAAATAGATGCAAAAAAGGGCTGCAACTTTATATGCTAAAGAACATCAGTATTATTTGTAGCCTTGGCATCGTGGCTCAGGTTCCACAGTGGGTCCATTATCTATATTTATGATTCTAGATCTTTAATCTGAGAAACAGGTAGAAAAGATTATCCATATCCATCTGCTGTAAGCATAGAAAAAGGAGACATAAAAATTATGTATAATTTTTGGGCATGGACACATATATTTAAATTGAACTAAGGTTTACCATCCTATTCCAAAAGTTAAAATATGCATGATGACCATAAGTCCATTTTAGATTTTAACAAACATTATATCTTATCTTCTTGCTTCCACAAGGTCCATAAACCAACTTTTTGAGAAACAAAAATTATGATCATCACCAGATTTATGAACAGTTTAATGTTTAATCTGGTTCCGAGTTCCTGAAGGATGAAGGAGCAGCTTTTTAAACTTGGGTAGGAACGCATATATTTAATTCCCAAATAGGAGCATAAATGCTGCATCATTAAGAAAAATTAATTTCTCCAGGTGAAAGTAAATGCCAGTGAATCTGATTAAACCTCCCCACATCAAAATCATCACACATGAGCTAGTTTAAATAGCCGAGTGAAGTGCTTTGATGGTTTTACCATACAGTGAGTATAATGATAGAAAAGAGACTCATTTCTCCTTGTTTTGACCACATTTTTCTCAGGAAATGCAAATAGATGCTTTACATGAAGACAGTCATAGTAGTCATCCAGACAGATTTCCAATTTTATTATCCTTAGTTCAGGGATGAGCTCAGATCTGTGAAAATTCAGGCCTGTTCAGTGCAATCTACCCTTAACAGTGATTCAGGTGACTGAATACTATTCTGTTTTATTTGCTATCTCATGGGTAATTAAAAAAAAGTCCTAAAAGTTGTCATAACTACAATGACTACTGATATGTTTTTTTCCTACATAAATTTTCCTACTTTCCAATGAACACAAAAGCAACTTAAGCTTGATATGTATTATTTTTTTAAACAAAAAACTTTGGATTTTAGTTGCTCCTCAAATAATTTTTTATACAATGTTTTAAAATTTGTTAAATTTAATGAACTTTTGTCTCTGACAATGATGGCTGATAAGAGATTGATGTCTGTTGTTGTGTATCCCATCAAAGTGTCTCATTTGGTAGACCATATATTATTTTAAGATTAAAAAGAAAAAAATTCTAATGTGGATATATTTTAAATTTTAATCCTAGATGTACATGAATAAATTCTAAATATTAAACATTTCATATATGTTTGATTTCAGTAAGGACTCTACTATAACATCTCAAAGCTGTCTGTCTTTTGTACATTTCATTCTTGTTTTGTGCTATTTTGTCAATGGACACCAATGGCTAGGATATGGTTCTTCAGCTCTCTACCAGCTAGATCAGATGAAATAACTCTAATTTATGAGATCAGTGTTTTGCAGTGTCTATATCTTTACACACCCAGACACTTCTACATTTAGTATATACTGTCATTTTCATCCCCACATGTCACTGCAGAAATCCAAATGTGAAGATCTGCAGGGTGTGGTTAAAAATGTCAAAATGGAGGCCATGACAATGTAATCAAAGCTCCTCTTGCTTTTTATGTATGGTATTCAGAACAAGAGCAATGATTTGTAAAATTCTAATGGTATCTTAAACTGGACTGTGAAAATACTAAAGCTTTGATTTGATCCACTACAAATCTGCGGTCTGCATTATTTCTAGTTGACTAGAACTGCCTTCAAAAATAAACCCTTGTGGTTAAGTCATTATGACTTTACTTCACAAAATAAGTTGCCATAGACAGTTGTAAAACACATTGTTTAAAATGTGTTAAAACACATTGTTTAAGATATGTTTTACTGGACAAGAATCTATTGTAATTAATGATAAGCAGGGGCATTATAGATTATGTAAAAAAGTTGTATTTCATTATTCCTCCTGATATTTGTATATTATAGAATAGAAATGGCCTTTTGGAAAATTATATGTATACATAAAACAAACAAACAAACAAACACAAAATAAATATTCCAGTGTAACTAAAACAATATCCTCATCTTAATATCCACACCCAGTAATAATCATTATCGTACAATACACACTTCAATATGAGTTCACTGTTTTAGCTATCTTCCTTAAGGTTATCTGAGAGAGTACCATCCAAATCTCCAGAGACAGAGTGTTTTAAAGAGATGAAACACAAACAGAAAAACATTGCTTTACATTTCCCCTTTGAAAAACTCACACAGGGAGCTTCTCAACATCCCCATTTGGGATTTGCACATTGGAAAGATTCTACTTGAAGCAGATGGTCCTGGAGATATCTAAGTATTAAGCCAGGTAGAACTTTACAAGTAATGCCATCATTTTGAATGTATTTGGAAACCTGTTAGCAACAAATGAAGTGTCTGCTACATTGGTGTTATGCTATTCTAGTGACTGTTGCATTTTGTATTGATAGCAGCTTTTAAGTAGTCTTCAAGGGCAACCATATAGATCATCCTGCAGAGAATACAGGATTTTATTAGTGATAAAAAGATGAGTGTCACCAGTATCTTTTTCTTCATGGAATGATACAAATAATATCAGTAAAAGCTGGGCAAGACTTCCTAATAGCCAGAATGGTAGACAAGTTCTTTGGGCCAGAGATTGTATACACTGTGAAAGGTTAGAGGATACACTAAATCTCATTTAAGCACACAACAAACAATTGTGGAGAGTGCAAGAATATTCTATACTCTACAGACTTTTATTATAAGAAGAAGGCATATTTCCAAACTCTGACACTGTGGAAGCTTAAGTAGGAGCTCACATTTTCCACATAATCTGGCATCCGTTATTACAAATGCCTCTTTCTAAATCTCCCAGATCTTCAGAACTCAGAAATACATTCCAGACTTGTTAAAAATATGAATTATTTATTTTATTTGTTGATCTTATAGCCTTTTCTCCAGGAACTCACAACAGCTTCTGTAACAATCCCTGCTCACATCAGCAGAGAACAATAAATAAATAAATAAATAGTGTTTGAAAATGGTAAGTCCTTCCAGCACTCAGTAAGTTTCAGGAAATGGATTGAATGGCATTACATCTGCATTCAATGAACAATTACAAAGTTTAAACTTTGATCAAAGACTTCTAGAAAACAGCTGTACTTAGTTGTCACTTTTACCACAAAAATGAAAAATATATTAAAAACTACCATGAGAATAGTTAGCTAGACAGATAAACTTCTTTTTTGCTTTCTTAGTTTATCTGATTGTTCATGCATATCAATTTTTTTCCTGCAAGAACTTTGCAATAGTGGGAATAATTATTTCCCACTACTATACTAATAATTATTTCCAGGTTTTTTCCTTTAAAGTTATATTAAGGTTTTATTATAGGATAAAATACAGTGAAGATAAGGAGTTAAAAGAAGAGAAAGGCTGCAGAATTTTTTAAAAAGGGGGGAAATAAAGATATTGATTTTTGACTCTTTCCAACACATTAAAACACTAATATTATATTATTATACTTTATTCTTTAAACATGAAACTCAGTCAACTGAACATTCAAAAATGCATCACAAATACCATTGACTGGTGCTAATGATTTATACAGGTTGTTGCCAGGGTCCTAGGTATCAATCAATTTAAGATGTTACCAAAATGAGAAAGTGAAGATCTTGTGGGACTTTCGAATACAGTTGGATCATCATTTGGAACACAACACAACAGATATCACGGTTGCCAAAATGTACAATTTATTGACATCGTGGTACCAGGAGATGCCAGAGTCGAAGAAAAAGAACTAGAAAAAAATCACGAAATACTGCAACCTGGCCATCAAAACTACCCGATTATGGATGAAAGACATAACAGTGATACCCATTGTCATTGGGGCACTTGCTACCATGTCCAAGAATTTTATATGATACACCAACAAATTGCAGCTTCCTGCAATAATACCAGCAGAACTGCAAAAAACTGTGCTGCTCGGAACATTGTATATTTTAAGAAGGTCCTTGGTTGATACCTAGGACGCTGGTAGCAACCCGTATCAACATTAGCACAATCAATGGTATTTGTGATGCATTTTTGAATATTCAGTTGACTGAGTTTCATGTTTAATGAATGAAGTATAATAATAATAGTAATAAACCAGTTTTATAACTACACCAATATTAAATATTCAAACTAAATTCTAAATTTGATTTTTTTCTATTTTAGGCATAAACACAAAAGTGATATCCCCAGTAGAAGCAAGACCAAAGAAAATATCTATATTTAAATAGTTTACATTGCCATCATAATCAAATCCATTTTTTTTTCCTGTTGTGAAAATGATACATATTTATATTTCCACTAAAATTCCAGATTTTGCTGGAATTTTAGTAAGCTTAATATCCCAATTTAAAAATATCCTGAATTTAAATATGTTAAACAACCTTTAAAACTATGGTACACTGGAATACTTACAAACATTTTAAAACTGTAATGGTTGTGATAGCTTGGATAATTATAATGTTTTGTTGGTATAAACATATCTTTAGTGAAGTTAGATATGTCTAACCCAACAACTCAAAAATCCTGTATTATATAACAACTGAAAGACTGCCTTTTCTTGCTAATTATCGATGTAGGATTAATTTGAAAACAGTGAAATAGTAATAATTGACCCCATTATCTTCTGTAATTCTGAAGGGCTATCATTTTCCTGCACATGAATTTCTTCATTATTAACACACAATTATTCCCCCATAATTTCAAACTCAAATATAAATTTCCTATCTGTGAGTTGCCATAGACAGGTAGTCCTCGAACATGACCACAATTGAACCCAATTTTCTGTTGCTAACTGAGAAATTCATTAAGTCAGTTTTGCCCCAGAATACAACTTTCTTGCCACATTTGTTAAATGAATCACTGCAGTTGTTGAATTATTAATAGGTTGTTAAGTGAATCCGATTTCCCCCATTGACTTTGCTTGTCAGAAGGTCACCAGAAGGAATCACATGACCCCGGGACACTGCAACTGTCATAAATGTGAATCAATTCTCAAGCATCTGAATGTAAATCACATGGTCCTGGGGATGCTGCAATGGTCATAAGTTTGAAGAATATAAGTCACTTTTTCCAGTGATGTTGTAACTTTGAATGGTCACTAAGTGAAGTGCACAAAACCATTTGTTTAGTGACTGTTCAAAATTGGAATGGCACTGAAAAAAGTGACATAACCATTTTTCATACTTACAATCATTGCAGCATCCCAATGGTCATGTGATCAAAATTCAAACACTTGGCAACTGACATGTATTTATGGCTTTGTTCATGAAAAAAACCAAATAATGAATTAAAAACATGCATTTTATATACCATATTTTTCAGAATATAAAATGCACCATTCCCCTCAAAAAAGAGGGTGAAAATCTGGGTGCGTCTTATACACTAAATACAGCATTTTTGGCCTACCAAAATCTCATCCCCCTTGCAAAAATGGACATGAGGGTTTGGGAGGCTTGAGGGTTTGGGAGGCTTGCAAAGTGCTCCTGGGGGCTGGGGATGGCAAAATTGAGCAAAAAATTGGCTTTTTTTTTGCTCATCCCCCCCCCCCCCAATCCCCAGGAGCACTCTACAAGCCTCCCAAAGCTCTGCATGCCTTTTTTTTTTTTTTTTTGTGCAAATAATGAGGTGTGCAGAGGGTTTGGGATACATACAGAGTGCAAAAACTCATAATTAAGAAAACTTTAAATATCTCAGATACAGATATTTTATTTACAATGATTGTAAAAGCAGGAAGGAGATATAAAAGTAACAATGTTGTTAGATTCAAATGTTTTCTTTCTAATTTTCTGTTCCCATCTCTTGCTGATGGAAAAAAAAAGAATCATTGCTGGAACTGTAGCTATTGAGAGATAATTGGCATCAGTTAAAGAGAAGTGGTTGAAGGTCAGCAGATCTTAACCTGCATAAAAGCTAGCAAGACAGATTTCTTGTAATAAATGTGTTAGATCGGCTGCTAGTGATTTCAGCACTTTTTATTTCTAGCAAAATGTGACTGTGCTCTGCCAGCTGGGCTGCCGGAGTTTACCCTTTAAGGAGCTCCAGGCAGACCAGCCAGCCAATGACAGCAGTTTAAATTCCCCGTGGTTGTAACAGCCAATCCGCAGCGAGCATGACAACTTATGTAGATTCTAGCCAATCTGCAACGCGCATGAAAACTGATGTAGATTTCTGACATACGTCCGTACGTAACATAATACATCAATAAAAGATGAGGGTTGACTGGTTTTTTTTTGAAGGATAAATCCTAGAAGCCAGATAAAGAAAATAGGAAGAACTCTTGTTCACATAGAAATCATTCTGTCTTTAAGACTCTTCTAGGCTCAGTATTGAAGCTGACAGTATGAATGGTGAACTAGTTGATGTCTTGTTATTCTATATGAGACCAGTACATTAATGGATTTTCAAAAAAGCACAACACATCATCATGCCAACAAAGTACGTATAGTCAAGGCTATGGTTTTGCCAGTTGCAATGTATGGCTGTGCAAGTTGGACCAAGGCGACCAAACCGCTCAGCCTAGACAAGATCAACCCTGATTGTTCTTAGAAGGCCTTCTAAATACTTTGGCCACCTAATGAGAAGAAAGGGAAGGACTCACTGGAGAAGAAACTAAAATGAGGTCGGCTGGATGGAGTCACTGAAGCAGTAGGCATGAGCTTTAAATTGACTCAGAGGATGGTAAGGACAGGAAGGCCTGGAGGAGTGTTGTCCATGGGGTCGCGTGAGGTCGGACACAATTTCATAACTAACAACATCACCACACATTAAGGGATTATTTTCAAGTTCAGAATAAAAGCAATACATGAGGGAATAAACAATGAGAAGAGACCTCTGTCCATCTTTTAGAGATTTGGCTAACATAATTAGATGAATGCATATCCCCCATATTTAAATAAGGCCAATACCTGTGGCTATCATGAACAATTTTCCACTGGAATAGATACAGCAAAGACATTTTCTAATTAATGATACTTACCTCGATCTCTTTTTCCTTAACACCTGTTGATATTTGCAAAAGACAGCATCATCTATTAAACCTTTTGGTGTAGGGCAATGAATTTAGAGCAGTATGCAGATGATAGCAGATCAAAGAATTAATTGATGTTTCACACCTCATCTCCCTCAATGTTTTATCAGTTGGTTTGACCTAATAAATAGAAGAGCATAACTTGAGATTAAACATTCAAAATTGGAGTTTTTGTTTGGAATATTTGCAGGTGAGATTAAAGAGAAACTTCTGTAACGGGTTCAAGTAGACCTTTGTTTCAAATCTCTTCTTCCCCAACATACTATGGATGTTCAGTCCAACGTTTCCCCATAGCTTTGCAGTTGATGATCTAAAAACCTGCCCCCATTGAGTTTTAATCAAAAAGTGGATATAATTCAAGGTCCTAGAAAAATTAGCTGTTAAAGAAACTCACCAACTTTGCTGGCTACTCCATGTAGAAAAGTATAAAATATCTCCCTCTCTCTTCCCTCCCCTTCTCTACTATTATCTGTCTCTCAAAAAATGCAGAAATTGTTTTGACATTGTTTATGTGATTTTTTCTAGAAAGCCTCTTGATACATCTCTATTAGAATTATAGGAGTCTTTTATTTTCCTTACTTTCTTTATTTACATCCTGCCTTTATTGCTTTTACTAATATCCTAAGGCAGCAAACATATCCAACAGACCTTCTTCCTATTTGGGGAGGCAAAGGAGGGAGACAGAGAGAGAGGGAGGGAGAGAGAACCAGCCAGCCCAAGGTCACCACTGCCTTCATGGCTAAGGCAGGACTTGAACTCATGGTCTCTTGCTTTCTTAGCCTCATGCCTTAACCACTAGACCAAACTAGCTAATTGCATTAATAAAGGAAAACAAAGGCAAATCTTTGTGATTTTAATCTGGGTAAGGAAGTTTCTGACCCGAACTCCATTGTGAAACAGAAGATCAAGTTTTGAAGAAACACCAAAAAAGTATTTTTTATCCTTACAGCACTCATTTGCTGTAAATTTCTCAGGATAATAAATTACATTTATTTCAGCTAATGGGTTTCTGGGCTAAACTGCAAATCTCAATAATAAAATTAATTCAACCCATTTGGTAATTCAATACAGAAATTCTAATTATGTTGCAGGAAGCTGTAGTTCTCTTTCTGTTGGAAGAAAGAGATTGAATGCATTTAATAATTCTGGTAGATTTTAAATATCTTTCCCCCAAAAAATCATATTTCAAGTCAAGTCTTTTATTTCTATGACCAACCCAAAATAAAGAGCCTGATATTCCCTTTTAATAGCCTTTCCTTTTTTAAATTAAAGAAATAATAAAATAAATGACATACTAAAAATAACAGGAAGAAGAGGAAACCATTTCTAGCAATGAAATCTGTAAGAGTTTGTTGGAGATATATCAATATTCTTGAATTTCCAATGCTTTCATTAAATTAATTTATGTTCATTTTCAAGTAGAACAAAGTATCTTTGTGGATATTTGAGAATTCTCACCTCAAAAAGAGTACATTTTGAGGGTTTAGTCACTCTGGTGAAAAAAAGAAACAGACAAAATAATATTACTGAGTGTTTTGCAGAAGTACTGGAGGGACCTGGGTCAATCCCAGCCACAGAATGCTTGTTTCGGAAGGGCCTGCCGGAGCACGCGGGGGTTTTGGGGGTGGATAGGGAGACCACGGACAAGGGAGTGGGGCCGGAGCATTACGGTCTTAACAGGGAGGGCAGATATGGCGGGGGACTTTAGGGCAGGCCATTACCGGGGAAGGAGGGCTCGCTATGTCACAGAGATCCCTCCTTCCGGCCCTACGAGTCCCACTCCAAGGCCAGGTTGGTGTGAGTAATCAGGACCCTGGCCTTAGGCTGCTGTCGCTAAATGCCAGGTCTGTTGTTCATAAAGCTCCTCTCGTTCGGGGACTTAATTTTAGAAAGAGGGCAGACCTGGCATGTATTACGGAAACCTGGCTGGGCCCGGAGCTGGCACTTGAGTTCCCCAGACTTATGGTTCTGGGGGATTTCAATCTGCCTTCGCTCGGTGAACACTCTGATGGAGCGCAGGAGTTCATGGCTCCATGACAACCATGGGCTTGACCCAAGTAATCGAGGACCAACCCACTCAGCGGGTCACACGCCTTGACCTCGTATTCCTCTCGGAGCAGTGGAATTGTGATCTTGGTCTGAGGGGTAGCGAGACCTTGCCCCTGTCATGGTCAGACCACTACCTATTGAGGCTTGACTTTCGGAGACCAAACCCCCACTGTAGGGAGGAGGAACCGAACCAGGTGGTTCCGCCCCAGGCGACTTAAGGACCCTTTGGGGTTCCAGACAGAGCTTGGGGTTATCCTGATACTCTCGCCCGCAGTCCGGCGGAGACCTGGTGCTAACTGGATTTGGCAGTGACGAAGTCTCTTAATCGGCTTGCGTCTCTACGGCCGCTTCGAGGCAGAGTGGATCTGAAGGCTCCTGGTTCACTGAGGAACTCTGGGAGAGGAAGCGCCAAAGGAGCGCTAGAGCACCTATGGAGGTCCAGCAAATCCGAATCGAGCCGAGCATTTTGACAACCTACACCAGAGATTACGTTCGGGCAATTAGGATGGCTAAGAGACACACATTGCCTCTCTGGTGTGTCTGCTGAGTTGCTCCAGCCGCCCTGTTTAGGATAACCCGTTCCCTCCTAAATAGAGGATACGGGCGATCCGCTGCAGGGCAGGGCTGAGGACTACGTCCATTTCTCGCAGACAAGGTTGCTCGGCTCCGGGCGGACCTGGGACTCCAATTCTGCAGAACCAGCCGAGGCACTAAGGGATGATCTGGTAAGCCATCGCTGGATTGAGTTTTCAAGCTGTTACCCCTGAGGATGTGGACAAGGCCATGAGAGCTGTAGGTGCCTCCACATGTGTGCTGGACACCGTGCCCCTCCTGGCTGGTTGTAAACAGCAGCGAGGTGACACGAGGCTGGATCCAGGTGGTTGTTACCAGGCCTCTCTTTGGGAGGGGGTCTTTCCCCCCGCTTTAAAGGCGGCGGTGTAAGACCCCTCCTGAGAAACCATCCTTGGATCCAGCTGTTTTAAATAACTATCGTCCAGTCTCCAACTCCCCTTTGTGGGGGAAGGTTGTTGAGGGTGGTGGCCTTTCAGCTCCAGTGGTCCTTGGAGGAAGCCAGTTATCTTGATCCATTCCAGTCTGGCTTCAGACCTGGCTGCAGCACAGAAACCGCTTTGGTCGCGTTGACCGATGATCTCTGGAGAGCCAGGGATGGAGGCCACACCTCCATCCTGGTGCTCCTTGACCTCTCGGCGGCTTTCGATACCATCGACCATGGTATCCTTCTGCGACGACTGCAGGAGGTGGGGGGTGGTGAGGCGCTGTTTTACAGTGTTCTCGCTTACCTCTTGGACAGGTCGCAGTCGGTGTTAGTTGGGGAGCAGAGATCGACCCCTAGGCCCCTAACGTGTGGGGTTGCCGCAGGGTTCGGTCCTGTCCCCCCTTCTTTTCAACATCTACATGAAAACCAGCTGGGTGAGATCATTCGACGTCATGGGATAAAATACCATCAATATGCGGGACGATACTCAGTTGTATCTGTCCGCCCCGTGCCAACTCAACAAAGCGATGGATGTGATGAGCCAGGGGCTGGATGCTGTTAAAGACTGGATGGGGGTCAACAAGCTGGTGCTCAATCCAGAAAAGGACCGAGTGGCTGATGTGTTTCCCTCCCACGAATTGGCCAAGTACTCCATCTCTCAGGCTGGGGGGTCAAATTATACGCCCCTCAGACAGGGAGTCCTCTGGACCCACAGCTGACCTTCGAACATCATTTGTCAGCTGTGACCAGGGGGGCATTTGCCCAGGTTCGCCTGGTACACCAGTTGCGTCCCTACCTGAACCGGGAGGCCCTCACAACAGTCACTCGTACCCTTGTGACCTCCAGGCTGGAATACTGCAATGTGCTCTACATGGGGCTGCCTTGAAGAGCATTCGGCGACTCCAGCTAGTCCGAAGCTGCCGCGGCGAGCGATTGTGGGTGCACCTCATTTCACCCACGTAACACCTATCCCTACGCGAGCTGCACTGGCTACCTGTTGATCTCCGGGTGCGCTTCAGGTGCTACTTATCACCTATAAAGCCCTTCATGTAGTGGGCTGGGTACTTGAGAGACCGCCTACTGCCAATTACCTCCCTAGACCGATACGATCGCATCGATTAGGCCTCCTCTGAATTCCATCTCTAGCCAGTGCAAACTGCAACTACCCGGAGGAGAGCCTTCTCGTGGCTGGCTCCGACCCTTTGGACAACTCCCGTGGAGATTCGGACCCTCACCACCCTCCAGTCCTTCCGCGCCGCTTTAAAGATCTGGCTGTCCCGGCGGCCTGGGTTAAGATGTAGCCCCCACTCAAATTGTGCGACTGTTGTGTTTTCTCTTTTTACATGCTGTATTGTCTATTGTTTGTCTTCTCCCCCCCCCCTCTTTTGAATTGTGAGCCGCCCTGAGTCCCACCAGGGAAAGGGCGGCATACAAATAAAGGCAAAACAAAACAAACAAAACAAACAAACAACAAATTATTTTTACAATAAACTAAAATAAAGCAAGCATTGTAATAAATTGCTAGAAGTTTGTTTGTGTTGTGTTGGTTTTGTTTATTACATTAAGTTTTTGGTCAACTGTTTTGGAATGTGGAATTGGAGGATGCGGTGGCTCAGTGGCTAAGATGCTGAGCTTGTTTCATTTTTTTTTCCTTTATTAAGCATTTAGGCCACCCTTTTCCCTGAGGGGACTCAGGGCGGCTTACAATAATTGTTGATTAGAAAGGTAGGCAGTTTGGCGGTTCAAATCCCTAGCGCAGTGTAACGGAGTGAGCCCCATTACTGTCCCAGCTTCTGCCAACCTAGCAGTTCAAAAGGCATGTAGATATGCAAGCAGCAAAATAGGGACCACCTTTGGTGGGAAGATAACAGCGTTCTATGCGCCCTTCGGTGTTTAGTCATGCTGGCCACAAGACACAGAATGTCTTTGGATTAGTGCTGACTCTTTGGCTTTGAAATGGAGATTAGCACCGCCCCTAGAGTGAGGAACGACTAGCACATATGTGCGAGGGGAACCTTTACTTTTTACCTTGACCTTTCGAATTGAGTCAGTTATTCCTTTAGTATAAGACATACCAGCATCATTGCAGTAGCATTTAATTTTTTTTTAAAAAAAGCTTTTGAAAATAGCTTTTTTATTTGCATTGGAAAAAAATAAGTTCAAGATGAAAATGAAAAACTAAAAGTAGTAACTTAAAAACTGATTTGAAATACCAGTTGACAAGTACAAAATAACTTCATGCTATGAAATTTATTAGAGTGACAAATGAATTATTCAAAGTGAAGCACAATTGCATATCTTTTTTTTAAAGAGAGTTGGATCTGGTCTATTATTCCATTAAGAAAAACAAGTCCATCTTGGCAATTAGATTGGCATTTCATCTCGATACAATTGCTACTTAATGAGTATGACAAGGGCATTTTAAGGTTCAAAGCTTATTTTTATCCAGTATTTTATCCAGTATTTATTCCTGACTGGTTCAAAGCAGTATTTCTAATGTATGATATAATATGTTTTATATCAATTTGTACCCCTACCCCCAGTACAGGCACATTCAATTAAACCTACAAGATTTTATTTCCACCCCATTAACTATTATAAAATCACTTGGCTGTATGTTAAAGTCTCAAAATGAGTTATAATAAGTGTACAGTTCTTTATAAAAACAAATAAAAAGAACTTATCTACCTTCCATCACAATCTCATTTCAATAGGAAATAAGAGGAATGCACTGAATAACACACTAATAATATAGCTAATAAATTTATTCAAAAAATTGAATCATCAGAGAAAATCTATGCCTTCAAATTGGAGTTGACTTTCTGTAATAAATAAAGCAAATCCTACATTTTATGGCTGTGATACAAATGCTAAAACTGAATTATGGATTGTTTGAAGAATAAGATAGTTCACATAATCTACAGGGCGGGGCCTAACCTTTTCCTAGGGGGTAACAGCAACACTTGTAATAACAACACAACTAATTCATACACCATTCGAAAGCCATCAAAAACTGAGTTATTGACACAATTTAATCGTCAGTATGCCCACCATTAGCCCTTCGAACAGCATTCAAACGAGGGTGGATAAGAACACAACAAATCTTCAAACAGTTTCCGTTCGATTTTCCAGATTTTTCAACACAGTTTCCAAATTCATTCTCAAAGTTTCAACCGAATATCGATTTTGACCTTGCTCCTGAATCATCAGCGCTTCCACTTCATCCTTAATTATGGCCCCAATGTTCTCTGCCGGATTGAGATCTGGCGAATTTCCCGGCCAGACGTCATTGCCCCAAAATTCGACATTGTTTTCCTTTAACAATTGCTGAGTCGCATTTGCACGCATGCAAGGAGCTTTGTCATGAAGAAAGACAGCCTCACCAACCACCAAGACATTGTCTGGATCACTGAGAAATGGAATGACATTCTCCAATAAAATTTTCTCACGGAAATAACTGCCATCCCAGGATTCCCCTTTATCCTTCAAAACCCAATGCAGTTTCTTGGCTGTGAAAATGATGAAAATCCCGATGCAAGTCGGATTGCGAACGATTTGTCGATATCGTTCATGTTTGGCGATGTCGTCGACGTCTTTAGCCCAAATTCGATCGTTCTGGAAATTCGGTTTTCGAATGGCATAAACGAAGAATTCGTCAGATGGCGCCAAATGAAGAAAATCTTCCTCGGTCCATTCAGACAACCAATCGCACAACCAAAGCCGATCTTGAACGTGTGTTGAGTTTTCAATGGTTTGCAAATGACGTGGAATGGCTTCAAACCTTCTCGTTCTCGATATCGGCCGATTGTCCTTTGATCAACTCGTTTTCCACGAATTTGAAGGATTTCTTGGGCCACTTTCGGTTTCCTTTTCGTTGTTTGCGACTGCCAGTTGCAATGATGGCTTTGCTTTCTTGGGACAGTTGCAGAGGACGCCCCTTCTCCAAATTTTGTGAAACATTCTTGGGCTGTTTTGTTCCAATTATCAGTAACCCAATCCGGATGACGTTTCAATTTGTTTGCAATCCATTTTCGATTGATAAACGTCGCTCCAGCATCGCGAGCCTCTCGAAAGGCAATGCATTTTATTCTGTCAATGATCCTTTGTTCTTCCGAATCGAATTTTCCAGCCATTCTTAAAGCAAATTTAACATTTAATAGCTCATTCAATTCAGTTTTTTATGGGCTTTAAAATGAGGTGTCGCGGAAGTTGTAAACTGCTGTCGATCTTGCTGTGACCCCCTAGGAAAAGGTTATGCCCCGCCCTGTACATTACAGATACATTTTAAATGCACCCTTCAACATTATCTATCATCTTTCTCTTTCAGCCAGATTTAAAGCAATATTTCTCTGTCTTACCAACTCTACGATATGTGGAATTCAATTCCCAAAATACCCCAGCCTGATTTAGAGACTCACCTATTTCTTTTCCTAAACTGTCAAAGCACAGTAATGGAGTACATAACATGCATGGTTCATAAGATGTAGGAGGAACATTGAGAAGAGGAAGCTTGGAGTTTTGGAAAGATTAAAGAAAAAACTTTAGAAAAATGCAGTGATTCCTCAATACACTTGGGAAGATAAGAGCATTTTTAACCTATTCCATTTCCAGTAAATCGGAACACAGTGATGGTGAGAGTCAAAAATTTTTAGTACTGGTTCTGTGGATGTGGCTTGGTGGGTGTGGCTTGGTGGGCATGGCAGGGAAAGAATACTGTAAAATATCCACTCCAGGAGGAGGTTACTACAAAATCCCCATTCCCTCCCGATCAGCTGGGACTTGGGAGGCAGAGAATGGATGGGGGCTGGGAGAGACACAGGTGGTATTTACTAGTTCTCTGAACTACTCAAAATTTCTGCCACCAATTCTCCAGAACTGGTCAGAACCTGCTGAAAACCACCTCTGGAACACAGGTAATCTTCACTCAATGACTACTGCAGATATCATTAAAAGTTGCAAGAGTAATGAACAGGTGATACTTATAACTGGCCCTCCAGATTCTGGCTAGTGCAGTCTCTCCATGATTATGATCAAGGCACTTGATACCTGGCTTGCAATTATGACATCATAGTATGTCCACATGGTCACGATCACATGGTCACCATTTGTGATCTTCGTTGCTGATTTCCAACAAGCAAAGTCATTGGAGAAGCTAGCATGAAATCACAAGTTATTTTTTTCTACTTTGATAGTGAATCTCTATTTTTTTAACAGGGTACTATATTTTTGTAATATTTTGCATTATTTTTATAATAAAACATTAAATAAAATATTCCAAGAGTGCATTATTTTTATATAGTTGTTTTAAATTAAAAGGGAATGTTTGATTTGTTGGTATAAAATAATATGGACAGCTATTTTTATCAAAGAAAATGGCTGGCTTTTCTATGAATATTTGTCTTGTGTGAATTTCATTTATTTTCAACTCCTATTACCATTACAGCTGGCAAATAAAAACTATATTGATGAGAACATATGCACAAGATCAGTGGTAAATAAAAAAGGCTTTATAATTAATTTTGCATTTTTTAAAATTCTATCAAGGAACACATTTTAACTAGATTTATATCAAATATTATGCCAGGTGTTGCTATAATGAGAGAAGCGAGTAACCTTTTAAAAACTATCTGTGAATATCAATGTGAATATGAGGACAAGGAAAGATAGACTGTAAGAAAATCTATAATAGTGAAAATATAGATGTCTATCTTAATGATATCTCTTGTGAAATGAAAAGTGTAGTAAATAGGACTATGGAAAGATGTGGAGTAATAAGGTATTTCAATTGATTGTTTTATTTTCTGAATTAATTAATATTAAATGTTCAATTTGAATAGGTGCACTTAAGATGATCCAATAATATGAAGGAATTTGAAGCGGTGCCAAATATAAAATAAATTCAATTTCATGATACATGTGAATATTTAAATTATTTTGGACAACTGAATCAGTGATATGAACTGAATCAATTTGACACTCCCATTCAGCTATTAGAATGAAATCTGATTCAGACCATTAACTCACAATAATTCATAGATTAAGTAAGTGGCGGAATTGTTTTCTTTGTAACATTTCCATATGTTCCTTCCCAACAAAAATTATCTTGTAGCTAACTAACTTGCTTCTAATGATTAAATAACATTCCGTGACTAATAAGCATGTAATTCTAAAAATCAGGGTTTAGTGTTGTATACTGTTTAATGTGTGTGTTTACAGAAAAAAGCAAAGACACTATGCATATATGTTAAGATAGCAGGATTGTGTGATGTTAAAAAACCATCCTTCCATATTTTCCCTCTTGTCCTATCAACCATCTGTCTTGTGGCCTTTCTGCAATATACCATCTGTTCTGAAACTAAGAAATCTTTACCCTTTGATCATTTTGTCTGTTCTTATTACTTCTGAAGTGGAGAAGTATAGCAAGTCACAGACTTCCTCAGGCAACCATGTTTCAGCTCAGCAAGTGGCTGGCTATATCTTGGGCTCAGGTGCAGAAATAACAAGAATCAGAAATATCTGTGGAAATAAAGCATTTGCAAATGAAATCTCGGAAATCCAGAATCTAGCCACCTAGTGATATTATGATATGTATCATGCAAGGGACACTGACTTTTTGGTATTAAATCTCTCTGCTTTTTATTTTTTCCAAAAATATCTAGGAATGCCATATTGTCCTAGTAACCTTGTAATGTTATTTAGTAAAGAAGATCTTGCTTCTTTCCATTCTGCAGGAATAGCAGGGATTTTTTTAAAAAGAATTACCTACACCATGTAACAATAAGCAGCAGTTTGTATAATTTGTAATGCAGTAGAGAATTCTCCAAGTTCTCACAGTGCATTTGAAAATTCAGAGATCATCTACCTACAGAAAAAAATTATAAATAAGGAAGTGTTAAAATTGTTTTTTGGTAGAGGGGTAATGCTTCTGAAGTACTAAACACTTAAGGCCATCCATCAGTCCTTTTTTAAAATAAAAAGCTAAAAATTCCTATATTAAAAAAATTCTAGGTGTATTTTCTTAGTAGGCTTATTCCAAAACATTTGGGCAGTTTATTAGCTATATCAGGGATCTCCTAACTTGGCAACTTTAAAACTTGTGGACTTCGACTCTCAGAATTCCCCAGCCAGCAAGTTGCCAAGTTTGGAGAATCCTGAGATATATTCAGGGACATGCAGTCAGGGGAGGCAGGGGAGGCAGGGCCTCACCACTATCATGAAAAGAAAAAAAATGTAAAAGGAAAAAGGCTGAGGTAGTTGCTGCTAGAGTCACAGTGGATGACTCTGCTTAGTGCTTAACTGTATAAAAAAGCCTCTTAAAAAAGTGCTCTCTACAGGAGGAGGCGAGAGAACCATGTGCCTCATTTAGTCTATCTTTATGATCACTCGAGCAGAGTTAAGCAAGGGTTATAAGCCGAAAAATTCCTTATGTAGATGAGGCACTTGGTTCTGTCGCCTCCTCCTGTAGAGGGCACTTTTTTAAGAGGCTTTTTTAAACAGTTAAGCAGAGTCATCCATTGGAGATTCTGGCAGCAGCTAATCCAGCCTGACCTCAGCAGCTCTTGCCTTTCTCTTTTTACATTTTTACATTTTCATCATGGCAGACAAGAGCAGAGTTGAAATTCTCTGTGAAACAGCTGAAAAAGGTATGTGGATAGGAGGGAGGGGGAGGAATTCCAAATTAATGTAATTTTTAAGTAATTGTATTATTGTAAGTAATTTCTGTGTGTGTGTGTGTGTGTGTGTGTGTGTGTTTTACCCACCTCTGCTGGCGCGTGGGCTGGCACTTTTTTTTAATGTTTCGGAACCATTCCCATAAATAAACACATTTATTGGGCAGTAGGAAATCCCTCAGCTGGGAAGTGTCTGAGTTGAATTTGGCAACCCAAAACTGTTAAAGCAAGGAGGCTGACCATTCAGTAGGCATGTTTATAATCATTTTCCGTTTCCTGTCTAAGGGGAACCACTTTAAGTGTGGGATGTCTTCATTAATATAATCTTTCCCTTTCTCCTTCTGATGCTGTTTTGTAGGAGAGTGGAGAAAGATGGGTTCTCCCTTGGTGTGGTAGAGCCCTTCCGAAAGCCCGCCGCTGTGTCCGACATAGAGGCATCCCGTCTTTATGTCGGACACAGCGCCGGGGCTTTCAGACATAAAGGCGTCCTGCCTGTATGGTGGACACAGCGCTGGGGCGTCCGAACGCCCCGGTGCTGTATCTGGCAGAGAGGCATCCCGCCTGTATGGCGGACACAGCCCCGGGGCGTTCGAAAGCCCTGGCGCTGTGTCTGACATAGGGTGGCTTTTGCCTGCTTGCCTCACCAGCCATAAACATCACCGCATGTCACTGGATATATTATTAAGAAACATTGTGACTAAAGCTATTAGGTAATAGATATACATGAAAAGAGTTGGTGGATGTATCCTTTCAGAGTAGTTCATTCCATGGAAGGCCATTGTATTAATTTACCTTGATGCAATGGCCTTTGCAGGAATAGGTAATATCATTTGCAAAATGATGTCATTATGCAAATTGCAAATTGTAAAATTATATTGCTTGCATCATTGTAACAGCATAAATGTGCAAATGACACAAATTATTATGAGTGACATACTCCCTGATTTAATAGACACATGTGAATAACCAAAAGCCTTTCCCTCAATTAGTCAATTAAAATGAGGCTTTGCTATACATTCTAATTTCTTGAGTACAGTAGTTCATGGTAAGACACCATGCATGCCATAAATTGTATATATTTTCTATTTAATTGAAATTACTTCTTATTAATTTATTTGGAGACTATATGCACTTTAGATCTTTAGAAATAGCATTGCACAAATCATAGATTCTTTACTTGCACCCTAGAACTATTGAACTAAAAGTCATGTGACTTTCAGTCACATAATGAATGTGTTTCCTATCTGACAGTGATTTTTTGTTAAAAGCCAGTCAAAACACCCACTTTCAGCTCATTGGATGGGTAGTAAAGAAACTAAGCAGCTGATGGAAAGAAGGGTAAATGTTAGTCTACAAAGGAAATAGTGTCAGTAAATTTGCAGATGGACAAAATGAGCTATGGGTCATATCAATGTGCCATGAATTTTGGCAAGTAAAAACAAAACAACTGAAATGAGATATGAGCAAAGAAAAACAACAATAACTACCTGAACTCAAGAATAGCTTGATGTTACCAGAAAAAGACTGGCAAGGCTTAACTATTGTGCTAGGAACTGTACGGTCCATAGCAAAGGAAACAATGTCTTAATTAAGAAACTTGATTGCTTGCAGATCTCCCTAAAAAAGGATAAAGGATAGAAGCAAAAGAGGCTCATTATGTCTACTATGGAGACTCAAGGCATTGTTTTGCAGGTCCAAAAGAAGTGGCTGAATTCGTTTTTTTAAATTGGCCAGTCCAAAGGTTAAATTTTGTTTACCTCCACTGAATCTAATCAGTGGAGGCACAAGCCTTTGTGCTTAATTCAGTTATACAGAGAAAAGCAATCGCAATGTACTTTCTTCCAGCTCTTTCTGGCTGAGCTGCCTCTGTACAGCATAAAAAGCAAGCAAACGTAAACTTAGAGTCAATGCCTCTGAATAAACCCAATGAAAGTTGTTCAAAGTGTCAGGGTGTCTGATCAATTAAGTAACAGTAAGCAGATGGTAATTTACATATATTATAGATTATATCATAACATATACCGTATTTCCATCTATGTCTACAGTAAAAATAGGAATAAAACGGAAATATTTATAATGACTTCTATCTCTATCTCTATCTCTATCTCTATCTCTATCTCTATCTCTATCTCTATCTCTATCTCTATCTCTATCTCTATCTCTATCTCTACCTCTACCTCTACCTCTACCTCTACCTCTACCTCTACCTCTACCTCTACCTCTACCTCTACCTCTACCTCTACCTCTACCTCTACCTCTACCTCTACCTCTACCTATCTATCTATCTATCTATCTATCTATCTATCTATCTATCTCTATCTATCTATCTATCTATCTATCTATCTATCTATCTATCTATCTATCTATCTATCTATCTATCTATCTATAACTCCATTTAGATCTCCATCCTTCAGGTAGCCTGCATTGGATTACATGATTTTATTCTCACATCAGTATAGTCATCTCGTGAGAGACCAATTAAAGAAGGTGATTGGGCAAATATTCCCAGCACGCATCACAGCTACCCTAATCAATGCACAACAATCTGTGCTCCCTTGCTGGAATTATCTTTCCACGCCTTTGCTATCCAGGGGTGGACTTCAAAAATTTCAGCAACAGGTTCTCTGCCTGTTTTCTGAACGGGCATGGCCTAGTCGGTCTCCTGCACCACAGTGTGTATGGGGTGTTTTTATCTTCCCCAGGCTCCAGAGGCATTCCTCAAGTGTCTGGGAGTGTGAAAACATGGAGGCTCAGGGAGGGGAAAAAATGGGCCTCCCAGCAGAACAGGACAACTATGGGTGGGATTTGGAGGTTCTCTAAATCGGCCATAACATTTGCTACAGGTTCTCCTGAACCCGGGCGAACCCGTAGCAGCGATACGGGGTTATCACTTACAATATGTGATATTATACACTGAACTATTAACAAAAGGGGAAAAAAAGTATAACATGCTTATGAGAAGATACTAATTTGAAAGTAAAAAATCTTACCATGTTTCACGTTCCTCTTCTGATTTACTATACTGATTTCCCTTAAAGAAAAACTATAAGGTAAATATGATCCTCTTCAATTGGAACTTAGCCACATTCTATGTTGTGAAACATAGGCATGATTTTAAGTCTCCACTGAGTGTGTTTGAATGCCTGCAAATATATATATTTGGTATTTTTGAACTTGTCCACAGTTTAAATTTTCTTCTAATTTTTCCTCTTCTAGAACAGCAAACAGCAATTATGACCACAAAATTAAATCCTATAGGAAAGGTAAATTTGAATTTTCAGAATGAAGTATTCCCTTGAATTTACACGCACAAATTGCAATTGACATTTTTTTAAATTGTAACATTATGTTAAAAACAAAATTTAGAGAGATCATTTACTATCTCAGGTAGATTTGTAAATAATGCAGATATTTTTTGAGAATATAGACACCCTGTTGTTCTGTTGGCCAGTAGTTTATGAAATGTAAAATTATAGCTAACTTTAGAATAAATGTAAGCCCTTTAAAATTAGCATAATTAGATTCATAGTTGACTAGGTTTATTGAAAGATACTTCAAATTATTCAAAATATAGGTGAAGGACATAGAACTGCTTTTTTGTAGATTATGTAGCTATTCTTGGAATTGTCTTTCCACCCTTTCAGCTGTAGCTAAAAAATGTTTTATTTGATAAAAAGAGTCTGTAACACCTGATTTTAAATGCCGAATGGAAGAAATATGTTCATTCTCAAGAAATGAACTTGTTTGTTCCTGTTAAATACTTAGAATTGTGGTAGATAAATGGGGAACCATATTATAAACAAAAAATAGAGGAAAGTATAACAGATACCTTTCTGTGTGATGAAAGTACAATCTGCTATTAAAAACTGAACCAAGTATATAATTTGCTTTTCTCCCTTCTTTTAGTTTATGCTTACTTTTTATTTCTTTTATTAAAACCAATAAAATATTTTTAAAGGAACCGAGATATATGAATCTAAGTTAAATTAGTTCTTTTGAAAACATAGCAAACCTGGTTTATAAGCATGCTATATAGATTGAAAGAAGAATATAAGGTCATTTGGTTTTGAAATGCCTACCATATGGCAACCCAGTCTGTTGCCACTTGGCTTTCTGAATTTCACATAGAAATAGAAAGAAGGAATATTAGCATCCAAATGTATTTGCTTGTAGTTAAAATTCTATCTTTGGCTATCCAAAAAGTATATTCTTAAGCAGGGATTGTATAATGAAACTGTGGAGGAAACCTGCATCCCTTTGAATAAATTTAATATTCCCTTTAGTTATATTGGTAGTGGTTGTGAAACATAAACTCTACCAATATATTTATATTTGTGTTACCTATTCTATCGTAGTTTTAATTTTAATCAGCAGCTACAGGGAATTTTGTGATAAATTATCAAATGGTATGTTTCAACTCAGCCTCTTGAAGCAACATTTGAATGAATTCATTCTGACATGCAAGGATCTCAATGTTCAATGTATTTTATTGTAGGGGTTTGATTTGTTTTTAAAAAAAAGATTGATTCTCCTGTAGCTTTTCCAAATTCTAAACATTGTAAATCACTAGATATTTCTGAAAGATTCTGAAGCCTCAAAAAACACATAGACTCAAGGTTGAAAATATAGACAGATGTCTCTTTGTGGGATATCAGGATTTTATATTATCAAAGCTTTAGATGTTGGCCATGGACCTGAATATCAGAACAGGAGCTTCTGTATGGTCTTTAGGGTAGTAGTTTGAACATAGAAAAGCTTATGTAAGCCCAGGGAAGCCAACAGGCAGATTTACAACTGTACCTTTCCCTCTCATTTTAAAACATCAAAGGTAGCTTTTTGGTATATTCCGTTCTGAAGTGCAGAATTAGTAAAAATAGGAAAGAGGAAACATTTCCTTGATCTTTTACCTCTAGCGATTTTTAAAAATTAAAACACTCTCTCTGTTTCCAATGGCTCATTCCCTTCTCAGGAAAAATGTGTGAATACCTGAAGGGAAGAGAAAAAGCTGCTTAGAAGTGACGAACTTTGAGTAGAAACATGAAGTCAAATCTCTGAGTAGGGGAAATAGCCACTGGGAAAGAATGCTTTTCCTTTCCTTTCTTTAGTGCCAGTTATCAAGGAAGCCTAATAAGTCAGGTTTGGGTAAAAATAAATAAAAAGAGGTATTTGTTCCAGTAGGCCTGCTTGCTTTAAGACGGCTGGGGAATTCTGAGACTTAAAAGTCCACACATTTCAAGGCTGCTGAGTTTGAGAAACACTGATTTAGATTATGCAGTAGAGTTCTCTGTGTTTTATGCATTGGGGGTTGTTGACTTCCTTTAAGTTTAGAAAAGTTCTTTGGTCACATTTGTAGCATGCTATCCTGTGTTTTCTTAAAAAAATAAATATAAATCAGGCAGAGCCCAAACTCACGAATAAAAGGTGGATCCAGAAATAGTGGGATACTAATTTACAGTTAGAAAATGGGATTGTGGACATTTACAAAGGAGAAAGCCTCTGTTGTGACTTTGTAGAATTATAAACAATGTTCCATGAAGCATCTACAGGAGATTATTGAATTTGACATTATTAAAGGGTTTTTTTTAAAATCAAGGACTCTGTCTTTGCACATTGCCCAGTGCTTATACATGGAGCTCCTTGACTGAACACTTTTTCTTTCTGTGAATGAGTAGCAAAATATTAAAAGAAACAAAAAATGACCAGGTCCCCTGTTTGATCTTGGGTGATTGCTGGGCTCTAATTCATTGTTATGTGTTATGGATGGTTTTTTCTTAATATTGTTGTTCTTCAGCTTTAAAACAAAATTTATTAATCTGGAAGAACTTTAAAAGATTAAACTCCATTCCTGTTAAAAAAATATTGTTATTGTGTCCCTTTCCTTTATTTATTTATGTCTCTGAAGTAATGCAATGTGCTGGAAACATGAAGAAGATAGAAGACAGCATGTTTATTTTGTTACAATTAAATGAAGAAAATGATTAACTTTTATGCAAAAATAATGAAACACTTAAATAAACAAATCAAAATGAGTTATCAGCAGGTTAATTTATTGTACACAATATCTATGATCTGTTAATATTTGCTTTCCTAGCATTAAATACATAGCTGCATTAAGGACAAATACATCTCTTTCTCTTGGTCTCTGGTGGATGCAAGTCTTCCTAGGTTATTCACTGTCCTAATTGGCCTTTCATTCAAACAATGGAATGTTTTTCAGTGTTTTTCTTCCCTCTGGGATCTAAACTTGGACATTAATAGTAGTGATCTAAATTATTATGTCACCCAACTCCCATCGGCTCTGCCACACTTTAATTAGCAGTACTACCACCCAATACCACAAGCTCTAAAGAAGATTGTAAATGAATAAACTGAAGAAAAGAAAAAGAAAAGGCTGCTCAGGGAAACCACATCAGGGGAACATGTTCCACTTTACAGAAAGTAGTACTGTCTGTAAAATCTGTTTTAAAAATAACAAAACTGTTATATGTTATATGTTTTAAATTGTTGCTATCTTACAGGATCTAGAAAGTGTGCCTTTTCAATTGCAGCCTATTCCTATGGAACACCTCCTTGATATCTGGCAGGCCCCTATATTTTTGGGAAAGCAAATAAGAATTGCCTTTTTAATCCCCCAAAGTGTTGGGATAGGGTGAGGTTGAGGTTAAAGTTGGAGGACAGCTTGGTGGGCTGCATCAGGAAGTTAGTTTGTGGCATCAAGTTTTTTTTTGGTTTAAAATTGGTGGCCATATAAATCGTTTAAATATATAAATAAAACAGAAGGATGAGAGAGGAGCAGAAGTGATATTCAGCAGGTTCTGACCAGTTTTGGAGAACTAGTAGTGGAAATTTTGAGTAGTTCAGGGAACCAGTAAATATCACCTCTGACTGGCCCCACCACTGGAGAGACTATATGTTGGTGTCACATTGGATAAAATCTAAAGTAACTAAATCTAAGGTCCCACAAGACCATCTAATACATGGAAGAGGAATCAATTGCCATTGATTATGACATTGGCAAAAAGACTCAGAATCAATATCTGAACTGACGTAGGCATAAAAGAGCAAAAGGGAGGTACTACTGCTTACCATAATACAATACAATACAATAGCAGAGTTGGAAGGGATCTTGGAGGTCTTCTAGTTCAACCCCCTGCCTAGGCAGGAAACCCTATACTGTTTCAGACAAATGGCTATCCAACATCTTCTTAAACACTTCCAGTGTTGGGGCATTCACAACTTCTGGAGGCAAACTATTAATTGTTCTAACTGTCAGGAAATTTCTTCTCAGTTCTAAGTTGCTTCTCTCCTTGATTAGTTTCCACTAATTGCTTCTTGTTCTACACTCAAGTGCCTTGGAGAATAATTTGATTCCCTCTTCTTTGTGGCAACCCCTGAGATATTGGAACACTGCTATCATGTCTCCCCTAGTCCTTCTTTTCATTAAACTAGACATACCCAGTTCCTGCAACCGTTCTTCATATGTTTTAGTCTCCAGTCCCCTAATCATCTTAATATAATGCACCAATGATGTAAACACTATCTAATTTTATAGTTGATTGATTTTTTTTCTAAAATAATTCATTTCCCTCTTGTTTAATTCTAAAATGAGTTTGCCTTTATTTAATGAATCATCCCAAATTCAAAACAAGGCAACTCCTGAAAGTAACCCTTTTCCTTAGCCAATTGTTAGGCTATTAACAGAAGAAAATTATTTACATAATGAGAAAATCCATATAAAACCAATCAGTGCAATCTCCCACATGGACAGCTCTTTTTTGTGAAAAACCAATGGCATAATCTACATTAGAAAATGGTATAATTTATGCAGCTCTTGGTATAAACAAACAGATGGCAAAAAACAAGATTCTATACATATCTTCATTTAAGTATGTTGATCCCTTATTTTGCCTGCCAGCAAAAGTCAACAGTAGCACAAATATGCCATTGATAATTTGTCAGTTTGCCCTGCTAATGACAGAAACTGTGAGTATCAAAAACAATTAGAATGATTTCATAAATGATCTGTCTTCTAAACAGTCCTTGAAAGTAATATTTGACACTGACTAATGTTGGCAAATATTCTGTGATGTCTGTGCATGTTTATGTTAATGAATGCATCAAGATGTATTTATGTGAAATAACCCTACTGAGAAAGCCTCTTAGGTTGAGATTTCCTTCTGGATTTTTCACCTTTTTTAATCACCAGAGTAAGGTTTATGTTTTTGAAATTGCTGAAAACATAGTAGTTGATGACTTTAATTTCATATTTCCCCCTGTAATCTAAAGGACTAAATCAAACTCTTGAGAGAAGAGAAATTCTGTTGAATGTAAGTTTTTTTCTTTGAAAATTCAATCCAGATGCTTGGTGACCATGTAAAAACAAATATTCCAGACTTTCTAATTTGATTTTTCTCTGTCAAATGAAATGAAATATCATGGATGGGTAAAGAATGAGGTTCTATAAAACTCAAGCCCATCTGGTTTAGCTCACTTTTGATTCATTGCGGCTCATGCTGCGAAAAACGTTTGAAAGTTGCAAAGGCTGTCACTAGTGCATACTGTCAATTTAAACATTCTCAAAACATTGTTTTAATGGAGAAACAAAACACTTATTTATAAAGACCCTCTATAAATGTAACTTCTTGGGAGTAAGCTATACTGACAGCAGGATCTATTATGTCATGTGACTGTGGTATCTGCAACACTAAAATAATGTGCTTCATATTTATTGTGCTTATTTCAATCTGTAGTGAATGCTATAGCCTGTCAATGTAAGTTTCTTCATTCTTTACCTGTGAAAAGAAGGTCTGTACATTAAAACCGAAAATAGCAATAGCAATATCACTTACACTTATATACCACTTTATAGTGCTTTACAGCCCTCTCTAAGCAGTTTACAGAGTTGGCATATTGCCTCCAACAATCTGGATCCTCAGTTTACCGACCTCGCAAGAAAGGAAGGTTGAGTCAACCTTGAGCCCATGGGACTCAAACTGCTGAACTGCCGGCAGCCGGCAGTCAGCAGAAGTAGCTTGCAGTACTGCATCCTAACCACTGCACCACCACGGCTCATGAAAATGTAAGTTTAGAATAGCTGGTGCTGTTGAAAAGAACAGGGTAGTTTAGGCAGTGATGCGAGTTGTGCATGCATCAGAACTCCCAATAACGTTGCATGTTACTGGTAGTCCTCAACTTACAACATTTCATTTAGTGACTCTTCAAAGTTACAAAAGCACTGAAAAAAATGTCTTGTGACTGTTTTTCAGACTTATGACTGTTGCAGCATCCCCATGATCAGATTTATGACAGTTGCAGTGTCCCAATCCCTTTTTGCAACCTTTTGACAAGCAAAGTCAATGGGAAAATCAGATTCATTTAACCACTGTGTTGCTAACTTAATAATTGCAACGATTCACTTAACAAATGTGGCAAAATGTTGTAAAATGAGGCAAAACTCATTTAACACATTTCTCACTTAACAACATAAATTTTGTGTTTGTAATTTTGGTCGTAGGTCAAGGACTACCTTTATTTGGATGGAAATAGGAATACCAGAATTCAAGTTAAACCGTAGCATCTTTGGCTTTTAAAAAGGACGGGAAGAAACCGTCTGGAAGGGTGACGAACCATGGGGAATAATTTGGGGGATGGTATAACATGAAATGAAGAATTCCCACTCTGGTTCTTACAAACAGTGGACTCTTCAATAAATCACAAGCCCTTTTACAAATTGAAAATGTCCTTCAATTTGTAGGAGGTTACTGTCAATTCAAAGCACTGAATTGGGGGCATATATAAGATCAAAGATGTTTGATTGAATTGTGACTCAGATGATTTTTGCAATATTTCACTCCTACAAAACTCAGCGGTGGATTCATTCAATGGTACTATACCATGTTAGTAATTGAATGATTATTAAACAAATTATATTACTTATATTAACAAGTACAAAGGTTTAAAAAATCTTGGCAAGAGGTTTCTTATTAAGATCTTATTGAAACATTACTCTATGCCACTTTGGAAGGGAGATTATTTTTAATTTCATTTCTAAATTATTTTATTATTGATGGCAATATTAGATTCTCAAATATTTTATGGGTAAAACGTTGTTCCAAAAGCTGTGTGGCCTATGCCTTGTATCACAGCATAAAATGATGTAAAATAAAAGTTAAATTATCTTCAGATAATTGATTCTATGTTTATGTTACTAGCAGTTGTTAATTTTCACAGGTATCAAGAAATGAGAACATAAGGAATGCATATCAAATGATCATAATTTATTATGCAAACAAAGAGAAAATGACTCAATCATTAATTAATGTCCAGAGTTACAAGTATGAAACATGAAAGAAGGCATGTGGTCAAGGCAGGGGTGGGATTCAAAAATTTTAGCAACTGGTTTTCTGCCTGGTTGGTGGATGGGTATGGCCATGATAAGTGTGGCCTGTTTGGCCCCCTGAACCACGGCAGGGTGCAGGGGGGGAAGCTTTCACCCTCCCCATGTTCTGGAGGCTTTTCTCAAGCCTCCGGGAGAGTGAAAACTGCCTCCCCTGGACTCTGGAGGCCCTCCAGAAGCCGGAAATGGGCCTGTTTCCGGACTTCTGGAGGCCCATTTTTCACCCTCCCAGAGCCTCCACATGGGCCCTGCACTTACCTGGCATCCAAAACGGGCGTCATGGAGACTCCTGGGAGAATAGAGGTGAGGTGCAGCCAGTCCTTGCAATTATCAGTTTGGTGAACCAGATGTAAAATTAGTATCCGGTTTACCCAAACCGGTCCAAACTGGCTGAAACCAATCCCTGGATCAAGGATGGGATTGTACAATATCCCTTCACCCTGGCAATGACTTCCAACAGACATATGATCAAATGCACCAAAAGTGGCATGGGAAGGGGCTGGACCTATTTGGCCTTTTCTTGCTTTTGGCTGTGTTTGAAAGGACAGTGAAACTCTACATTGTTTAAGGTTTGGGTCAGTGAGTTATGGTGTTCTCTAAGCTTGGTTTCATTTCAATCATTTCATTACTAGGTTAGGTAACTTCATCAATGCATGATAGGGTGGATTTCTGGTTATTTGTATATGCATTGCTAAGGTTTCCTAGTGCGGCAATGAATTCTCTACTTGAAAATACAAAACTCCGAGAGTGCCATTAAGAAAATGCTTTGATCTGCAGGTGAGAGTGGAGAATCAGAGGATGACAGGCTTATAGTAAGATGGAAGATGACAAATTTTATTTATTTATTTTATTTAATTTAGTTTGTCAAACATGTATGAGATAACAGGTACAAGTATAAACAGATGAGCACATGAAATGAGTACAAATAAATGGGGACAGTAGGACAGGGATAGCAGGCAGCTGGTGTGCTTATGCACACTTCCTTACAGACCTCTTAGGAATGGTGTGAGGTCCATGGTAGACGGTTTAAGGTTAAAGCTATGGGAGTTAGAAGAAGTACTCTCCAAGTGCGAGTGCTGGACAGAATCAACCAGGTGAGGAGTGTCCATTAGTCTATAGATTACTGTCAGATTCCCTCTCTCACATTTTAACATTTTAATATATTTTCAACTCTTTGAGATTGAAGTTTATAATTTGATAAACTTAAAGCTAATTGTTGCTTAATACTAGGTCTATTACCTTTTGTTTCTGAATAAACAAGTACTGTGGACTGTTGCCCCTTTTTTTACTACAGGTCCAAGACAAAGGCTACTATTTCCAAGACGTTTAATTCTACTTCTTAATTTAAAGCATTTGCTATTTCCAGCTCTCTATCTTGTCCTCTGCACATACAGTTGAATCCTCAGCATAACAGTGAGTGTACACATGCCTTCCATTTTTAAGTCTTATATATAAACATGGATCAGGATTTCCCCGTTCAAAGACACTGCTTTGCAACATTTGGTATAACTGATCAGACCATGCTTTGCCTGCTTGCTTTATCTCATGTATGGAGTTTTGCAATTTAAATGCTATTTTTTCTTTTATTGGTTCTTAAAAATCTGGTTGATGTAAATCTCCTTTTTCGGCTCATGATGCAAAAAGACTCTCTAAATAATTCTTCACATGTAGTTTTAAAAATTCTACTATGCTTAGTTGAATTCTAATACATATTTTACTGGTGCAAAAACCTTTGTGAACTTGTATTTTTGTCTGTAGCTGTTTGCTACTAAACACACTTGGTGCCATTGCACACTTTCCCTAGCAGTGTTCTTTCTTTCGAAAACTCATCTACTGCTTATGGCATCTTGCTTTCTGTAAGAATCTACTGTATGTTCTATTTTTGTGCAAAGATTCCATTTTTTTCCAATGCAGTTTTCTTCCATTTCTGTGCTTCAGCTGTCAACAGCCACTCTATTTCTTCCCATGAATTAGGATCATGACCTTCTTTTGCTTTAAATATACAGCACATTCTCTTAGTAAGTTTCCTTTATTAGTTCTCCAAGACCCTCTTAATTCTAATTTGGGATCTGATTCTAAATATGTTAGCAATTTCTTCTGAATCTAATACCATTTTAAATTCTTCCTTCTGACTATATGATGTTGTATTATGATCTGTCCTGTGATATAAGTAGTACACTGTAGAGCAGGGCTGTCAAATTTCCGGGCCAGATAAATCATGTGCTGACCATAACCCTCACCCTGCCGGGTTTAGTGAAGAGGAAAAAAGTCCTGATACATCATGTGATGCTGCCATGGTGACATGAGTTTGATACCCCTGCTGTAGAGAGAAATGGAGGGGACCTAGACAGAAATATGCCAAAACTGTTGCCTAGGTAAAGGGAGCTGTAGTCCATCCCAAAATAATATAATTCTGGGATTGATTTTTCTGGTCTGGTCTATCTATTGGGACTAACATATAGTGGCTGAGGCCTACAAAGAAGCTTACTGAAGGACTATTGTGGGGATCATATGACTTAATGAAGAAGCCAAAGCAACACTGCTCAATAAAAAGTCTAGCATCAGAGATTAGTTAAGGCTTCCAGTGGGAGGACACTCTGAGTTTATAAGTTACAGTAATGTGCGGTGAGGTTTATGGCTGGTGAGGCAAAAAGAAAGAAAGCGGCTTTTGGCTGCTGTCAAGAAAGAGGCTTTTGGCTGCTCCTGGTGGTATGTCCACCATACACACACACACACACACACACACACACACACACACACACACACACACACACCAAAGAATCCCAGACAGACAAAAAAGCAGCTTCCCCACTGTGGGCTTTGTTCTTAACTGAGAGTGGGCAAAGGGAATAGAGAGAGGCAGTGGCAAGGCTGCCTTTTGTGGGGAGAGCAGGACCTTCACCAACCACGGAAAGGCTCCCCGGGGCTGGGATCCAAGCATGCTTAACTAGGCGAGGAACTTCTGCAGACCCGCCGCGGCGTGGGAACTGGGGAAAAGAATGGAGGGAAGGGGGGTCGTGCAGAGAAGAAGCATGCCGAGCTGTCATTGGGGCTGCTGAAGCTTGCGAGGGAGATCTTGAAACGGAGGATCCCAGGGCTGCGGACGCAGGGCTTTGATCTGGTGATTCTGGGATCAGCGGCCATGATGGATTGGCAACGATGACTGGTGCTTTTTTCCTCAGCCCCAAAATGGGTTTGATTCCCAGCACGCCTCTTGATCGGCTGAAGAGAATGTGATCCAAAAAGGAAAAGAAAGTGTCTGAATTAGGACAGGCAAAGACGAGAATTCCCACGTGAGGGAAACCCGGTGGTTTTAAATTGAAGCTCATCTGTTCTTCGTGGCAGCTGCCCTCAATTTGGGATCCCATCTAATTCAAGAGATATTAATCCATTAATTGGCCATTTTAATGGCGGACATACCCCCTCAGTGGCAAAAGCCTCTTTCTTGACAGCGCTTGACAGCGTTGTTGGGGCCCAGGGATCAATTATCCCAGAAAAATGGCCTCTTTCTTGAAAGCACTGTCAAGAAAGAGGCTTTTGGCCGCTCCAGCGGTATGTCTGCCATACACAGACACAAACACCAAAGAATCCCAGACAGACAAAAAAGCAGCTTCCCCACCATGGGCTTTGTTCTTAACCAACAGCGGCCAAAGAGAATAGAGAGAGGCAGCAGCGAGGCTGCCTTTTGCAGGGAGAGCAGGAGCTTGGCCAACCGCGGAAAGGTGCCCCGGGGCTGGGAAATAAAGTGCCAGCCTGAGGCTTGGAAATAAAGTGCCAGCCCAAGGATTGGGAAATAAAGTACCAGCCCGTGCGCCAGCAGAGGGGGGGTAAAACACACACACACACACACACACACACACACAACTTACAATAAAAAAATTACTTACAAATTACAATAATTTTGAATTCCTCCCCCCTCCCTCCGACCCACATACCTTTTCCAGCTGTGTCACAGAGGATTTCAACTCTGCTCTTGTCTGCCATGATGAAAATGTAAAAATGTAAAAAGAGAAAGGCAAGAGCTGCTGAAGCCAGGCTGGGTTAGCTGCTGCCAGAGTCCCCAATGGATGACTTTGCTTAACTGTTTAAAAAAAGCCTCTAAAAAAGTGCCTTCCTTAAAATTCCTTATGTAGAGGAATGAACGCCTCTACATAAGGAATTTTTTGCCTTTTAACCCTTGCTTAACTCTGCTCAAGTGATCATAAAGATAGACTAAAGGAGGCACGTGGTTCTCTTGCCTCCTCCTGCAGAGGGCACTTTTTAAAACAGTTAAGCACTAAGCAGAGTCATCCACTGTGACTCTGGCAGCAAATACGTCAGCCTTTTTTCTTTTAATTTTTTTTTCTTTTCATGATGACAGTGGTAAGGCCCTGCCTCCCCTGACTGCACATCACTGATAAGTCATGATGGGAAAATATCCTGAAAAGGGGTTCTGTTCTGGTTTCATTATGTGGAAGTGCTATACTTCAAGAGGAACTATGCTGAATGAAATGCACTGTGTAATATAACAATAGTCTAATATAATGTATAACTCTGTGTTACTATGCAACTTTGTTCATAAATTTAACAATCACCAAGGATACTATTTAAAAACTATTAAACCATCTTATCAGAACAAAAAAATCAATATAGTTTTGCCCAATTGTTTTAGAATAAACAAGAGTCTTGTTGCAGATCAAAGCATAGTTTGAGGGTATATAGATTTTAAAAATAATTAGCTTAGGACACAAAATCTGAACACTCCTCTTGGCATGTTCTATGTTTTGACATATGTCAAATAAACCTCATTTATTCATTTCTTCTAGTTTTCTTTTAAGTTTCACCATTTCATTTATTTTCACAGGCGAAGATAAAATATAGGTTTGCACAGAGGTGGGTATCACATAATGTAACAACAGCACCAGAAATGTGACCATGTGTATATCTTCTGTGCATGTGTACTGCTTCAAAAACACGGTGATACAGGATGAAATAGTGCTGGGGCGTGTGGCTCGGCCCACCCTCCAGTCGGAACTGCCAGGTCACCCAAACCAGTCTGAACCGGCAGCAGCCTGCCACTGGGTTTGCACCTATATTAAAAGTTATTTTACACCAAAAATGGCATGTAATCTCATGGCCATCCCCCTTATCCGTTTTGGCCACTTGCTACTAAAATTTAACATTACCTGTGAAACCTAGGAGATTATGTTGCTGCTTCTAATTTAATTTGAATGCTGTCAAAACATTTAAGCAGGTTTAGAACTAGTGAATTCTTGGATGGATAGCAGACCATACCAGGAAATAACCAGGACCATAAACTAGTATGGGAAATCACAGAAATTTCCTGGAAGAAGAGAACAGCAAACCACTCCTGTATTATTGCCAATAAACCCACATGGATGTGGCCATGTAGTCACCAGGAATTCAGCTCCACTTCAGCAGTTTTAATTTTATGACATTACAAGAAATGGATTAAGACAAGAACTGCCCATCTCTGAAGACAAATATCATTTCTTGACAGGTCTATGGGTATCTGGACTTGATCTGATTCAAATGACAATATTTATTTCACGTTTTATACTGGGAGAAGTGTGGAGTAGTGGTGCAAATCTTGACAAAAGACTTGAAAAAAGACAGATTAATATTTTATCAAAAAATGGACTATATGTTGTGTGGATTTATTTTATTATTTTAATGTGTAACAATATTTCTAGTTTGACAGTAGAAGAAAGAAAGGGGATAGGTTTTGTTATTTGATGACCCACTGTTTCAGAACAATCCATTCAGAATATAGTCTGAAAATAAAATGGTTGAAAGTTTCAGGCTAAGTTAAGCTTCTAAACAGGCTATCAACATTTACAAGTCAGACAGATGTTAGCAATTTCTGTCTCCATAAGACAGAGATTATAATCACCGACTTGTTGTGATATCCTCCAAACCAACAGTCTAAAGGACAGGATAAACACACATATATCCTTACAGAAATAAAAATAGTAAAAAACAAAACAAAAAAACCCATAAATTGGTGGGGTTTCTGATTGCTTTTGTACTCATTTAGTGGCATAGAGTGACATGGTGGCTCAGGGGCTAAGTTGCTGAGCTTGTAAATGACAAAGATTGGCAGTTCGGCAGTTCAAATCTGTAGTGCCACGTAACAGAGTGAGCTCCCGTTACTTGTCCTAGCTTCTGCCAACCTAGCAGTTTGAAAGCATGTAAAAATGCAAGTAGAAAAATAGAGATTACTTTGGTGGAAAGGTAACAGTGTTCCGTGCACCTTTGGCATTTAGTCATGCCGGCCACATGACCATGGAGACATCTTTGGACAGCGCTGGCTCTTTGGCTTTGAAACTGAGATGAACACTGCCCCCTAGAGTCAGGAATGACTAGTATGTATGTGCAAGGGGAACCTTTACCTTTATCCTAGTGGCATATCTCCAACAATGCTGATGAGCTGACATGCCACATTTGAACTTTTTTTATCTAATCATATGAAGAATTGTTGAGATGGGATCTCAGAAGCAAATCATGAGTGCCCTATGATAAGAACATATACAATTTCTTAACACACAAAGCAGTAATATATTGCTGATTTTGAGCAGATAAAGATGCTGTGTCGCCGGGGCTGAGAGATACAGAAATTGCTTGTTATTGTAAGGCATTAATTTACAATTTCATGTGAACAACAGGAATCTCACCATTATATTTCAACTGGAAAACTTTACTATCTCTTACTCAAATTCAATTCATTGTTTTCCATTAATCTATCTATCTATCTATCTATCTATCTATCTATCTATCTATCTATCTATCTATCTATCTATCATCTATCTATCTATCTATCTATCTATCCATCCATCCATCCTTCTATCTACCTACCTATCTACCTATTTGTCTTTAGAAAGTGGTGATTGATAGATTTGTTGAAGATTCCACTATGGAATCTATGGTTTCTATGGTTTCTATTAATCCACAAACTATTTAATCTTGAGAATACTTCAGGCGAAACCTAGAAAAATGTAATGGGTAGAGGACACTCATCATGGCTATTTCAGGCAAAGTACAATAACTATAGAGCTATGGAAGTCTGTAAAGTATTGTAAACTATTTTATACTTTTGTTGACCTTCAATCTGTGGTTTAGGATCCTTTCAATAATATCCTAATTATGGAGCAGTAACTCATTCAGAATGGAGTGAATGTTACCTAGCTTAACCTTTTAAATAAGAATAATAACGAGATTTTGTTACTTCACCATCTGACTTTATTAAAATGTGAGGGATCCATTCATATAAAGGAACCCAGTTCATCACGAGTATTTCAGGCATAGAATGTTGTAGGTCTTGAGTTCAATATGTGGGGGGGGGGGGGGGAAACCACATTAAAACGAATATCATTCTGCAAACCAGACTTCAATTTCTTGAAAAAAATAAAAATCCTATGCTAGTGGAGGTAAATTGTTCCAAAAATGGTTTGTTTTTCACCTGAAATATTTCAGATTTATATTCCATTGTATTGTGGGCATAGCAACACATCTACTGATTATATATTTATGGAACACTGTGAAATCTAAAGCATTTCAATCTGGGCAGATGTTTCTCAAACCACTTTAAAGTTCAGCCCCTGTCATCATGGGAAGGAACAGCTTAAGGGTGCAGTGTGGATATGCTTGGAATGTGATTTTCCTAATTGTATGGAAGGATGGTAATTATATCTCATTACCAAAGAGTAACATGGTTTGGGGCAGAAATGTAATGAAACCTGATTATATTTTATAGTAAGCACATATGTTCTTCACTAAAAATTTCTTTCCTGGTTTATAAAAAAACCTAAATAATTATTTGGAACTTTCAATGCAGGGCTTATTGTGTTAAACAGTACTTCATGGTTACACTTAAGCTTGTAATTTCTTTCAAAAGAATTGTCCAGTTCTGTTTTATTGCCTTAATTTAATTTTTTTCTCCATATGTAGTTTATGTCTTCTCTTTTTGAAATAGTATAAGGTAAATGGACTGTGCAAGTTGAAATATAAGTATTATAAGATGGCTTGGATAAATCAGAATACATTTTTGTTCTTTAATTATATACAACAGTGGCATGTCTTTTAAATACCAAGATACTTTTCATTTTTATGGCCTTTTGTAAAAGAATCTAATAGGGAGAGGTTTGCTATGTATCACAGATTAAATTATTTCAAATCATTATTTCACTATAAGTAGTAATTTCTGTAGTTTAAAGACTTCCCCTGCTGGAAACTGGGAATGCAATAGTATATAAGTAATTTTATACTGTAAATGTGCCAAATAACAACAAATTGAATGGAAACAAACTTGTTCAGCAAGCACATAATTGTCCATATGTACAGTATAAAGAGTTGAGCTTCCATTAAAAATGCATCTGATGGAGCTTGTTTTGAACACATGGGGAATGTCAATTTAGAAAAAAGATCAGAATGTAAGAAAACTGCATCCAGACGAGTGAAGCTTTTAAGCTGTCCAGTTATATGGTGATAATTTAGTCAGTATCCCAGATATGCCAAGAAAACTGTCTGAGTTGTCAATCTAAAAGTTAGATGTGGATGTTAGATGTAAGTCCTGAGAGAATATTTTTGGACTTTGAATCCTGGCATGATGTGTGCCTGGGAAAATAAGAGATGGTAGATGAATGAGTTAAGAATTGAGATACAAGCTTTATTCATATATCTTATCAGATTAGTGGACTGGAAATGTACCATAGAGACTATTTAGTGCCCAAGATACAGACACAACCAAGGTGGCAATTCTGAAATATTCACTATTCCTCTTTTTCCTTCCTTTTTGTATCATTTCTATGGCTCCAACATTCTTTGATGTGTTATGATTGCTGAATGTTCCTAGCCTCCATGTGAACTGGAGGCAAAAGTGGGAATCACCGAGAAAGTACATTTTTAAAAAAGAAATATGTTGAATTGCTAATTCCTAGTTTAAAAATTTACATTATTTGTACTATTGTGGATTTATTGGCTATTTCTTTCTCTATTTTCTATTTTTTTCCCTTTCCATAACAGAGTCATGTTCTCTATCACCTCCTTTTCTGTACAGGTAATATAAGTGGAGAACCATTTTTGCTAGAAACCAGAAACTGAGTTCCAGTCCTATCTTAGGCATGAAGCCATTTGGGTGACTTTGGGCCAGTCACTCTCTCTCAATCTTAGGATGGTATTAATAGTGGACCTCTTCCAAACAAACCAACCAGAAGAGCTCTAGGGCAGGTGTGTCAAACTCAATTTTATTGAGGGCTGCATCAGGGTTGTGTTTGACCTGGGGTGGTGGTGGTGGTGGTCAGGGTGGTAGGCCAGCTCGATGTCACTTGTGTTGGGGGCACATGTGGTTGCCTGAGCACTCTGCTAGCGAAAATGGACCCCCGAGCTCTGTTTTTGGCTGCCAGAGCCTCTTGCAACTCTCTGCCATGAAAATGGAGCTTGGGAGGACCATGTGCGGCCCTTCCAAGTTCCATTTTCGCTGGCAGATGCACCACAGGCCAGTCCGTTGCTGGTGAGATCTAAGTTCATTTTGGGCCAGATCTGGCCCCCGGGACTTGAGTTTGACACCCCTGCTCTAGGGACTACTCCAGGCAGTCTCCAGAAATTTTTTAAAAAAGACAAAAAAATCCTGATGTGAAGGCACAAACTCCCTCCCCCCTCCAAATCCATAAAGGTATTTCAGTAATCACCAAACAATGGATTTGCTTTTTGAACCATCAGGTCACTGTGCCATACTTTCACTCTTATGTCAGCTCTATAAGAAACCAGTTATTAAGAAACCAATGCCATAAAGATGAACCATACAGCAGTTTTAATTGTTATAGTTACAGTAACAGAAGTCTGAGTGTGTTTTCCCCACCCCCAACCCTGTCACTTTATTGTTATGTGAATTAGTGATTTCTCTGAGATATAATGTCAAGTTATGTTCTTGGCCTGGTTGTCTGTTGCCTTGGTAGCAGCTCTTCATCCTGTCTTCAAGGCCATGCTCTATACCCTCTACATTTCTTTGGAATATAGCAAAAGTCACGATGAATGGGAACATCCAAGGAACTGTTAAAGGTGGGAAAATTAACTCACAATACATAGAATATTTAACACCTATGTTCATATGAGACATTGAACTAGAAATTCTCCAGCTGCACTTTTAGCATTTGTGGTGAACTGAGCATGTGTGATTAGCTTTAAGTGCCACATTAAGCTAGAAAACTAGGATAAGGACAATTAAAAGTAACACAAACATTACTAAGAGTCTTATATTACATAGTGACAAGTATGTTGCTTTGACTTTCAAGCAGAGGGAAAAAATACATAATGTGCATAAAGTGTTATGAAGAGGAAGCTCTGTAAATCAGGTGCATTAAGTCTGACTTTTGGTAGCTGTTGTTAAATTGTGATCAACAATTGCAATTCTGTGCACTCATAACTGGAACTACCATGGACACAGTATCTAGTATACACAGCATACTGTAAAAGTGCATTCTTGTTCATTTATTCATCCTAATGGCCACACCCAGCATTCTGAGGCAACTCTTTCTATATTTGAATCTTACATTATTCTAAAGAAGTTCATTTCCATAAAATAAAAGCAAATTTATCTAGAATATTTTCAAAGATAAAGTACTACATTCATACAGAAAAAAACCAATATTTTTATAATCCTTTAGTGGACATCTTTCTCTTGCTATCTGGTTCCCGCAACAATTGGATGATTTTTAAAAATATAATCTACCTTCTTTGTATTGATTTGATTCATATTTAGTGGTACTAATCTAAGATGAAAAGGCTTTGGAATTATTTTGAAGCAGAAAATGTTTTTAAGAACCTTACTAGGCATGTCAATAGAAAATAAATTGCTATTAATTTAAAAATCAAAGCTTTAATTAATTTTTCTCAAAAGAAAACCCAGAAACAGAAATAAATGACTAAATCATATAAGAAATAATGTGTTACCCATTCATAGGATTAGAACCTCAGATTCATAAAAACTGCATAACAATAATAAGAAAGAGATGGAGAAGACAAGGAATAAATCAGAGTAAAGTGCATTAAAATCTTATGCTGAAGGGAGACATGGCAAACCATTAAGCTGTGTACTTCTGCACCAGGGGCCCCATAATAATATGGCAATCTAAGATATGGTGATATTGATAACATTTGTCTATATAGGCAGAGGCTATCAATAACAGTTCACATTTTAACATGTGAAGGGAAGCACTATTCAGTATCTTCTATACTTTGAAAACTTGTTGGATAGCTTTTAAAAGGAAAAGCATCATAAAACTTATCATTTCCTTCCTTTTGTCATCCTTTCTTCATTACCAATTTAAACTGCCTGTACGTTTTCACAAACTTCCCTTCCCAGATAGAATACCTAGGATAATTCATATAGAAAATGAAACCAATATTTCTGGCTTAAAAAAAATACTATTATACTTTTACTATTGTATCTTATTGTATATACATGTATGTCAAGGTGACTGAAATTTAATAGATTCTTTTATTTTAACAGCCAAATGCACATGCGCTTTTGTTTTAACTGTAATAACTTTTCTTGCTAAATTTGAATTTTGTATTTCTTTTCATTCTTGGAAGTTGCCTTGAATGCTTCTAGAAGCTGAAATTAAAAAAAAAAACCAAAACCACAATATGTGTATAATGTATTCTATACAATTCTATAAATACAAGAAAAGAAAGGTGTTTAACTGATTATTTGGCCATGGTTTGGCCATATTTTTGCAGTGCTTTCAATCATGTCTAGTTGTATTGTACATTAACCAGAACATTTTTGGAGTTACTAAGCATGTTGTGCATCCCGTTTCTGGCACGAGATGTGCCTCCCGGTGATCCAAAAACAATGTGAGCAGGGACTTGCAGTTGCATGAAATTTGAATATATCCCCCTTGCTTCCATCATCAATCACTTCTAGTTCAATGCCCTTCTTCCAAAGGGACTTGAGAGCTATTAAATTAAAAATATTTTTAAAACCCCACACTGGCGGTGCAGTGGCTAAGACACTGGGCTTATTGGCTGGAAAGCTAAGAGCCCAGTTCAAGAACTGAGCACCACACAATGGAGTGAGATGCCATCCTGGCTCCAGCTCCTGCCAACTTAGTAGTTCAAAAGCATGCAAATACAAGTAGATAAATTGATACCATTTTGGGGGGAAGGTAACAGTGCTCCATGACATCATGCTGGCTACATGACTGTAGAAATGGACAGTGTTGGATCAATGGCTTTGAAATGGAGATGAACACTGCCCCTTATCGTCAGCAGTGACTAAGCAAGTAAAATCTGCAGGGTCTCCTTTACTTGTTTTACAAGCCCCTGTCTACCTGTTTCTCTTTTTGCAGTTAATCCACACTTGCCTCTGACAGCAACCATTTGCAGTTATGACACTAATGTCCTCATTTATAACTGTAAAACAAAATGAAACTGAACTAAAATCATAAAATTATGTTTCAGTGATCATCTCACTTAATGATGAGTTTCCAGTTTGTGGATGGCTACCTGAATATATAAACTAACATTAAAATTCTCTTTTAGTAACATTAAAAGTTCTATTTTGCTAACATTAAAACTTCATTATAGCCTTCAGTATAAAAAACATTTGTGTCTCTGCTATTTTGCCTACTTTATACCTAATTAATATTTCTAATGTGAACATATATTCCTGTGTTAGCGGGACACAATGTATTTTCTAAAATTAAAATAGATTTTGGTTCATGTATGTTTGTTTATGTAGTCCTAACTGTGTATTATATTATATTTACATACTTTTATGGTAGTGTAAATAATCTTATAAATTAGCTTGTTAATGTGCTTCAGAGCTCTGTTAACTAACTGGCTGTTACAACTATTTCAGGGATATGTAAGTTTTCTTATTAACTTAAATCATACAAATTTAGATCAATCAATCTACCTAGTTACCTAAACAGAAAGATTCCTATGCATATTTTGATCTTCTCTGTTTAAACATTTTGCTACTCTTGTGATTTATAAGCAAAGCTTGCAGATGTATTTTATATTCCGGATGTATTGGTTTCATTATTTCCAATCAGCTCAACAATTCAATATGTTGCTTAATGTTATTCAGATACAACACAGTCAGCATCAAGGATGATGGGGAATTTTATGACTATCTTGCACATTAAATAGCTTCTGCAGCAATTCTTGTCTATGACCTCTGCTAGAAATATTGGAAAAAAGTCTGATTACTTGCTCCATTCAGGTTTTTTGTCTACTAAGAAGCATGAAATAACTCCATAGAGGAAAAAGGTGAAATGAGTTAGTCATTTCAGCTCAGATTCTCAGTAGTTAGTGAACTGTATGTACATATATTTAATAATACAAATTACTAATATAGAGTGCAATTTTACGCACATTCTGTTGGAAATAAGGACCAGACTAAGTGTGATGCTTGTTGTATAGGTTTGTCCTTGTGATCAATAGTTCATCCTATGTAAGATTGTATCAGGAGCATTATGTAGTCAGAGCAAGGAGGAACCTTGTTTTCAGTATTATCTTTTCTAGATTTAGATAGGAATAAAATATTGGGAGAAAAGAGAATTGCTACTGTTACTTTAAATGATACAGATCAAATTGGTTGTTGTAGATCATGGGTGTCAAGCTCGATTGTGTCACATGATGTCACATGACTTATCATGATGGCTTTTGCCTTTGCGGAGCAGGGGTGGGCAAGGCCTGCGCATGATGCATCTGTTCTAGATCATATATATATATATATTCTTGATTGTTTCAGATATTTACAAATAAACTTCTGTTTTAAAAGAAAAACAGAGGAAGACAGACTTATATTACAAAATGGATATTTTCATTCAGAGAAGTGTAAACCAAATATGTTAACAGAAGCAAAGGAACCCCAAATTTGAACATTCGTTTTTTGAATACACAAAAATGTGTTTCTATTTAGATGCAGAAAAAGAATTAAGAATGTCATTAAGTGGGAAGATAACCAGAAACAGGGAAATTCTAGAGAAATGCAATAAATTTCTTCAGCATCTGTCTTGCTCTCTGAAAATATATAAGCACCTTACTATGCCTAAACTGAAATGAGACAAATTGAACCATGAGTACATTATATTTAGGGTTCTTGACAAATTACAAATACAGTATCTACTGAATATATTTTTACAGAGCAGTGGCAACATTCTAAAGGGCTAACCAGTGGTGAGATTCAAAATCTTTTACTACTGGTTCTGTGGGCATGGTTTCGTGGGTGTGTTATGGCTTGGTGGGTGTGGCTTGGTGGGCATGGCAGGGAAAGGATACTGTAAAATCTCCATTCCCTCCTCACTCCAGGGGAAGGTTACTGCAAAATTCCCATTCCCTCCTGATCAGCTGGGACTCGGGAGGCAGAGAATAGATGGGGCAGGGCCAGTCAGAGGTGGTATTTACCAGTTCTCTGAACTACTCAAAATTTTGGCTCCCGGTTCTCCAGAACTGGTCAGAACCTGCTGAATACCACCCCTGGGGGTAACTGTTGTAAGGGGTTAAGGAGTAAGGAATTGTGGAGAAAAGATCCATGGTGAATAACAATTGCACTCAAATACTGTTTGTCTGAAAAGGCTAGGTTGAGACAGGGGAGAAATTTATATCTAGTAGCATCTTTGCTATAACCACTTGATATATTTTTAAATATTACTTCCTATTTAAGGTGTAACAAAGCTCTACTTTCTATACGTCAACAGCCTTTTCTAAAATGCATGCAGTAATACTTACTTAAGAAAGCATCTGTAACTGAAATATAAAATTTGATTTAGTTTAAAAAGTCCATAAATTAGCCAATATGTTTGCTTTTTTTTTAAAGGAAATATTGGATTTTTCTGGAGCATGCAATCCTAGTTTCTTTAACATCTGTTAGAATAAATTAGATAACAGTATTAAAGATAAAAAGATTAAGTATACAGACTAAACAATCTGATTGAGAAAATATCAAGGTGATCACCAAGGAAATGCTGATCTCATTATATTCTTTGATGGTAGACCTGAAGTTATCTCTTATTATATCTTCTGAAGTGGTTGACAACAATTCCTGCAAGGCAGAAGCCAATTTTACACTGCAGTCTAAGCTGCTTGTTTCTTGTATCAGTCCCAGCTATTTTTAAAGTGAACTTCAGAAATTCCAGTTCAGATAAAGTTGGTTGGATGACAACAGAGGTGGTCAGGTGTTGATACTATGAACACTGCAAATTGGTGGTTTTTTGTTTCTTGCCTTTACCCTCTGGGGAAAAAAAAGGAAGCAAACTTCGCGGGCTAGCTCCTCCTATTTGGGACATTTTACCAATTTTCCTGATTCTTCTTACTGAACTTTCTATCCGATACCTTTTCTTTTCTTACATGCCTATACACATCTGTACATGGATGTCTTCATCTACCCTCCCCCATTTTCTTTTTACATTAACCCAGAGATATTCTTTCCCTTTTCCCACTAGTTATAGCACTGCAGTTTTGAAGCAATAGGGAAACAGATTGATTTTGATTTCTATCTTTTTTTGCCCACAGGAAGAAGGGTGATTGGCCACTGCTTTCCGGCAATAGAAGGATGTGAAAGCAAGGTGTTTTACCAAAAAAAAAGCATTTGATTTTAAAGATATCTTTGATGGCAAGGATGAAAAATTTGCAGGAAAAAAAACTAGTAAGAGGTGATAGTATGAAGATCATCAACTAGACATGGTTCAGAATAACCAAATATTGCATTAAAACATTGCAATATTTAGCCCTGATATCTAGATAAACATAAACTGGGCTATTGATAGGTAGGTACAGAAGAGGATTAGGGAAATATTTAGTTCTAGTGGTTTATATCTTCTATAGCGGTTTTTAGTTATAGCAGTTTAAATCTTCTAGGTGGAATTTCATCTTGCAAATGGAGGATCCTTGAGCAGAACAGTGAGGCCAGTTATGTCTCTGAATGATCAGTGAGCTAGCTTCCAAATAGTATGATTGACTGTCTTTCTTCCAGCTACCGAGATAAAGAAAAAAAATATTCTACTTGTAGAAGAAACTCATTCTTGTCTTAATCTGTCTGTGATGGTCTTATGTTCCTTGTCCAGCTTTTTGAGAATACATTTTTTATGGTTACCAGTGAAAGTGTTTCTATGTTAGAATCTCATGCTTGCATAACATCTACAATATAATTGCAGCCTCCAGAGACTTGCATTGTTAATTTTATCAAGTTCTGTATGTACATGCACACAAACTACATTGGTGTTTTCTCATTTCCCATTAACGTCGAATAATAAAAAGGAAAGCAGTAACCATTGCATCTAAAGGCAAGTCCCATGCCATACTGTTAATTATGTTTACCAGCCATCAGCCAACCTTTCCTAATTTGATGCTCTATAGATAGCTGGGATGCATCTCATGAAATCTCCAGGTAGCTAGTCCATGTATTGCGGTTAATAATAATTATTAAATATCACTATGGATCACTGAATAAGTAATAAGGTAGGAGACGACAACATGGAATGATAATTATAATCTGGCATTTAGACTATGTCATACATGGTTTAAATGCAGCAGGATGGGGAATTTGAAAGGGGATCTTTTGGCTGTGACTATTGATACGCAACAGACTTATTGGAAGCTTTGAAAAAAATTTTTTAAAGCTTCTTCTAATTTCCCCCAACGTAACTATTTACCACTCTTTTCTCCATTGCTTCTTGTGGGTATATTTTAATTCTGAATAGACTTCATAGGGTTAATTTCAACCTTCCAGCTACAATTAGCTGGTTTGGCAGAGTGACATTGGCTTATTTGGAATTAGTTTATTTGACCTTTCCTTTTCAGAAGTGAATGTAGGGCCCAGTCCTTGACTTCCAGCAGGCTTACCTGTCAATTTTTGCTTTAGGTGCAGCTTAGGTGTGGATGGGCCTTTTCCTCCTGCTTCCTGCCTTCAGGATTCCTGATAAGCTCCAGTGCTTAATCTTTCCTGTGTCGAGCTCCAAGAGCGCTATAAGGAGAGTGGCTGCTGCATATCATACAAGACTCCATACAGAGTTATAAGTGGTGTTGCTGCTCTCATCACTGTTGCCCTGGCAGATGGATATTTAAATCTTGCTGTCTTGCAGCAGTCATAGCTTCCATATATTCTGAAAGCTTCCCCTGCTTCCTTGTCATTTTGCAATCTTTCCCCATTCTCTTACATTTTCTCCTGTTTGCCCACATTTCTCCCTTAATCCATCATTTTTAAGAGGAAAGCTCGGCTGAGCTGAGGTGAGATGGGCAGATCAGGAAAGCTATGGATAGAGTCACATCCTGGGAAAAAGCCACGGTGCAGCTAAATCAGCCAGCTACAGATGTATTTGCATCCTTCTAAAAGTCAGGCATGACTGATTGGTTGTCTGGGAACACTGGCATGGAAGTAAGCAAGGTGGATCTAAGCTGGTCTGATTCTGGTCTGCCTTCTCTTCTGCTGCTTTTTCAGTTCGGCTAGGAGTGCTGGCCTGCCCTCCAGTAAAGTCAAGAGAGTTGTGTGGTGCAGAACCCCTGCAGCGAGGTGGAGTCAAGTGGAGTGGTGGACATCTGCGCTGGTTGCTTTACTCTACAACAGAACTAGACTTTCAGAAAGGCAGACAGGAAATTTCAGCACAATCCCTTTCAAGTGCAGAAGGACAATGTGAACCCAGCTCATCTTTTCCTCACATGTGGTTTTGGAAGTTTGAAGAATTTAATAGTCTATGATAAAAAAGGGGGAAAGCCTATTGCTATGAAGTACATACAGTATATAAATAAATCTCCAATGTGTGTAAAAAAA